>NC_134584.1:43102960-43420687 GCF_037038515.1 Microtus pennsylvanicus | reverse complement strand
AACAGAAAAACTATGATCCTGTCCCCCAACCCTCTCAAGCAGCTGAAGACCCTTCCTTGTGAGCCTTTCCAAAGAAACTGCATGTGCACATCAGCACCGCTTTCCTCTCTGCACAGGGCCCTGAGCTCATTATTCTAGACCTTCCTTTCATTGTTTAATCTATCATCCCACTTCAGTCATTTCTTCATTCTATTCAATTACATTCATCTATTTGCGTGTGCATGAATGGTCACGCCACACTATACATGTAGAGGTCACAGGACAACGTGCAGGAGCCAGATCTGGCCTGCCACCATACAGTTCCCAATCTTTATTTCCAACAACATTGCGTCAATGTTCATCTCCACAGTCCTGAATTGCTGAGCCTCCTCACTGCTCATATTAAATAAATCTGCTCATAATCTCCAGTAAGTAAATTTTTTTCAATTTAATGGTAATTTGGATATGTCGAAATGTTTGTTTTCACAGTCTAATTTGTGAATCTTTTCTACTGCTTCATGATGCCACATTCAAGAAAAGAAAAAGTTCCTTCTATATTACAAAAAATCATTCTCTTCTGTTTAGAGCAGCTACTTCTGTGACTTCGCATTCTAAAATTCAAAGTCTGACTCACATAAAATCTATCACCAACAAGGCATGAATATTTTCTTCTAGATGTCTACCTAGTCATCCTAATGCCTTATTTACCAGGAGAACCAGATGGCTCCTTACAGTCTTACTATTTTATTCCATACTCATGCCTCCCTTACCACTGCATTATTGCAGCTTACTAGCTGACATCTTGTAGGGCTGGATCTATATCTCATTTCTCTTTTTTTCATAAGGCTCAATATTATATGTGTACTTCTGTATGAATTTTGATATTAGTTTGTCAAACCAAAAAGGCCTACCAGAAATTTTATTAGGGCTACTTTCAATTTACAACGTTAGGGCGATATTTACCTCTAAGAAACAGCCCTATTATCTGGCTAATCCTAGAATTTTAATACTAAAAAAAATCTTAATTTCAAAACAGAAACATGGCCTGTAGAAGGTGAAGGGCAGCATGAAGTAAGATAAACCAAGTAGACAGGGCCAGCAAATGAAAGTCAGCAGTAAGAATTTTAGAGTTTGACCTCAAAGATAGGTAAGAGAGCCTAAACAGAAAAAGGAAATGATAACCAATGATTTTAAGATGACTGGGCCAGCACAGAGGACAATCAACTGCACAGAAGCAAGGACAGAGCAATCATAAGGCTCTGCAAAGACCCAGCCAGTCTTGGACTCAGGGACAGTAGCAAGACGGGTGGAGAAAATTCACCAAAAAGATATTGTGGGTGGAGGAATCAGAAATGGTAAGACAGCGGTAACTTTCTGGCTTGAACAACTCAGTGGGTAGTGGTGGCATTTACAGAACTGGGGGAAGAGCAGGCAAAGACAGATTTGGAAGAAAAATAGTTAAGCGAGAATCACAAATGTGATAAGTAAAGATATACAGTGAACAGTTTTGGACCCCGGGAGTCTGCTGCTCAAGAAAGTAAACATTTGAAGCTGGCACATGGTTTCTTGAGAGTAGATGAAAATTGAAAAGGGCCCAGGAAAGTGTATCCAAGTGGAGAGAGCCTTACTGAGAAGGCTGGGATTGCCAGGAAATACGTTGAAAACCAGAAAAGCTTGGATTTATGAAATTCAAGTAAAGATTTGTTACAAGAGTGGTCTTGTTACACAGGAGTCTTGCTGAGAGATGTCAGCTTCTAACAGCAAGATGAATGAGAAGGCCTCGCTACCTTCAGCAACGACGGCACTTCCACAGGTTCAGTGGAGTAGGGGAACACAGAAGAGACAGACGAGCAAAATGGAAGAAGGTATAAACTGAATATATTAATTCAGTAACTTAAATCCAAAAATAAAAAAGAAACAGGATATTGAAGGAAAACAATGGAATGGAAAGATTTGGAATCAAACAAGGGTTTTTAAAAGACAAACAAACAAAAAAGTTCATAGTGAAACTTGAACCTCATGTGTTAAGAACATAGCCTTGAGCTATGTACCCCTAACCCAAAAGAAGACTGCCTAGTCTAAAAGACTGACATTCAAAGTGCTCTCTATGCACTACAACAGAAAGGGGAAACACTCATTCTTTCAATGCCCTAGAATACAGAAGCAAACAGAACACCACTCAGTTCTAAGGACAGTCTTAAGGTAGTACTAAGAATGAGCTATCCTCCTTCAGTGAATTCATAAACCAACAAGACCAACTCTTCAGCAGACACAGGGGAATTCACACAGAAGATCTGCTTACATTTAAGCCACAAGGGAATTTTTAGGACACTATTCTATTCAAAAGAGAATGAGAATTTAAAGTTCATGTGGCCAATGTTCACCCACTAACCTGTAAAGTCTGAAATATATTTTCTCAACATAATCAGGTGACAAACGTGTGCTTCCAGTAGGTAAGCTTCCTGTGATCTGTCTACGAAGCAAAGGTTTCAGACATAAATTTCGAAATAAAAAATAAAAAATGCTGACTACAGCCTGGTTATTTACACCCCTTGAGGATCATACACAGCACACCTAATGGTCTTATCTTGAGGAAAAGATTTAACAGACTGCCCCCATAACTGTTCCCTGGACACTCAATAACACCGTGTGATCCTGAGGTACAGATTCCTATGGAAAAGTCACCTAGAAGAAAAAAATAAATATCTCAACAACTTTTCTGAACAGACATAATTTCTGATACTTACCCAAAGCTAACAAGCATCATACCAAGTAGCGACTAATATACCTAATAATTCAGAACTGTATGCTTTTGTCTAAAATAAAAGCCGCAGGTCAAAGTGTTAACAATTATTTAAACACCATCGTGTAACAAACTTTGAAACTTTTGGTTGTGCTACACATGGTATCAACTTTAACATTCAAAAGTGGAATTTTTATTTCTGAGAAATATTTTTATACCTTTATAATAAACACAGAAGGCGGGGCTGGAGAGATGGCTCAGAGGTTAAGAGCATTGCCTGCTCTTCCAAAGGTCCTGAGTTCAATTCCCAGCAACCACATGGTGGCTCACAACCATCTGTAATGGGGTCTGGTGCCCTCTTCTGGCCTGCAGGCATACACACAGACAGAATACTGTATACATAATAAATATTTAAAAAAATAAAAATAAACACAGAAGGCTAAGGACATCAATTTTAAGAGTTTAAAATACAAAACATGTAAGTAAACTGAAAGAGAAGAGAACTTTATAAACTAGAAGAAATACGGAACTGAGTGATGAACTCCAGGAGCCAGGTGTGAGTGCTCACACCCATGACCTCAGCACCTGAGAGGAGGCAGGAAGACTAGGGCAAGAAGACCCAGGAGATCAGGCCAATCTTTGTTAAGATCCCGTCTCAAAAAACTAAGGGAAAAAATAAAATCCGGGAAAGGCAGGGGAAATTATAAATAATAAAATCTAGAAATTAAAAAAGAAAAAAAACAACTAATCAAAAGTAAAATCTTCCCAGTGTCCTAAAATCCAGCAAGGTGATAGCATCTGGGCACATTTCACACTCACCCCTAGGGGCGGAGCAGATGTGGAGACTCCGGCCAACCATGTCTGTAGAGCTCTTGCTCAGCAGCACCGTGGCCCTCAGCACCACCACCACCGTGACCCTCATCAACAATGACTCACTGTGACCTGCAACAGCACCGAGGCCCTCACTGTGCCCCTCAGCACACTGTGGCCCTCGGCACCACCGAGACCCACTACAAACCTTTACCCACCAGTGGGAAGGAGAATAAGAACAAAATCCACAAAACAAAACATGAAAAATATGCAAACAGATGGGAAAATGTTCTAGTTTCTGAATACCCTCTATATTCTCCCAATAAAATAACTTATTTTGCTATTAATGTGGCAAAATTATGAAACTATCCAGTGTGATAGTACAGAAGCAGGCAGCAGGGTGCCATAAATTCATCCAACATGCCCTTCAGCCCCAGTTCCCCCCAGAAACCTAAGAGCAAACATGACAAGCCAGGGATGGTGAAGGAGGGTCCTGAACACTGCAAGGAAAGAAGAAACTTGGAAGCCAGCTAAAGGGACAAAGCAAGACAACGGTCAAATAAAATCCAATAAACCAGCAGTTTATTAGTCATTAAATCATTGTAGCATGTATGACATATGAAAAATGTGAATAGTTCTAAATCAACAACAAGACAAAAATGAACAGATAATGAAACCCTTTAAAACACAGGAAAATAAAACCAGAAAAACCACCACCGTCATCTACGCTTAGATAATGGTGTATTAGTATGTCTATAATATGATTTCTTTACTTCTAATAGTTTAATGAAACTTTCAGAAACAGGAGGAGTTCACAAGTACTGGACTGGACATGTTTCAGCCATAGAGAAGAACAGAAAGTTGCATGTCCTCTGAAACCTTCCACAAGAATGCAGTTCCACTGCAACTACAAGGCCATCTCAGACAAGATGCTCCATACAGCCCAGGCCCCACAGCGGAGACCTGGAAAATATATGCACATGATGGGAGCTCACCTTGGGCCTTAAGTTATCCCAGAATTCACTTCAGTTTTAAGTTGGGGTTTCCTTATCTGGTTTATCTATGCCAGTGGTTTCTCAACCTGTGGGTCTTGACCCCTTTAGAGATCAAGCAACCCTTTCCATAACAGTAGCAAATTACAGTTATACAGTAGCACACAGGAGTGAGCACATGAGGAACTGTATTCAAGGGTCCCAGCATTAGAAGGCTTGAGAACCACTCGTCTACAGCTTCCATTTTCCAATACTTACTTAGGGGAGGAGTGTCTGTCAGTCTTAACTAAGAAATTTGACTTTTATTGTATTTATTATGGCTGTGGATGCGGGCATCAGCCATGGGGAGTAGAGGGGGTGTCCGTCTCAGAGGACAATGTGCAGGACTCAGTTCTATTCTTTGGTTCTCTTCTATGTTTGCTCCTCCATGTATAAACAAATTCTTTTTTAAAAGACTAGGCTTTGGTTCAGCAGGAGTACTGCAGAAACTCAGTTTATCTTGTGTAGCAAGGTATGGATGACCTGCTCTATCAAGGAAGGCCTCCAGTCCGGAACGTCATCACATGGCCCCCTTTGGATCATGCTGCGGCTGGAGACCCGGCAACAGGGAGAAGCCAACGAGTATGTCTTCAAGTGTATTTCTGCTCTGGCCCTAAGGGGCTGTGTGAATTTTGCTAATTAACTTAAGCCTAGCTTGTCCCTACTGTGATGGCAGTATGACACCTACTAGGCTGGCTGAATGTGAAGTGATACACGTGTGCAAAGAAGCAGGGCTTTACACAACAGTGAAAGGTCTACATGTATGTTGTTCAATAAACAGCATCGTATCTGTGATGCCTTTGAAGACATATTTCAGCACATACTCATTGGAGTTTTTAATGATATGTCGTCACCTCATCGGTATTGCATATATATTATGTATTTCTGCCTCTCCTTCTCAGACATGAAGACCAGTAACTTTAATAACAAAGGTGTATCCTGGTGAGCTAAGTACCTCATTCTCTGGGAGAACTTACCTGCTAGGATTTAGTTCAACCAAACTTATCTTTGAGCACTGGTGAGTGGAAGTTATTATTGCAGAATTAGCTAATTTGAACACTGGGTCAGAGTCAAATAGACCCTTGTATGTTCCAGGAGGTGGGCACCATGTGTCAGCCACCATTTTCTGTGACTAAAGATTGATTTACTTTACAATAAATAAATGTATTCTGTATCAATTGGCCAGACTTGAATATTCAGTGACTTGGGTTTAGATGACTTGAGTATAAGTTTGGAGTTTTTCTATTACTTAGAGAGGCTCTCAGAACACTGTAAGTGTCTTACAAAGGTATCTTTGAAGTTGAACACCCCTGTACATGTTTACTCGAGTGACAGTCTGCAATTACTGTCACTGATGGGACTTTAGCTGTCCCATTCTATACCTCTTCCAATACAAGTGATGAAAACTAAACACCACGCCGTCAGGAGAGTAAGGCAGACACTGAGACTGAAATCAGCAACGATTCTTTATTTAATGGCATTAGATCCTAAGACTGAAAACTCCACACTGGCTAGGTGTCTTGGTAGGTAAAGGTGCTTGCTCTGCAAACCCGAGTTCAATTTCTGCAACTGATTATTTTCTTAAAATATGGAAAATCGTCGGTATGTCTGCTATGAGTGACTCAGCTTTATAGTTCGGATAAAACTGAGCACAGCTCTTCTCATGAGCAGCTAGACACAAAGAGATTTACATACAGTATCTCACTGACTTCACAACAGGCCTGTGGTGTTGGTACAAACAGCTTCACATGTTATCAGTGTGGGGACAAAATCTCTCACTGGGACCTGAATCTAGAAAGCCCACCAACTACACTACATGGTTTCTGTACTCCACCTGTTCTTTTGAGCAGGCTTGAGATACCAAATAAATAAATAATACAGACTAGAATTTCTCGGGACTCAAACCTAACTCACGGCTCTTGGGAAAATATAGGTCTTATTTTTCTCAACAACACCAAAAGACATTCCCGTGCCAAGCACTATGTGCATGCCTGTCATCCCAGCAGTCTAAGGCCAAACTGGACCACCTAATAAGACCCTGCTTCAAAGGTAGGGGATTCGGCCCTTTGGTAGGGCATTTCTAAAGCCCTCACACCAGTGCCATAAAACACTGAGGACATAAATTAAGTAAATAAATACCAGCACATTTCCTCTGTTGTCATGGAATGGCTGTGAAGAGCAAACAGGATTCTTAGAAAGCAGCGACTGAGTGATTTCCACAGAGTTCAGTGATCACAGTCAGCAGCAGCAGTGACTCCTCAGGGGACAGTGACATATTTGGGGCTCTGGCCCCATACCAAGTGGCCTCAAATAGCTCTTAATGGGCCTTAATTTTTTCCTCATTTTTTAATGTTTTCCATTCTCAGGCTGTCACTTAATCAAGCCCCACTCAGCCACTGGTTCCTTCTCCTTTACCTTTACTATGCTTTAAAATGCGCTATAAACTGGAAAAGCACATAGCCGGACTTTCTGACTTCTACAAATAACATAGTAGGTTGTCAGAGATGATTCTGAGTCCTCCACGGTAATTAAAAGAAAACCTTCAACATGTGCATACCACATGTCCAATTTTTAATTTTCTAAATTCTCTGCTTATTTTGGTTTCTTTATAAAATTTAAAGAACACCAAAGATAAGATGATGGATAGATGGATGGGAGGGAGGGGAGGGTGGGAGGAAGGGACTAATGAAACAAGACAGGTTTGAGGGCCGGGGTACTGTATGGAAGAGGAACTAAGATACTGGGTAGACACAATAGCTAAGCTTACTATGTGGAGATGTGACAGAACACTTCTGGATGCCATCCATCCCCACGCTAGCTGCATATACTCCGGCAAATCACCAAAAGGAGCCAACTCCAGCCTTTCAGCCATGAGCCCAGCAGACAAATGCAGGGACTGCAAACCCCTAAGTAGTAGAAGAGGACTTGATCACACTGTTTCCCACCAAGTAGAAGAGGACATGATCACACTGTTTCCCACCAAGTAGAAGAGGACATGATCACACTGTTTCCCATGAAAGCAAGTATTCACTAGATAGATTAAAATAAAAGCACACAATGTGGAGACAAACTACATAGAAAAATAAGAAAAACTGTCAAGTCTGAAAAATTCTTAGAATGTCTACTCATTACAGAAACTATACCATTCCTAAACATTTTTCAAAATTCAGTAAGTTACCCACTCTTCATCTAAGAAGCTGGGCAACAAACTATAAAAAACAGAAGCAAATTTCATGTTTTTAACTTCAAAATTATATTTATTATCTAGCATATAGGATATTAATTAATGATGTCTTACATTTGCTTATGCTGTGGAACATTTGTTTAAATGATGCAAAGATGTGCTGCATTCTTTTATGTTGCATTTGTTTCACTCTGTGAAGCTATGCTACTTTGCCTATTTAAAGAACCTACTTCGTCTAATAAAGAGTTGAACAGCCAATAGCTGGGCAGGAGAAAGGATAGGCGGGCTGGCAGGCAGAGAGAATTATTAAGGAGAAATCTGAGAAGAAAAGATCAAAAAGCAAGAAAAGGAGGAGAGGACATCAGGGATAAACCACACAGCCAGACACGGAATAAGAAGTAAAGAAAAGATAAACAGAAATAGAAAAAGGTAAAATCCCCGAGGCAAAAGATAATAGAGATAATGTAAATTAAGAAAAGCTGGCTAGAAGCAAGCCAAACTAAGGCCGGGCATTTATAAGTAAGAATAAGACTCCATGTATTTACTTGGAAACTGGGTGTTGAGCCCCAAAGATTAAGATTAAAAAAAAAACCCAACAATCTAGCTTTGTAACCATGACATTTTACATTAAAACTTTTATACATAGTTAAAAACTGTATAGGCGAAGGGTTGGCAAAGTTTTCTGTGTAGGGTACAAAAGTAAGTATTTAAGATTTTACAGGCAATGACTCAGCTACACTGACGAGAAAGCAGTCACACATTATTTGTAAACTGCTGTGGTCTGAATTCTATGTGACCCCCAAATTCATGTTTAAACCTAGTCACCACGGTGATGGGGTCAGGAGATTGAGGGCTTCCAGAGTACAGTTCCACACAAGTAGGGTTAGCACCCTTTATCAAGAAATATCCCTCACCACATCTGCACCTATGTGAGTTCACAAGGAAACACCATCTGCTAGAAACGTCCCACCCCCACCAGGATCCAAACCTGCAGATATACTGACCCTGAAACTTCCAAGGAAGTCCTTCCTGGCCTCCCAGATGGAAAAACAGAAAGTTCTACTGTTCAAAAGCCATTCAGTGTTTTAGTAAACCAATGAACAGGGTATGTTCTAACACACCTTACTAATGGCTTCAAACTTTGCATTTCTTAGGCGTTTCACACATCACAAAATAGTAGTATTTTGCAATCATTTTTCCAGCCACTTTTAAAAACACAGTAAGAGCCAGTCCTAGCTTTCAGGCTACACAAAAAAACTAACAGTGGGCCAGATTTGACCCTCACACTACAAATTTTAAAATTCCTGACTCATACAAACTGAAACTAAAAAATGGAAATGCGTAAGATGCCAACTGCAACTGTGATAATTACATTACCTCCTAATCTAAAGGGGACACTTGCCTTTGTATTTTCAGAAACAGAAACTATGCCATACAGGCTATTCCAAAGTCCTAGTCACTACAGTTAATAGTAAAATCTTAAAGGAATCTTTGCCTTTTTAATACTATTTAAACATGTTTTAGAATCCCTCAGGAATGGCTTAAATTACTAGCACCAGTCATATTATTAGTGTAGTTGTTTTGTTTTCTTTTCTTCTGCTTTCCCTTGTCTGGTTTTCTATGGCAGGCGCTATGTATTCCAGGATGGCTTGTAACTCATGATCACGTGCCTCAATTGCCTGGCAATTCTTGTGGCTACAGGTGTGCAACCATCATGCCTGGCCCAGAGTATTTTTGGGTCTATCTTGATATCTATGTGTCCTTCCAAACTTCTACAAGCCAATTAACCATTAAATTATTCGGTTCAGTTATAAATATCTATAGCAAGATAAATAGTATTTCCTGAAGCTTCACTGGAATAGAGCTGCTGAGGGGGAATATATACGGAAAATGTATTTACTTGGCACCCAAGAACACTAATTTCACTGAATAATCTTTTAAAATTATTAGGAATTCCATTTGTACAGATCTCTCTCTCTCTCTCTCTCTCTCTCTCTCTCTCACACACACACACACACACACACACACACACACAAAGGTAAAAACATAACTTGCAAGAGGGTCATCCAGATAGCACCTAGACTAACAGTGACCTAGACAAAGAATGCAATCCAAGGAAAGTCTGACTTCCTAATGCAGGGAGAAGCAAAGATCGTTTCATTCCTTCTTTTACATTGCAATTATTTGTTTGCCTCAAATATTTATGCTCTCTGAACAAGTGGGCAGGCAGCTCCCCATTACCTAAGGTATCTATAAAACTACACACTGGCCTTAAGAGCAGTGTTTGTAAATAGTGATTCAGTCATGATTCATTCGTGGGTCAAAAAAAAAAATTCAATGCTGCCAGTCACAGAAAGCATTCTGTAATGGAACTGAGCAAGTATTATTAAGAATATCAGCAAGCAAGGCATGCTTTACGGATTAAGCCTCTTCTTATGAAGCTTTTTTATTTATAGTAATGTGTGTGGGTACTCTGTTGTGATGTAGATCCCTTCTTTGAAGGAAGACTGTTTAAAAATGGCCTGAAACGACTGCCAGACCTAAGCAGACTTAAAGAAAGATGAGCAATCAGGAAGGCAGTCAGACTTGAAGTGCAGCATGAGAAGAGAGCATCCCTCAGAAGCTGCTATTGCTTCAGTAAGTGCCCCACAGATCTGCATGTTAGAGTCTGCTTCCTAGGGTGGCACACCTGAGCAGAAGAACCTTTACGAGCTAGAGGCCACTGCTGAGTCCTCAGGTCGTATCAGGATGTTCTTGAGGATTGTGGGACCCTGTCCTTTTTTGATCATCTTGCTCTTTTTTTAAAATCTGACCTTTGATGACCTCTTCCACACATTCCTGCACAAGACCAAAGTCATGGGGCAAGTTGAACATAAGTTGGAGCTTTTAAAACTAAGTCTTTTGGGCCATGACATACGCTGTGTACCCAACAATGGGAGTCTCACCATTGCCATCTAGTAGGCCCACCAAACAGCCAAAGCAGTAGATATGGCCAACCTTATATTGAAACCTCCAAAGTTGCAGGATAAAATTAACCTGTCTTCACCATAATTGTCTCCAGGAACCCTCTTTACAGCAACTCAAAGCTGAGTCTGGCAGAGGGACATAGAAAACTCAGAAGGGTTGACATTAACCACAAAAGGGGGGGGAGGCACAGAAAGGAAACAGAAATCAAGGAGCTGACACTCTCTTTTCCAACTTCCTCTAGTGCAAGAAAAGCAGAGCCAAACAAAAACTAAAAACTGTCAAAGGTAAAAGTCAGTGTATCCACTCAACCTCACATTTTTATGAGGTTAGGTGTGAGGGAGTAAAGGACTGGAGAACCCTTACTAGGAAATGAGGGTAAAAAGCTTCCTACAGAGCCAGGAAATTTATTCATTCCGCTGACACACAACTAGAAGTACCTGCTTGATATTTTATGATCGATACTGTATACCAAGAAAGGGTTTTGATAGCCACTTACACCACCTAACTGCATGTGTGAAGATACTACACCAAAAAATCCCATGATGGCAACGTATTTCAGGGCCATTTGTTTTCTAAAAGCACCAAAATCTCACCGGAGATTGTATTTTTATTATGTTCTTCACTACCGTCTTGCAAACCTCCCACTGAATTTCGTGTGATGAAGGGAGTATCCTTAATGATGTGGAGGCAAATGCTCTCAGCAGAAGCTGTAATGGATAATGGGTCACCCTCTGTTTAGACTGGATTTGTTTCAAAGTTATTATCCTGAGCTAGTCAATAAAAGGTCAGCCTCGTGTTAAGGTAATAAGGTGTTCCTGAAACTTCTAAGATCTATCATCATGACTACCTCAAAGGTCTTTGGCCCTAGTTCATGATTTCTTACAATTATTTTTGTATTCTTGGCCTTAATAAAGCAGAACATTCCTTAAAGCAGGGTGGCAACTTCCTTTGTCAGTATGGAAGTTACTGAGAACGGGGAAGCAAGAAAGTTAAAGCTGGAACAGTCTTTTTTTATTGATTTTATTGAGCAATACATTTTTCTCTGCTCCCCTCTCTGTCTCTCCCCTCCCCTTCAACCCTCTCCCATGGTCCCCATGCTCCCAATTTACTCAGGAGACCTTGTCTTTTTCTAGTTCCTCTGTAGATTAGGTCTACATATGTCGCTCTCTTAGGGTTCTCAATGTTGTCTAGGTTCTCTGGGATGTGATCTGTAGGCTGGTTTTCTTGGCTTTATGTTTAAAAACCACTTTTAGGGATGCTCCAATGTGCCACAAGGACATGTGCTCAACTATGTTCACAGCAGCACTGTTTGTCATAGCCAGAACTTGGAAACAACCTAAATGCCCCTCGACCAAAGAATGGATAAGGAAAATGTGGTACATTTACACAAAGGAGTACTACACAGCAGAAAAAAAAATGTGATCTTGAAATTTGCAGGCAAATGGATGGAGCTAGAAAACATCATATTGCGTGAGGTAACCCAGACCCAGAAAGACAATTATCATATGTACTCACTCATAAGTGAGTTTTTAAACATAAAGTTGGAACATTCTTTTTTTTAATATTTATTTATTATGTATACAATGTTCTGTCTGTGTGTATGCCTGCAGGCCAGAAGAGGAGGGCATCAGACCTCATTACAGATGGTTGTGAGCCACCATGTGGTTGCTGGGAATTGAACTCAGGACCTTTGGAAGAGCAGGCAATGCTCTTAACCACTGAGCCATCTCTCCAGCCCCCCAAGCTGGAGCATTCTTAAGATGATCTTGGCAACTTCCCTCACTTTAACTGTGTGAAATGGACACTTGCCCCCAGGGGTCCAAAGACAGACCTGGCTGTCAGTCAGATGGGAGTTCAAGCCCAATGCCATGACTTATTCATCACAGAGTTTTTTATTATTAAAATAAGGGCAACCACCAATGTCACACCTAGAGTATCTGATGCACTTAAAACATGTAGTTCAGAGCTGGCAGATAGATGGTAGGTGTTAGAAAGGAAGTCCCGCCCCTTTAGTTCCTTTGCTCTTTCCCTCCTTGCTCAAGGAGAACCCATTGATTCCTCAGAGACTATACCATCTATATGATAGGAAAAGGGCACAAGAATGTATACTTGGTGCTTTTTTTAGTGTTTAATAAAAACCAAATATTAAAAAGCATGACATCTAAATTACAATTCAATCCAAGAGACAGCAGTACTGTGATGAAAGAAGAAAAAGGAAAAGCAAGGGTCTCCGCAAGAAGAGGAAGATGGGCAAGTGCAGGGCTGCAGTGGTCAGGCTGGAAAGCCTTAAAAGCCAGGAAATGAGCGAGGAGAGACAGAAGCTAAAACACCGTGTATTGGCTACAAAATCAGTGATGCCCTGAAGAGAACTGTGCCAGAGAAATCAAAAAAAAAAAAAAAATTAAGTGTTAAGTAGGCAAAAATCACTAGAAACAGTCACTCATTTACGTGCTCAGCAATTAAAAAGAAATCCAATTAGCAGATCTAGATGCACAATAAGAAGCTAAGGGTGAAGACTCTGAACCCACATTCCAATTCTGCCTGACTTTAGAACTGCATGACTTCTCTCCAGGCCTCAGTTTCCACGTGTATATTGATAAAAGTGGTACTTGGGCTGAAACTCTATCAACTGCACATCCCAAACTCTCCGGACAATTGGGTCTACCAGTTTGGTTCTGTACATGGCTACAGTGACAAGAAACTGAGGGAACGACACACACCTTAAATTCCTGTTTTAAGTGGTACCCACAACCACTGTAGAAAGTACTGAAGATGGCCCCAACATCATCCAGCATCATCTGTGATGGTTTCTGAGCAGCTGGAGCTGAGACTTCCATCAAATCCATAGTGCAGGATATTGGTAACATCTCCTCCTCTTGTGCTCAAGAATCACCTATGCACCAGGCAGTGGTACTCCTCTAGTCCCAGCATTAAGGAGGCAGAGACCAGCCAGGCCTACAGGGTGAGTTCCAGGACACCAGGACTATACAGAGAAGCCCTATCTAAACAAAAAAAAAAAAAAAAAAAAAAAAAAAAAACGTGCTCATACACATCAACACACTTTAAATCTATTTGCTGATCCGACATTAATCTCTCATCTCTTTTTCCACCCCCAAGTCCCTGCAAATACACTATAACCAATTATTTACATTAAATCCCTTTCTGCTCAAAACACTAGGCTCTTCTTTTATGTGTAGGCTGGACACCACTAACACATCTTTGGAGACGATTATACTAAAATGTACCTCAGAAGTACTTCTGATTACTGGCTGGCACCTGGAAAGTGCGCTGTAAACACTAACAGGTCTTACTCTGCAAACTCCTAAAGTGAAAAGATGACAGAAAGATGTTAACGAGCCACTGCAGTGCTTCCTGAACTGGCTGCAGGATGGTACTAACAGTCAGGGGCGTTTGGTAACCCCTCACCTGGAGGAAGGATCAAGTCCTTCAAAAACATAAGATGACTCCTCCGATAGTCACAAGTCCCTGAAAAGAGTTCCCTGACTGCAATACAATTATTTCAAGAAGACATTTTGATTTCATAAAAATGCATGTGTTCCATCAAAGCTATTATATTCCAAGATTTTTTATATTAAAACACCTCCTAAATTTTTTAATTAAACTATTGCTTCATTTTAACGTATAATAACTAGGTGTGCCACTTCTAAACCTGTTTACCCACAGAGCTTGGTCTCTGTGACCCTGCATCTCAAGACTGCTGATCACTACCGAAGTACACACACCAGTCCTCCGACTCTTGGGTCACCTGGCCCTTCCCCGTTCAGTTTATAAGAGGCACTGGTGGAAAGTTGAAGAAAAAGGAGAGTCGTCAGGATGTTTTTTTTTTCTTTCTCTACTTCAGGCAGGGTTTCCAGAAAAGTCTCCAGCCTTTACCAGTCCATACCAGGATGCTCCGATCTCCTCAGCTCTTAAACTCCCACAATGCTACCTCTTAGGTCACGTCATCACCTGCTGTGACTCTTTAGGAGGTTGGCTATTCTACTTTGCCTTCTCAGTTCCTCCAACATTTGTATGATCAATTGAATTCACTAAATTCCCGGTTTTAAAATATGCATAAAAGATTCAGGTTCTTTTTCTCTGTGTGGACTGAGCCAATGGTGGTGTTAGCACTCAAATTACCTGGAAGACATTAAAATCCAGAGGTGCTAGATCCTCCGGGAGGCCCCACCTTCCCAGTCCGTGCTTATCCCAGGTGATGAAGAACCTACTGATCCGGGACCACAATGAGAACTACTACAGAAGAAATCACCTGCTGCTCTGTCTCCCTCTGTGTTTAATCGGATGCCAAGACACACTTTTAAATTCAGGGAAAATCTACCTATCTGTTTCCAAACAAAGAGAAAGAGGGGGGAAGGTGAAGAGGGAGGGGAAAAAGGAAGGGGACAGAGGCAAAGGAAGGAAGCAGGCAGGATGGCTTAAAGACAGCTTCCTTTAATTACCATAAATTCCAGTATGTTTTGAAGGAATGGGTTTTAAATATAATTTTAGCATCTATTGTGTATTCTACTGAGAAATAAAAATCTCACCTTTAGATAACAACTCACTGAACGCTTTATGAAAATAGATAGTAATTAAACCTATATTACTAGAAAACACTTAGTCAATAAAAGTGATCACCCTTCACAGAGTTCATCTATCTTAGAAATTTAAGATTGAAAAAATTGTCTCAACTTGAAAGCAAGTAAAATAAAGACTCAGTGTCTTAAACCCAAGTTTAAAGAATCACTTATAAGGTATTTAGTTGTTAAAAAGTCAACATCAAATACGTAAGTAAATCACGACAAATGTTTATCAGACAAAAAAAAGCCCACATAAATATAAAACATGACCTACATATGTAATTCTAACTTTCTATTAGCTATCCGTATCTTAGTGTAAAACGTGAAATACAAAATATTATTTCAATTCATTAGTCATAATATATTTAATTCTTTTTGTTGTATTAAGTCTCCAAAATCAAATACTTACATGTACTATCTGAAATGGAGCCTGCCCCATGCCAATGTTCTATAGTGGCACATGGCTAGTGACTATACATGTCAATGCTCAAACAGTGGCACATGGCTAGTTGCTATAGATAGCACAGAAATTCATGCCTCTTTCTTGAATGCTCTGATACAGTGGTAACAACTTACTACTTTTCCTACATATATTTGTGAGTTACAGTTTTAAGAACACCTGATTATGTTTCCAGACTGTTAAATAAATAAATAAATAAATAAATAAATAAATAAATAACGCCCAAATCAGTGTCACCTCACCCTCTCTGGAGGATCATACTGTAAACAAGTAAGCCACCATCACTGCTACTTCTCTTCAAGTCCCAAAGCCAAACTCCACCTCAGCTTGCTTTTCTAGCCCAGGGGAGGAGTGAGCAGCCGCCACAGGTCTCTAGGCTCCCTAGATAAGGAATTCTCATCTCCTGGGCTTGTGAACAGGGAGCTAGTTAGGTCCTAACCACCAACCTAAATCTCCAAGACAAGTATCTGGTCCTCTGGCAGGGAAGTTGGCCCCATGAGCAAGTTACAGCATCTAATAGCAACACAGTGAACTCACCTAAGGAGCCAACAGAAATTTTTACTTTAAAAAAAAAGGAAGATATTTTTCATGTGATTCAAGTATTACCCTAATAGTGAATTAAAAGGAGGAGGAACAAATAAGCTTCAAGTACTGCTATCTTTAACTCTTCATAATCTATGAGACCAGACAGGATACATACAGGCTAAAATCTAAGCAGTCTAACAGAAGATTTTACTTGCAGGTGAAAGCCAAAACACAGGCATTACCTTTAATAAGCAGAACTGATCATCAAAGCAGAGTCTAAGAATGGCGCACATAAAAGTTAGGGTAAAAAGCAGCTGAGAAAATGGGAGGCACGGTGTTTGGAGGAAATTCCTAAACTACCCTTACTATCTAAAATCCAGAGTACACCTGTTTGCTCAGAATCCAGTAATGGATGCTTTAAATTATGCCCTAAAGAAATGCAGGGGGATTGAGATGGTGCCTGTAAAACAAAACCATTTCTGAATCCCTCAAAAATAATGGACTGTTCTTTCACTCATAAGAAAGCGGGTTTTCTTCTGCAAATAAAACTCTTGCCATGAGCATCAATGTGCTTGTGTGTATTGTGAGTACAGTGAGATAATTACATACCTCTGAGGCCTAAATACATCTGGTGTCACATCACACCTTGAGCATACAGTTAGTTCATTCTGAGCCACTCACTCTAGAGAGTAATTACTCATCCCATAACTTGGTCATAAAAAGCAAAGCTCAGTCAATGTTCCAGCAGCAGTAGAGCAGAGGTGGATTTTTATATGGTACTTGTGTAAATCAGATCATCAAAACAGTAAAAAGTGTTAAAATTATGGCAAGTTATATAGACTTCCTAAGCTTTTGACTTGCAACCAGACCACACTGAAAGCTGCAAATGCCACAAATAAACCTGCCTGTGGAGCAGAAGGCTGAAGGCATAGCAATTCACTAATGAGAAGATAATGGTGGACACCCAGAAGCCGAGACCTGGGATGTTACCTAGAAAGACCCATCTAATCTTTCCTCCCCTGACAACAAAGATGTTTGCTAAAAACAAGGGAGACGGAAATACTAGGCCTGTTTTGCGAGTTTGGCAGACCTTTAGGCTGTAATCTGATCGCCAGAGAGTGACCGCAGCTCCACACCTCCATCGTCAGAGCTGCTCACAACCTACTGTGCCAGAGCCACTTTCTGGTAACACCAATGAGTACCAAGGCTTCTGCTATATTAGGATGGCTGAAGCAACTCCTCCAGACCCTGCTGCTATGTTTCCTCCTGAAAATAAGGCTCTGGTGAATGCAGAAATAAGACTTTTTTTCAAGCCAAATTCATAATGTCATCAATGTAACTGAAACTACTTTTTTGTGTGTGTGAGTCTAGCAAAAAAAAAAAAAAAAAAAACCACAGTATTAGCTCCAAGAAGCAAGAAGGTACTACAACCTGGATGGGTCATATAACCACTGCTCTGTGTAAAGACAGCTATCACAGCAAATCCAGAACACTATTCAAGAACCTGGAAGATGATCAACTTCACAACACTTGGAGTCAATTCCACCTGACACTCAGGACTCCTGGGAATCCATGCCCACCGCAGACTTGCTGGGTGCTGCTGGATATAAGGAACTGGGCATCTCAAACAGAATAAAATGCCAAAAATAGAAACCATGCTTATAACACAGCACTGGCACTCCAAAGGTGAATAAATCAATACGAACCTCAAATCCCAAATCCTGACCCTCAATATGACTCTGGGAAAAAGTTAATTTTCTCCAAGACTACTTCTAATACGCCAGAAGGACTTTATACAAAGCATATTTGGCTAGTGTTTCTTACATCTATCACTCTAGCCTGCTACTTCTCTGTTTGATTAATGAGGGAGGAAAGATCAAAATGATTGGGGGACTGAAAAGGGAAAACTCAAGTCTAGGCAAGAAGGCGGAGGACAATGGGAAACACTGCTCCGTGCAGACTTGAACTGGCCTGCACTGCCACTACCGGAAGCCAGTGTCTACTCTAACCGAGCAGTAATTACTCATCAAGAGAGTCAGGGAAAGAAAAAGTGGCCCCTGCAGAGGTTGGGTAAAAGAAAGATCCCTGCCCTTCCAACATACCTCCTCTTTTTCCAAATGTGCCAACTTCTCAGCCCATATAATACAAACCCACATTTCAAGGCACCTAGCCTTGATAAGGTACTTACTATATGCACGGAGTATGGAGATCTCATACTCTAAAAAAGTCTAACAGCGGGGAATGCAAATATACCTTCTGGGGAATTTCGGAGTAGCTCCAAGTGACAAGAAACAGAAAACAAGGAAATATTTTTCCACTGTCATTTCTTTATGTGACAGGTGTGTGTTAAGGACAGACGGAGCAGTGCCTCCTTCTGGAGAGCTAGAAAAATAGTTCTAGAACAAAACACTTTCTTTCATTGAACCAACAGACTTTTACTGAGATCCAAATATGTGCAGTTGTCCTAGAAGACAGGGATAGAAACACACACATACTCCCAAACATAACATACACAGTTTTCTGCATGCACAGATCTTATGATTTAACCGAGGAAATGGGGAGGGAAGGGACCACAAACAACAGTGATTAAGGTTACAAAGGAAACAAACTGTTTTTGCCAGATTTCAAACAAGACATAAACTATGCAAAGAAGGGCATTCTAGGTGGCGGAGCAGCTTAAGCACGCTGAAGGACAGGGAAACATTTATGCAGGAGGCAGCTGAGGGTCAGGAGTGGGCCTGGTAAGAGAGCAACTTGTATAGCTGTGAATGAGTTTGGTCCTATGAGCAAAGGGAAGCCACTGAAGATTCCAAAAAGGGTGGGAACAGACAGCATCCTATTGGCTACGATACATCCAGAATCTAATAGCTGATCTCCACCTGTTTAGAGTATAACTGACTGACACACTCATGCATATAATGAGGTCTGCACTTACAAAATCATGTATACACACAAATACCCAGTAACTCTAGGTTTAAAGAGCTTTGTGGTATAAAATAGTTCAGAAAAGCCATTAGCAGATCATACAAGGGGATAATGCATTAACATTATACAGTTCTATTACCACAGCTTTCCAAGGCAAGGACATATGAAAACACCCAATAGAACTGAAAAAAACACTTGTTAAAGCAAAAACAGTCCAGAAAAGGGGTACAACCAAGACTGGGCAAATGGAATTGGTGATCACTCCATTTCTGGATACCCAACCGTTTTATGAGCCAAGCACTGGGAATACATCCATCCTGTTAAATTCTTGCTCAAAAAACTCCTTTGGTGAGTCCTATTTTTCTGCAAAAGTAAGTCTTTAAAACAAAAAGGTCTCATAGGAAAGTCGTTAGTATTTTGTAGGAGTTTAAGAAGCTATTCCTATTAACTATTAACATTAATTTCCAAAATAGACAAGATCTCATGGATGCTTTGAAGTCAGGTGTACTTTTGCAAGTCATCCGTGAGGGGGTTGTTGAAAATTAGCTTTAGTTTTCCAAATTCTGTTTGGGTTTTCTTTGAGGGGTGAGGGGAACCTGGTTGTGCTAGGTGGCTGTCCTAAAACTCAGCTCTTCTGCTTCATCCTTCCTGGGTACTGGCCACTTTTTTTAAAAAAAAAATATTTATTTATTAAGTATACAATATTCTGTCTGCATATATGCCTGCAGGCTAGAAGAGGGCACCAGATCTCATTACAGATGGTTGTGAGCCACCATGTGGTTGCTGGGAATTGAACTCAGGACCTTTGGAAGAGCAGGCAATGCTCTTAACCGCTGAGCCATCTCTCCAGCCCCGTGGCCACGTTTTTTTAAAAAGTGAAATATCTTAGTCCCACAAAGGTTTTTATAATACTAAGAATTTTCCTGGGCAACCCACAAATGCTGTTCTTCATGGGAATGTGCCAGGTTTCCTACTTGACATTATAACCATCCAATACATGAATTGCTTTCAAAATAGCTTTTAGGTCAGGTGCTAAAAGAAAAGGCCTCTCCAAGCACACAAAAGAGAAACTTTATACAACAGCCCAGTACTAAAACATAACCATCTATCCAATATTCAGATTCTTACTGAAAATATAGTAAATGACTAAGTCACGGCAACACACTCAGAAAACTGAACAGACAAAAAAATCTGGAGGGTTTTTTCCCCAACAAGGAAGGTTTCACGCACACTACAGGACTGGCACGTGGTCTGCTACTCATTCAATCGCCATTCCAGCATCTACTGCATACATTCTGACTGACACTAACAACAGCTGCCTGTCCTGGATTCAAAGTTCACCAGTACTTTTTCCCAATTCAGCTTTCATCTCTTGTACAATGGCAAACTCAAACGGCCTCGGAACCACATGCGGCAGAATACTGTTACATGTGCTAGTGCCCTGCCCTCCAGTCCATTTGATGAGCTAACCAGTGCTCCCCTCATCAGAGATGCAGAGGAATCTGCAATCTGAGATAAGATGAGGCGCACTGATTTCTCATAAGAAACTGTCACTCATCTCCTGCCGCTTCCACATTAAAAATGAACTCCAACACCGAGGTCTCAAGTTTAGCTGATCTCTTCAATAACTGTGGAATTGTATAATCTATGGGTCTGCTTACCTTCACTAGACAGAGAGATTATTCTTCAATCTAAGTAGAAACCTACTGTACCTACATAACCTACGAGATTACGTACTACTGGGATTTCTAAAAGGCAGCAAAGGTTTACACTAGAGTACAGAATGATTGCCAGACAGAGGAGCTGGGGACAGACCTGTAATCCTAGCACTCAGGAGGCCGAGGCAAGAAAACTGAGTTTGAGGCCAGCCTGGACTACAGAGTGAAGCATATTTTCAACAACTCTTTAAAGCTGTTTTAGAGTCTTTAAAGTGTTATAGAGGTGCTCAGTACTGCTTCTTGAAAGAGTTGGGTTCAAAACTCAAATCTCAACTGTTAAAAGGGCAAGCTGCAAGGGCCTGTTCCACAACTGTAAGGGATTAAAAGGCAAATTGCAAACAGGCCGAGCCATAGCTGGGCAGTGGTGGCACACACCCTGAATCCAGCACTCGGAGGAAGAGGCAGGCAGGTACCTGTAAGTTCAAGGCCAGCCTGGTCTACAACACAAGTTCCAGGCCAACCAGAGATGTTAAGCAGAGAAACTCTTTCTGTACAAAGAAAAGGGGGTGGGGGAAGGAAGAAAGAAAGGGCAAACAGCAACTTATGCAATGAGCCTGTAGACATGCAGCAAGTACTGCTAGAGCAGCCGTAGACAGACTGTCACACAGCCACTAAGACTGCGGCACGTGGAGCTCTCATGCACACAGTCTGACTGAGGTGGTGTTCCCTGCTGTGGGCAAGGAACCTGAAGGGGCTGCAAAAATGAAAACTACCTTCAGGTTCTTGGGTTCTGTCTGTGTGTCATTGTTTGAGACAGAATCTCACTCTATAAGCCCAGGAGGGCCGGGATAGAACTCACCAAAATCTGCCTCCCTTGGGTTCCTGAATGCTGGGGTTACAAGTATGAGCCATCATTCACAACTCAAAAAAAAAAAAAGTATATATAAAAACACTAAAAACCAGTCCAATAAAGCAGAAATGCCTGGAAGCAGGAGATGACCCTCCATAACTGACCAGAGTTGTTTGACTGTTTTATGCTTATCTGAACTTACCCATCACTACCACCTAGCCCCCCCAAGCTGACACAGAGACACGTACACACACACACACAGGAAGTGGGTTAGAAAATACAAATCATATGTTTGTGCCAAACATATATAAACTTCAGTGGTCTGGAATGATAGCTCAGCAGTTAACAGCACTGGCTGCTCCTGTAAAAGACCTGGGTTCACTTCCCAGAACTCAAAGGGCAGCTCACAGCTGTTTAGTACTGCAGTCCCAGGGGGATGCAGTGCTCTCTTCTGGCCTCCATGGACAGCAGCTACGCACATGGTACAGACACTGTGCATGCAAAACACCCATACATGTAAAATAAAAAAATCTGAGAGAAAGCGAAAACTTTAAAATAGATTTCTTTAGATAGGCATAAAACCCCACAGTTTCATGACTTCCAAATCAAAGACAAGCCACTGCTAAGCTATGAGTTACTAACACAAACCCAGACCTAATTAGCACTAAAATGTAAAGACACTCACTCGTCACTAGCTCTGTCACCAACTTCCTAAAGCACCTAAAATGATGAACTATGAAAAGTGTTTATAGTAAAGCGAATGAAGAGGCCAATGGAAGAGAACTAGCCTAGCCTCACAGATGCAAGGCTTTGGGGTTAATCTTTACCACTGAAAAGGAGAAGTACTTTATGAAGAACATGAAAACCTTCAATGAAACTAAAACCTGATACAATAGTTTTTAAAACCACCTGAAAAAATTTTTTATTGTTAAATGAATAGGTTTATTTTTTTCTTGCATTGAAAACACCCTTACTGAAAACAAAACTGTAATATTACCCAGGCTTTTGGCATTCCCTGCTATTTATGAAGCAGCTTAAACAGAACGCCTCTTGAACGCACTGCTAAGAACGATCCACAGAAACCGCAGGGAAACTGCTCTGACAAGTTTCAAGGAGGAATAGCATTGAACGTTCTGCCCCAAGGATGGAGGGCCACTGCTCTAACTTCACCAGGCTTCTGAAGGCAGGGCTGACACTACATGACGCCCCTAATAAATCTGAATTAAATTAAGAATCCAAACAATAGTCACTTATCAACTACCATGCAATAGGTTATAATTTTCTGTAAATCATATTAAACTTCATTTTAAAAAAAATAACCCTCTGCAAACAACCCTTGATTCGATAACTGTTCACTCGCAAAGCCACACTCAAGATAACCTTCCATCTTCAGAAACCATCCTAACTGGCAATGCATGCCTGTCACGCCACAGTGTACAGGCAAAGACATGAGGCCACAAGTTCGAGGCCAACCTGAGCAACATAGCAAGCCTGCCTCAAGAAGAGGAAAGGAAAACTGAAACTCAATAAATGTACTATAATTCCGCAAGCCCCCAGCAATGCACTCCCCACTGAGTCATTCCACTTGAACTCTCTTCTTTCCACAAAAGTGAATGCACTAGAATTCATCCTTGACTCCCTGAAAAATAAAGAAGAGCTCATTCTGACTTTAGATCCTTGCTTTGCTGCCTCAGGAAGGTGAGTTAGGTCAGCGCACTAACACTGGCCTTACACTTACCTCCTAGAGATTATGGGACTACCCATCACGGTTTCTCCCGGCAGCCACAGCGTCATCTCAAGCGCACCACAAAACCAGCCCTAACACGCTCAGCTTTCTATGTACCAGCTAAGTAAGTACTAACCTCCTTACTGATGTCACTTCCATTTCACACTGTGACACTTTTTACTTCTTCCCCAAATCATTCACAAACAAACCCTAATTTCCATTTTCAGTGCAGCAGACCGTCAAGTTTCTCAAATCACAGAAGCAGCCTAAAGCTTAGGGCTCAGATTGCAAGTGTGAGCTCCTGAATACCGGCTAAAGAGTATGCAGCATCCAGAACCATATCTCAGTCCATCAGGTTAAACTTTGCCACTCCATAAAGAACAGGAAGACCTGACCGTTTACCAAACCTAAACACACAAGGATCAGAAAAGAAACAGAAAGAAGTGCTGGGTTTGTTCTTTTCCTTTCTTTTTTTTTCTTTTCAGTCGAATGACACCTATAATTATATAATTCAACTCTGACTCCATAACCTCAACAGCAGTGGCAATTTTAAAGATGCTGAGGCATATTAATGAACCACGTAAACTTTGCACCTCTTGATGCCACCACAAAGCCCAAATTACTGAGCTAAATATATGTCTGACCTGATAAGACAGTTTTTGAATCTTTCTCCTCTCTAAAATAATCTCTACAGCACATGTTTCAAGATTTATTATTTATGAAGACTATTTTTAAGAAGCCATTTCTTAAGAAAATTCACATTGTATTTTTTAAAAGAACAAGTTAACACAGTGTTGTAGATCAGGGTTATGTCTCAAACTTAGATTGATGAAAACTTAAGTCTCCACCATTGGCCACCAGTCCCGCAAAGTACTGGCCCTGTGCCATCATGGCCTAGTGCCAGCCTGATGTGGGGCCAGGTTAAAAATAGCAGCTAAGCAGCAGCTCGAACATATAGGTCCTTCTGACCTCAGTTAATTTCTCTAAACCAAGGGAGACGGTGGGGGGCCAAGTGCAGGCACCGAAGAGAAACTCCCCATAGTATTCTTACCTTTCTTCTGGTCTTCTTTGATATACCCCCAAAAAATCATTTCACACACCTTACCCCAAGGGAGGAAAGGAGGGGGAAGGGCAGAAGGGGATGAAGGGGAAAGGTAGAGAGAGGAAGGAAGGAAGGAAGGAAGGAAGGAAGGAAGGAAGGAAGGAAGGAAGGAAGGATGGATACTGAGGCAAGCCGGGCTCAGAAGCTGTAGGCCCCAGGTCCCCCTTGCAGCTCCATTATCCCAATGCATCCACTGGTCAGACCAGGGCATAGCTGCACCACTACCTGGCCCCAGCCACATCTCTGTAGACTAGCTGAGTCTCTGGGCTGAAGATCTGTTAAGGGAAAAGGTACACAACTCATCTGGGGGAATGAAAGTGGGGAGAACTGTGAGGTTTATCAGAAACACAAATAAGACTGAAGGATGCTATTAAAAAAGAAATCCTCAGGAACAGGCAAACAAACTTTACAAGTTTACTTATACGTAACAGACTACAAGTTCTTAATATCTGAGGTTTAGGATTTATTTTACAAGTATTTAGAAAGCCATGAGCATGGGGCTGGAGAGATGGCTCAGAGGTTAAGAGCATTGCCTGCTCTTCCAAAGGTCCTGAGTTCAATTCCCAGCAACCACATGGTGCCTCACAACCATCTGTAATGGGGTCTGGTGCCCTCTTCTGGCCTGCAGGCATACACACAGACAGAATATTGTATACATAATAAATAAATAAATATTTAGAAAAAAAAAAAAAAGAAAGCCATGAGCATTTCTTTTTAGAAACCAGTTAATGAAATGAGTACAAAGGTCTCTAAAAATAGTGCAGCCTTCAACCCGTCCAACTTCACTAAGAAAGGCCAGGACTTGTCCTTTGTAACTAAATTATGAAACACCTGTCCTTCACATACAAAATTGCCCCTTGGCTGCTGGCTGCCATCGGCAAATATTTAACAGGTAAAACTAGGCACAGAAATGTACAGTGTGCTGATGAAGAATCAAACCTGAAGAGGCTAACGAGACGGCTCATGAGGTAAGAGCGCTTGCTGTAGGGCTGGAGAGAAAGGCCAGTCGTTGAGAGGACTTGCTGCTCTCCCCAAGGCCCAGGGATTGATTCCCAGCAGCTGGACTATGGCTTGCAACAGCCTGTAATGCCTGTGCAGGGGTGAAATGCCCTCTCTGGCCTCTGTGGGCACGTGATGTTACATATACACACAAGCAAGCAAAGCACTCATACACATAGAATTAAATAAACTTTTTTAAAAAGTTCTTTTTAAACAGTGTTTACTGCTCTTGCAGAGGACCTCATTCATTTCCCAGCATCCAAGTGGCAGTTCACACCCCCCTGTAACTCCACTTCCAGGGAATCCAATGCTTTCTTCTGACCTCCAAAGGCTTCTGTGGGCATGAGGTGCCCATGAATACAGACAAAAACACATAGAATAAATACTTAAAGTCTTATAAGAAAGGAGTTTAAATCCCAATTCTAACATTTCATTTTTACATTATCTTCTTAGGGATATTTCCTATACATCTTCTCATTGTAAAGGCCCAATATTAATTAACAATGAAAACACTTCAAGTAGACTGTTAAATAAGGCAAGACCAGGCTGCCAGTCACCTGAGTTTTAAGCACATTAATTCACTTAATGAGCTTCCAATTTATCTGATCAACTTATTGGGTTTTAAGAGTTTAAATGTACTGAAAGCTCTTACTGTGTCCTACCAATTAACATCTGGGCACAACTGCACAAAGCTGTAAAATCGTCTCATTCAAAGAAAGTTGACTGCTCTGCACAAAGCATTCGAAGAAGTAGCACAGTATTTTTAAAGGGCCTTAAAATGAGAAATGTTGTTCCTTAAATATTCTTCAAGAGCATCTATGCAGCGCACATATGACCAACTCAATCTTCAAGTTATTCCTTTCAAAAATCCTACTTCTTGTGGAAGTTGATCAGTCCCCCAGTATAACCGTCCTCCAAAGCTAAAATTCTATCTAAAGAATAAAACACATATTTAACAGCTGATGTAGCTTGGTGGTAGGCAGGAGACAGTGAGTGTGTGGGAAAGAGGAGTGACTAGCTAGGACGAACCTTACAATCCAAGTTAGAGTCACCATTTGACCTTCAGGTCACTGAGAAGGCCACTCTATAAAGCGGCAGTGACTATGCGCTTGAGGTAATGCAGAATCAGGAACAAGGCAAGTGGATGCACCACAGGCAGCCCGCTTAGGCTCAGAGAGCACTTGGCCTTTTCTCTGACGCTTCGTGTCAGTTGCTCACCTGCAACTAACAATGATAGTGCCTACCTAGCCTTGTTGCAAAGAGGCAAAAAGTGCATAAGGAGGAAGACATCGAGGACAATGCTAATGGCTTTATAAATTTCGCTTTTACTATTCTTATGACCAGTAAATGTTAACAGCATATCACAAGAAATCCTATCAAGCTGACTCAACAAGGAAATGCCCCAAACCCTGAAAACAAAAAATCTTTTTAAAAGTTCAAAGTTCAGGGGCTGGAGAGATGGCTCAGCGGTTGAGAGCACTGACTGCTCTTCCAGACGTCATGAGTTCAATTCCCAGCAACCACATGGTGGCTCAAAACCATCTGTAATGAGATATGGTGCCCTCTTCTGGCCTGCAGGTATACATGCAGACAGAACACTGTATACATAATAAATAAATAAATCTTTTAAAAAAAAAAGTTCAAAGTTCAGCACTTGACTGCATTTGGAAAAATTAAAAGTATATGGTCGTATCCTGAAGAGCTTTGAACACATGCTTTACTGAAGAGGAGGCAGCCTGCTGGCGAGAGATGTGAGGTACGCACAAACGTTTCCTCAAATATGCACACAACTATTGTAAGCAATAAGTTCACACCAAACTTCTTTCTGGCATGGATGTCTGCACTTATATAAGCGCAGTACACTTTTAGTAAATTCCTTATTACACGGGTGTCTGCATGAGCTACACACAGCTATGCACAGCTGTAATAGTTTTCTACCGCAGCAGGCACAACTTTTCATGGACTTTTATATCATAGCATTACTTAATTCCAATCTACTAACGTTAACCATAAATAGCACCTATTCTGCATGCTAGAACGACCACTGAACTGAAGCCCTTAGAATTTTGCCTGAAACCAGAATGCAGTCTGGAAACACTTGCACGATGTTCAACCGAGTAACCTCACCAACATTCGCATTGGTTCTCCTTCAAGAAATGCATGCTGTCATTTCTGAGATTACCAAACATCTCAGTAAGCCAGGAGCACAGGCAGTGGACACCAGAAGGCCAGTGGTTTTTCTCTGCCACTTAATGACTTACTCTGGACAACTTCCCAAAGTGTCTGAGCCTCATCTTTTTATCAGGTGAGGAAGAAAAACCAGGCATGGTGGCTCACAACGATAACCCCATCACCTGAGAGGCTGAGGCAGTATGGCTGTGAGCTCCAGGCAGTCAAGTGCATACATCCTGAGTACCTGTCCAGCCTGAGCTACAGAATAAGACCTGTTTCGAAAATATATAAATTAAATAAAAATCGAGAGTTGAAATTAATAGTGTAATCCCATCTCTAAAAGCACCCACAATGACAGAGATTATAATGTGTTTCATTTCTAAAAATAGCTCTCTGGATGGAGGAATGCACCCGCTCACAGCACAGAGTCACTAGGATCTTGAGGTGGCAATGTCCAGGCCTGTCTCCTTTCCTGCTGACTCGTGAGTATCTCAGAACTCTCATGCCAGTGACCCACAGAAACAGGCCAGGCATGGGACTGCACACCTGTAATTCCAGCATCTGGAAGGCTTAGGCAGGGCGATCTTGAGATCAAGGCCACCACGTGGAATGCTGCTGGAAGGGAGGGGGAAGGCAGAGCATTTCAGAAACAGAAAGCTGCCAGAGCCTTAACAACTAGCAGGCTACTATTTACTACAGAGACCTGTTTTTAAAGAAATGAAAGCCATGTACACACATACTCTCAACAGTAAACAGGACACTGAGTAAAAACTAAAGACACTCCCAGGTTTTTCAAAAAAAAAAAAATCTAACCGTCACTTTATAAGAACAAATGTGTTTTATTTTTCATGAAACAAGATGATATAACATTTTTCTGCAAATTATCATGATATTAATTCCTCAGGAGAGTCATTCTGTTTACTTCAAAGGATAGAGGAACTCATGTGTCCAAACATATAACAGTCTGCACACATATAAAGTCAAAAACTGAATAAAACAAGGTAGATATAAATTAGACTTTTTACTGAGTAAATTTTAAATTTATACAATGGTAATTTAAAAACCACAAATGATTTTGTGCCCTTTAAAACGCTGGCCCGTCATTTGCTTTATTTCTAAGACATTCACATTTAGTAGTAATTTTATTTCCTTTTCTAGGCTATGTGTCCTTTTCAACCCAACACTTCTAAGTCAGTAGCAGTTGGAGTTTAATGATTCCATGATATTCCCTAAGACTAAGTGAGTCTGTCTCTTCACATATGTGTAAGTAAGTAGGTTTTAGGTACCAAATTCATTTTTATTGACTAAAAGAAAATTTACAGTCTAATACACAAACAGAAATAGTAAATATCCAATCATGCAACTTTTAAAAGGGATTGCTTCCTTTAAAGCCATCCTTCTCTCTGAACATCTTACTACCAGAAATCACACACTCTTAACTAAATGCTAAACACGGGTGTGAGGAGAAGAGAGACGCTGGCCTGCATTTTTCCTTATGAAACATACAGAGCTAGGAGGGAGACAGCAAGTGACTAGCAAAGACAAAATGGGCATCTTAAAAATCAGCAAGGACATACTTAAGAGAATGAGAACTTCCAGTGTCTGATTAATTGCAGTAATTCTCTTCCATTAAAGGCCATGGCTCACAGGCATCCTGATGTTTCCAAAAGAAAAGCATCAAAGTCTAGCATTTCCAAAGGAATGAAATTTAACACAAAAGGGAAAAAAGAGACAGCAGTTTCACTCCAAGAGTGTACTCATTACACAACTATTCGGCAAGGAATTACAAGACGCGGGCTGCAGATATGGCGCTATGGTAGAGTACTTGCCTAGATCAAAGATGCTCAGTTCGACCCCTAACAAGAAAAACAACGACCAAAACTGCAAGACTGAAGCAAGACTAGGAATGACTGCTTAGCACAAATCTGCAAGTCTATCTTCCATTGTCGTCGGAATATTTGCGCATATGCATGTCCGTGTGGTGTATATATCCTGTTCGTGTGAATGCATGTGCATGTGTGTGCACCTGTGTGAGGAGGCCAGAGGCCAACAGTGAGTATGTGCCTCAGTTACATTCTTTCTTTCAAATAAGGTTTATTACTGGACCTGGGACCCATCAATTCAGCGAGGTTGGATTCCATGAGCTCCAGGGACCCACCTGTCTTGGCCCTCTCAATGCTGGGGTTATAGATGCACACTCCTTAAGAGGTACTTAGACACATGCCCTCATGCCTGTTCAGCAGGCACTGGACTGAGCCATTGCCTCCTTCCCTTTGTCGGATCAGTGTCTGAGCCACAAAACAATGTTGTACTCGCTGGACAGTAGATTTCCTCACTGGACCAATACCAGCTGTCATGGAATGAAGTATCACTAAACGCCAAGCATGCCTAACCTCTCAAGTGCTGAAAATCAGGAAGCAAGCAACTCAAGCCACACGAAAACATGTAATTCCAAAATTTCTTCTTTTCTGCACTTAACTTGTCATTAATCAAAAGGAATACACAGAGCGGGGGGGGGGGGGGGTGGAGCTCAGCTGCGGCCTTACCTGCCCCTGCATTCAATCCCCCTGCAAAGCAAAAACAAATTAGTATATGGTCCTATACAAAACGGTTCCCTATTATTCTACTTACAACTGCATGCGGTAAACATATTCTAGCCAACCTACGATACACCCAAATATAAAGGTGAATTTAGTCTCATCTTTATAGTCATCCTTGGTCAATAAAGAAAATAAGTATACTCAACAAAAGGTCAACAAATTAAAATTACTGTGATTAAAAATGTTTATTCATTTTAATTGTAATGTAGATCCCCCTTGTACTTTACAGGCTTGACCCTCCCCCCCCCCAGTGGAAAAAGAAAAAGGGAAGGGATTTCTGAGCCAACTTGTAAATAACATTTGAGCAGAGTTTTCTCTCTCAGAAGCAAGTACTCAAGAAAGAAATGACCAAGTGCTTCTAAAACTTAACTCCTTCCTTCTCACACAAAAGACTCTGGTTGTGTTTAAATGTGCCTTGCTTCCAAATTAATAATTTTAATTAAAATAAGCTTTAAAAAAATAACCACATGCATTCATCCCAGCCCCTCAGAAAGAACAGTTATTTCCACACACACATGAAAACACACCAAAAAGTATTAACCATCTTTAATTCTGAAAACATATGTGTTGCTTTAAGACAGAGATAAATTCTCTAAAATCTTGCTGGTTCACTGAACTCCCTTCTCCACAGACACCTACAGTTTCTTCCATGGCTGAAATTATGGGACCTTTCTTTACACCCAAGTCTTTCACTGTTGTTTAAACAGGAAGTGACCCTTCTCTGTGAAGCTAGAAATTTGTTTTGTGGTGTGCAGCCCTGGCTGGCTTGGAACTCACAGAGATGAGGGTGGGGCTCAGCAGTGGGCATTTGCTTTACCTGCTCCTCAATTTAATCCCCTGCCTTGAGTGTTGAGGCGCCACCATGCTTGGCCTAAGGTATGTATTTTAGAAGGTCACCTTTCTTTGCTAAACTATAAATCAACTTTTTCATAGCTGCATAGTATTCCACTTAGTACTGCTTACCAAATTCTGGCAGAAATTTGGAAGACTCCAGCTTTTAACTATTTCATACTACATGCAATGAGTATTCCCATACTGAATACCTCCATGAGCTAATATCATTATCATCTATAGGATACATTCCCAGAAATGACACAAAAGATTGCACCATGCAGAGGGCTGGACAGCATGCTTGCCCACACGTGGTAACCAGGTTTGGGCACTATGCTCTCTACTTCACGTTTCTGGACTTTAGCAATGTGGTAGCTGAAAACTGCAGCTCATCTGTGCTTTGTGTAAGAAGACAGAAGTCATGCTTAGTAACTGATTGCACTCTCTGCCTCTGGACTGTGAGGCCTACACTTCCTACTGGGTTATCTGTCTCTCTATCTTTGGTCAAGCACACCATAAACATTTGCTCCAGTAAGAGGTGTTACTTGGCTTATGGTGTTTTCAGCCCAACAGAAATTTTTTAGATTTTTTTTCCAATTAAATATATCTGACTTAACCTTTGAGATTAGGTCATATACAAGAGGTTCAGACAAAACTCTGGGAGAAGTTACTTGTGCAGTATCTCTGAAATCATTGATCAAGACTATATACCAACAGACAGTATCCTTACTGAACAAAAATAAGTAAACACAATTCTATAAAACTTTCCCATAGCCACTCACAAGCAATTGTTAAATATAATTATTTGTATCTAATAATAAAATTATCACCAGTACCAAAGGTTTAATGTATTGTTTAAAATCTACCCAGCAAGCTTCACTTGGGACCAATCCAATTCCCTATTCTTCCAGCTCTGGACAAGCCTCAAAAGTAACAAATGTAAGATAAAGTCCAAAAACGAGATTTCCCCTCTTATGAATAGCACTCATTAACATTTCCTGTATAAACCTGAGTAGTCCATAGCAGAAAACTGCTTATAGTGAGATCAACACAGTATTTTCTTCTTTTGGGGTTTTTTATTGGGGGGTTCCTACAGAAAATCACAATTATAAGCACCTTACACACTGATTCAAACCACCACTTACCAGTAAATTAGACACTTAATCTAGCCGGCCTCCCACTCCTCATCAAGGGTGGACGAACCTGGTTCTCAGTTTTCTAGCTCACAGTGCCAGGGGCCAGGCATTTATTTAACAGCCCTTCCATCCCTCCGCTGACTGGCAACAGTAAGACAACTTGGATGATAAAGAAACTGGCACATATGTAAGTATTTCCAAAGAGGGGGTCAAATCTTCAAACTAGAGGCATACCACTTCACATCGACCAGGGGCCAATTCCATTCAAGTGGCCACCTTCCCCTTCTGGGGACTATTGAAAAAGTTACTATTTTCTTTTACAACTAACTGTTCACCCTGGCCTCTTCCACTGATGAAAGCAGGCAAAGCCCACGCTGTGTGTCTGTCTCCTAGAGAAGATTGCATCTTTTATTTATCGCCCCTTGGCTTTATTTTCACAGTGAATTCCTGGCTTAAATGCAATCAGCCAAGAAACCCTCCCTATGTGCTCTCCTGTCATTCCTCATTGCTTGCAAGTGGAGTCAAACACAGCAAGGGGAAAGGGGGGCGGGGTGGGTGGGGGGACACGGCTCAACGTTGCCAGCCAAGCCATAAAAATTCGCAGACTCTAGTTAGTTATACTCGGAAACCATAGATGTGCTTCAATCGGTTTCTAACCGGCAGAAGAGGGGAGAAAAGAGAGAGATGTAACTTGAAAGAATGATAATTAGATGTTAAAGGAAAGAAAGGGAAAAAAGGACGGATAGCCTCGAAAATCAACCCCCCTTTAGACAGAAGGAAAGGGTGCGGAGCCACACTGAGGGCTGTCTTTGGAAATAAATGACCATGCAGAAAATCACGTTTTCAGATTACATTAGAATTCAAATTAACCAAACAGGATTAAAACAAATCTCTTGTGTCGGGGCCACTATCCAGACCCCCATTCCACTCCCAATGAGAAGGATAAAAGGATCGGACTACAGAGGAGAGCAAGTTAAAAATGAGAGAGACAGACACACACACACGGTCTTTCACATCTATCCATCCCCATTCATTTGGTTCGGGGTTCATCCCTTCCATTTCAACCAGACAGAGATCTGGTTATAAAATGTGCCCTCAGCAATCAAGAGGGGGGAAATGCGGACAGGGGAGTTTCTCTGCAGCATTGTTCACTCCAGTCCAGTTCCAACATTCCCATAGCTAGGACTGGAAAAGATATCTAAACAGAAGAAAAAGAAAGAGCACTGTGGAGGGAGAGGGATTTGAGAAAACTCTCCGGGTCTGTCAGAGAAAGGAAGGCTGTGCAGCTTTAAATCACAAGTCCTTCTCTCGCCTTTGTCAAATATCTTCTACTTTACAAGCCCTGAAAAGAAATAAAGAGGCTCTTTTGTTTGCTTTCCCCTTTTCGGAGGGTGACAGAAAATTGAAAGGGGCACAAATAAACCTGAAAGGAGAACAAAGTGCCGGGTGGTGCGGGGCGGGCAGCGGCACAGGGGCCGCAGGGCCCCTCGGTGCGGACGCCGGCCGCGGGTCAGGGCGTCGGGCGGTGCTGCCCAGCTCCCTCCGCACCGCGCCCCGACCCCGGGCGCAGGCCGAAGTCGGGCGGCGGGGTGGGGGGTGGGGGGGCTCACGGAACCCAGAAGCACGAGCGGCGCCCCTCAGCGGCTCGGCCAGCCGTCGCTCCCGGCGGGGGTGGCCCGGGCACCCGGGCGCCGCGGACCTCGTCTCGAGTGCCTTAGGGAGCGGGGGGGCCACGGTACCGACCAACCGTCGGAGCCCCGAGCAGAGCGGTGACCGGGCGGTGTTGGGGGGACTCGCCCCCCTCCTTGGACCGCGGGGCGCGGAGCGGCGCCAGAAGAAAGGACGCGAGCCGGGCAGCGCCGTGCGAGCACCCCGGCCGGCATTGTCTGCGGCCCGCGCCCCCTCCCCCGCGCCGCACGCCCCAGCCCGAGAGCCGCGGCCGCCCGCGCCTTTGTCCACGCCCGTCCCGCACACCGGCGCGCAGCCTGCGGGACAGACGACGGGGACGCCGACACCCACCGCCCCGCCGCCGAGGGGCGCGTCCTGCTGATTCATTTCCCACTCGCGCTAGCCCGTCCGGGGAGACGGGGGCGGGGACCAGCGAGAGGAAATGGGCGCTCCGCTCCGGGGACCGTCCGAGCGGCCCGCTGCACCGTGCGCTCAGCCCGGGGCGGTCAGTGGAGCGCAGGGGACCCTTCCCTTCCCACACCCCCAAGGGACAGAAAGACAGACTGAAGGACCGACGGCCCGCGGCGACCCCGTGACTCACCGACTTGCAGGACGTTGTCTACGCAGCCACTCTCCAGCAGCGCGATACCCCGGCGGAAGGGCAGCCGCGTCTCGTCGCCGCCGTCCGCAGCGCTGGCCGCCCCCACCGACGGGGTCCCGGTGCCCGCGGCGGCGGTGGCGGCAGCTGAGGTGGCAGCCGGCGAGGATGAGGAGCCGCCGCCGCCCGCGCCGCCGCCCGTGCCGCCGGGGCCGCCGCTGTCGTCGCCGGGGCCGCCCGTGGAGCCGCCACCGGTGTTGAAGGACGAGTACATGCAGATCTCCCGCTCACTGCGGGGAAAGGACCAGTAGACGATGCGGCGCTGCACCGGCTCCGGGATGCGCTCGAAGCGCTCCTCCACGCGCTGGAACGGCCACTTCTCCGCCACCCTGCGCGCTGCGATGTCCAGCAGAGACTCGGGGCTCTGGGTCTTGCCCGGCGGCAGCAGCCCCAGTGCCGCGCCGCCCCCGCACGCCGCCGCCGCCGCCGCACCGCCCGCCCGCGGGCCGGGCCGACAGGCAGAGCTGTAGCCGCCACCCGCGCCGCCGCCGCCGCTGCTGCCCCCGCCGCCGCCGCCGCCGCCGCCCGGCCGGCAGCAGAGCCGTTTCGCGGGAGGAGGCTGCTGTCCGCGCTCCGCCATGACCGCGCCGCTTCTAACCCGACAGCGGAAGTGCCGGGACCCTATAAACGGCACAAGGAAGCGCGACACGCACACGCCGTGGCGACGCCACGCTGCCATCTAGGGCCCGCCGCTCCTTGTAGGGGCACGGGAGGTGTGGCCTAGTCTGTGACGACGTCGCCGAGGAGGAGCGCCGATAGGGAGAACCTAGGGCCGGGGGCGGAGTCTATGCAAATCACTGGGCTGAAACATAAATAGAGCGCTCCGTGGACACGGGGGTGGCGGGGGCGCTCGGGTTGGGTGCCCGGTGGGCTGTGAGAATGTCAGGCTGCTGTGACGCGGGGGGCGGGGCTCAGGCGGGGTTCCCGCGGGAGGGGGCGGGCCGCCGGCCAAGGGGAGGGTGGGTCGGTCTCTGCGCCCCCTTCTACTCAACTTAGCCCTCCAGCGCCCAGCCTCCTTTTGATGTCCGCCAAGTGAAGACGCGCCTCGTGGGTCTCCGCGGGGCGGGGAGGGGAGGAGGGGTCCGGACTAAATGGAGGGCGGGCCGACGGCTCGATGCCCCACCCCCCCGTCAGCCGGCCCCGCGGGGAAAAGCCTCTGGGCGGAGGAGGCGCTTTCAAAACAAAGAAATGCTGCGTGAAGCCCGGGGGACGCGGCCGAGAGGAAGGCGGGGGAGGCACGGCCCAGGCCGCCTGCTTTCCTTCCAACCCGGCCGAGCGAACTTCCCCCCACCTTTGGCCAAGGCTGCGGCGCCGGGGAAGGGGGAGGAGGGCTGAGCTCAGCCACTGTTTTCCACTTCACTTTTCGCCGACCCAGGTGGGGAAGGGGCGCGATGCCCCGCGGAGCCGCAGCTCGCCCAGCCCTGAGTCCCGGGTTCGCTCCGGCCCGGTCACGGGCAAGGAAGTCGAGCCGACCGAGTGCCCGGACACGCAGAGCGCACCGAAGCTGCTCCGCAGCCGCTGGACGCGCGTCCCGAGCCAACCGCGCGCCCCGCCCCACCTTCGCACTCCTCCAGCCCTTCGGGCCAAGAAGCCGGCCCGCCCGGGTGCAAGCCGGAACCCCAATCGCCCTCTGCGGCGACCTGGTGCAGCCCCAGGGATCGGTCTGCTCCGGTTAGAGCGCACACACGGGCAGTGGGTCGCGCCAACTCTCGGTGGCGAAACGGTTGCTCGCTCACCGCCGCCCGGTGGCGGACAGCGGCCGGGCTGAGTCCCGGAGTCCTGACGCTCAGGACGCGCGCCCCGCTCCCCTGCAGCACTAGCGGCGCCCGATCGGCTGGTTCTCCCGCAGCAGGCCAGCAGGGCGAGCGAATAGCGCTGGGCGCCGGTGCCCGGGCGCCAGCGGAGGCGGTGAAGAGAGTCCCCGTCTGAACCGGGAACCCTGCGGACATTGTTCTTTGCGCTCTGCAGAGCTGGGTTAGATCTCAGCCAAGACGCAGGCTTAATGACCGCGTTAGACACCCTGACTTCTTGCTCCACCTTCTGTTTTTACTGTAAACAGTGTTAGAGATACTGTCCTATTGTTGGAGATAAGCCTTAGCTCCTCCGACACTTTCGCGCTTAGGCTACTCCCCCACTGCCTGGTCTGAATTTAAACGACTAAGCGCGTCGGCGTTGTAAAGAAAATTGCCCACTCAAAGCGAAGGCCGCCCGAGACATTGGACGTGATCCATGTCGGGCATCAGGAGCCCCAGGCTAGAGGTCCCTGGAGACAGAACGCTGGCAGACTTTCCATAGCTGCTTGTTAGGAAAATTTTGGTGACATGTTTTTGTATATTCATCCAGTATTTTTCTAGGCACCTCCTCGGTGCCTAGGAAAAAGCTGGGCAGCAAACTGGGAAATCTTTATGGGTAAGTGGAAGAGGAAGTCTCTGTCCTTTGGTTGTTTAATATCTAGATCTCTTAAAAATAAGTTTTGAGAGACTTTAAAACTTAGACTATTGGCGCAGAAAGTAGGGTGAGCTCTAGTCTGTCCCCCAAAAGTCATGACAGGGTTTGTGCAGAATAGATCGCCAAGCATTCTCACACGTTTACACGGGCCGCTGAATTGGAAAGTTAACGATGACAAAAATTGGGTGTCCTCAGAATAAATGACTCATTCGGGGTCAGATGTGGTGTTAGCGGAATGGATTAATTTCCATTACTGGAAAATAACACACCTTTAAAGGGGTCTAACATTTAAAGAATTTGATAGTGTAATGAACTAAAGAAACTGAATCTGAGGCATGGACCTTCCCTGGAGGGATCTAGTCATTTTATGTTTAGTTTTTACTGGGGATGGAAACCAGGCCCTCGAGCCTGAGTGTTCTAGGGCTGAACTATACCCCTAGCCCTGGGGCAATCCAGCTTCGTTTTCTAATTCAAAGAAAAGCTCAGCGCACAGGGCCTGGCTAACCCAACTTGATCTCCCTAGGGGGTCTCTGCTACTCCCTCCACTCTTCCTTTTGAACAGTTCTCCTCATTCTTGGGTTTCTCTGGCCCCCTGCTGTCCCTTCTAAGTCTTCAGGTCATCTTCTTTTCCCTCATTTTTTGTTTCTCTTCCTCAGACTTTAATGTACCCTCATCCTATTGTCTATCACGATGGTCTTTTGATGACACCTCTTGGAGTCAGCATCAATGCAAACCTCGGCTCATCTTTTCCCTACGTCCAGCTCACTGCAGTCATTGTCAGAATGCCTATTCCAAACTCAAAAGTACTGCAAACCCCCAGAATATAGGTTGTCCACTTCGGATTTTTTTTCTCCCAGCAGTAGCCTATAAAGAGCACCCCTAAACTGCTGTCCTCCTTAACAGTGTCTTCTAGTCTGCTCCCCCAGTTTCACTTGCAGTACTGACTAGCCCAGACTTTCTCACTGCTCAGCCAGTGTTTCTTCCTCTTCACTCTGCAAGAGGCTTGTTGCTGGCCTGGCATGTCTGTGTAGCCCTTCCTCCTCCGAGTCCTCCCCCACCCAGCTGCCCAGCTCTCAAAGTACATTTCTGTTGGTATCACCCTCCCTTTAAATGGCTCTGGGCTGCCTACTGGAACAGGTCCAGACTCTGATCTCTCTTGACCAAACCCAACTTTCCAGTCTTGTCTTCTACCAAATAAAACCCAAACGAAATTTTCCCCATTTCCCCAACAGGAATGCTGTTCTGTCCCAACAGGACTCTCCTGCCCCACACATTTGCCCAAGACATTCCTGAGGCCTGAAACCTCTCTCTTCTCTTAGAATTCGTTACATTCCTACCCTTCCTTCAAGGGCTTGCTTAAATGCCACTTCCTCTGGAAAAACCCACCTTGGTGCGTGACCTCTGAGAGCCTTAATACTCTGAATTTGTCTTGTGACATTTGTACCATCTTGCCAAGCACCCCACTTCTGAACTATTGTCTTTTCCTTGCCAGGTTAGACATTCTCTGAGGGGTTGGGATTATGTCCCCTTTTCTGGAGCCTCTCCCCCACCCCCCTCCCCCACACCAAGCCTTCTGCCTATAGTTAGCTCCGCCCAGAAGCCCAGAGATGGCATGCCACCTTCCGGTGGGGCTTGTGCTGCTTCTCAATATGGTAGTTATTTTCCGTTGTTTGTATAAATCCTTATTAAATTATTGACAATTTCCCTTTCCTACCAGGCTTCTACCCCAGGGACCCGACCAGGGTTAGAGCCATCTCCCGTGTTTACCATCCAGCAGCAGCAGGAAACCAGAGTGCTGGAAGGTGACAGCTTCGCATGTGCTCTGACTCATGATGTCATACAGCAGTGTGGTCAGGAGCTAAGATCCCCATCGACTTTGTGAGTAGTTCTTCCAGTACCTATACTGATGAACTCAAGGAAGAAACCAACCCCACCCATTCACCACAAGCAACACCTGGCCCATGGCACTGGGTGCATGGATGGAGAGCAGGCAGGAAGGAAGACACAGGTCTCTACGGAAGCGGAGACTGGCCTGAGATCTGTCATTCCTTTTACGTCTTTAAGCTTAAAAAAAAATGCCTGTGTATCACACAGGAAGCAGAGGCAGGAGGATGAGGCCTGCAAGGCCAGGCTTGGGCTAGTCAGCATGAATTTCTTTCAAAGAAACGAAACCAATTTTTTTAAATTGAATTCAGGAACAGGTTATCAAATTCCCAGAGCACTAATTTTCACTGCAGCCCAGAATGCACACATAACGGACAGGGGAATCAGAAGTTAAGATGTGACAAGCTCCCCACATGCGTCTCGGAAGTTACCCTCTGGTAGTGAGCCCTTCACACGGTCCCAGTACTTAGGGCTACAGGAAAAGAAAACCACTTGCCTCATCGTTACTAGTCATCTCCGCTGATTGAGACAATAATTTGCCATTAGTAGGAAGGTTCTAAGACATGGAAATTGGATTAGATCTGAGGAACTTCGAGACATTTGAAGACAGACACAAAGCTATCCTCATTTCCATGCTATTTTCATACTGGGATATGTTTTTTATATTAACCAAAGCCAGTAATGTTCCATGGAATACGATTCAATTGTTTATAAGGGAATATAAAAGACGCAGATAGCATAGTTGACCTCTGAACCAAGCATTACTCTCCCTTCCAATGGAATGACATACTTCCATGGTGTGTGAATAAAAGGGATGAAGACTGGGGTCTTCGAGATGATAGACACTTCATCAATTAAAAAGAAATACCTGTAACAGGGAGAAATGCCCAAGGGTCTTCCAGGCTACTCATTACTACCAAAGAAACTCTGGGGCAGTAGAAGTGGACATGAAGTGACGGGGAACCAGCCGGCTTAGCACAATCTTTACATCTTCGAAGAGGGGAGAAGTTTGGAAATTCTCTTCTCTTTGTTAAATCCTGAGGAATCAAGTCACTAATATCATGCTGTGTTCTTGAGAGTGATTATAAACACAGTGCTCGGATCTTTACAGGTGACCCAGTGGATACCCCAGCAACTTGACATAAGAATCACCCTAAACAGTTTTTAGAAATACAAACTTAGACCAGGCAGTGGTGGCGCACACCTTTAATTCTGGTACTCAGGAGACAAAGGCAGACAGATCTCTGAGCTTGAGGCCCAGCGTGATCTATAGAGTGAGTTCCAGGACAGCCAGGGCTATACAGAGAGACCCTGTCTCAAAAAAAAATGGGGGGGGGGGAGGAAGGAAAGAATAAAGAAAAAATAGGAATACAGATTTCTCTCAGCCCTACTCTAGAGTTTCATATTCAGCAAAGCTGGGCTGATCCTTTTACCCAGTGCCATGAATTCTTCAGAACAGGAAAAAATCTGGAAATAGACATCACCTTGTCACTCACTCACCTATGTCATTACATCCCTGAAGGTGGCTCTTCCTTCAGTCTGTCAACCGCTGATCACCCATTTTCAATCCTAGGAAAGTGTGTTCTGTTAGAGTGGGAAACTCTGGGGACAGTCTGGAATTCTGAGAAGTAGATCATCTCCGTTCAACAGACACCAAAGACTCAGGTCAGCAATTTGCTTCCAAGTTGCCTTCCTCTCTTGAAATTCTGACAGTAAACTCAAGCAACTCCACAGAGGTGCTCCATTTGCTTTCTTTAGTGGGTAATCTACTCAGACCGATTACGTTGAAAACTTAGTGTGAATATAGTGTGTGTGTGTGTGTTTGTGTGTGTGCGTGCGTGCACACAATCTTAGTCTTGAGAAAGGGGGCCAAACTGTTAGCACATTACTCTTCTTTCCAATCCAGAGCGCAGTGGTGAAGCTCTTGTGTGAAGAAACACCACAGAAACTGAACCATTTGTGAGAGCTTACAGTGGGCTCAAAGCCAAAGATAAGAAGGAAATGCCATATACAGTTACGGCCTGCGGTCTTTTGCCTTTTAAAACTTACTTTCCGTGAGGACTTTTATTAAGATCATCATCAGTTACAACACTGTTTCAGTGGATAAAGATATGTACTTCTGTTTTCACCCGTATCACCAGGAAATCAGAGCTCCCACTTTTAAAGACTAATCATAGTTTAAAATGGATGGTGGTGGCGCACGTCTTTAATCCCAGCACACGAGAGGCAGAAGCAGGAGGATCTCTGTGAGTTTGAGGCCAGCCTGGTCTACAAGAGTTAGCTCCAGAACAGCTTGGACAGCAAGAAACCCTGTCTCGAAAAGAAAAAAAAAATCACAGTTTAAAGAATTAATGGCTTAGTCAGGCGTTGGTGGCACACTCCTTTAATCCTGCACTTGGGAGGCAGAGGTGGGTTTATCTCTGTGAGTTTGAGTCTACAGAGCTAGTGCCAGCACAGGCTCCAAAGCTACACAGAGAAACCCTGTCTGTGTGGGGGGAGGATCAAGGCTCCAATTTCTGTATACTCTTTTACATCTCTGGTATGTGATATGATGCACAGAAAATATGTTTAGGACATTTTAAGTACTATGGTATGGAGCCAAAAGTTCGTGTGTGTATGAAGGATATAGTTGCAGAAACTGTCATTCTGTGTGGCTAGTGGGATGTCTCAGCAGTTAAGGTCACTGACTGGCTGCTATTCCAGAATACCTGGGTTTTCTTCCCAGAACCCACCTGGTGGCTTACAATCGTCTGTGACTCCAGTGACTCCCGAGAGCACTGTAAGCAGGGGCTGCACAGCCATGTATGCAAGCAAGACTCCCATATACAAATGAAGAAAGCAGTTAAGAAAAGTGTCATTCCAAAACTTGTGCCAGGAATAGTGGCACACGCCTTTAATCCCAGCACTGAAGCAGAAGCACAGGGAAGTGTGTGTGTGTGTGTGTGTGTGTGTGTGTGTGTGTGTGTGTGTGTTCGTTCAAGACCAGCCTGGTCTACATAGCAAGCTTCAAGCCAGTTTGGAGTATACAGTGAGATCCTGTCTCAGAAAGGGAAAAAAAGTGTAGGACATGTTGGTGCATGCCTTTAATTGCAGAAGTCGGGAGTCAGCGGCAGATCTCTGTGAGTTCGAGACCAGCCTAGTATACATAGTGAGTTCTAAGCCAGGGCTACATAGACTAGTAATAATAATAAATATATAATGATATGCCAAAAGTCATATTGAAATCACATAGCACAAGTGTTTTCTAAAGTGATCAAATAAAATTCTGTTAGTTTTCAGTTCTATCTGTAGGATATAAAGATTTAGAATTTAGACAACTGGGTATTTCTTAAGGGTATCTTATGATTAGATAAAAGAGTATTTCTATTTAAGAAAGACATAAAAATCAAAGTTTAAAATGTCTAAACCAAACTTTAAAATGGATTTGTTAAGAGCATGTTATCACCTACAATATTTTCAGTATTTGGAAAGTTACTTCTCGGCATGAATAGCATCGTGACAATTCAGATATGAAAAGCATCCCCTCCCATAACTGTTCAACCCCAGAATCAGGTAACCTGAAGAGAAGAAGTTTCAGAAAAACACAATTTGAGGTTTTTTAAAAATACTAATCCACCCTGGTTGGCAACTCAGACCACAGATTATACGAAAGCTTCAAGAGAGCCATTGTGGATAGACACGCGGTAGAATGTGAGATCTAGTTTAGCACTGAAACTCTTAGGATGTTCAACTCCACTGACTAGAAATCTTTCTAAACAATGACACACTACCTTGACTTCATAAGTCTATTCTAAGGACTTCTAAGCACAATAAAACGATTTAAGCTCTAGTAAGGTATTCTTGCTGCATTTCTCCCTACTTTTTTTTTAAGATTTTATTTTATGTGTATGAGTGTGTTGTGGGACAAAAGTTTTCCTGTGGAGACACAACACACATGTCTACTCACTCCAAATAGGGAGCCTACTACAAACCAAAGTTCAGATACCACCAAAGTCCAGTTTGGTGAACCAATAAGTTTTATTGGGGTTATTTACAGGAACATAGGTAAGGGGTTACTTACAGGAGCATTAATGATTCAAAGACAGCCGTATCACCAAAGCCCACACCAGCACAGGTGACAGCTCACAAAAGCTGGGAGCCTGAAGCACTCTGCACAGCCTACTGGCAGCTCAACAGGTTGAAGAGTGTCCTTTGCAAATGACTCCATTGTTCTAAACCTCTTCGAGGCAATTCAGCCGATTTCTGCCTGGGGTCTGGTCTCAGAGTCTTTTCTGCAGCGTGGCTTGTCTGAGTCTTCTTGGAAGCTTGTGAAGCTCAGCTTTTATTGTTAACTGGGGCCTAGTGAATCTGGTCAGTTTCAGGAACTCCCTGAAGCTGCCCTGGCTTTTTTACCTCCTGGTATAAGGAGTTTCCCCACAGGATGGAATGTTTCAATCTCAGAGGACATGCAGGCAACTGTGTTTTGCCTGCATGTATGTTTGTACATCATTTGCATGCCTAGTGTCCAAGGAGGTTGGAAGACTGTTGGATGCCCTAGAAGTAGAGTTCTTAGCCACCATATAGATGCTGGGACCTAAGTCTGGGTCATTTGCAAGATTAATTTTTTACCTCTCTGAGCCATTGCTTCAGCCCCCAAATTTAGGTCCTTTTTTTTAAGGCTTATTTTTGTCTATCTTTTCAGTAGTGTTGTTCCTGTTACCGTTAATTATTTTCTTGCACCTACTCATTATAGCCCTTCTCTTCCTAAATCATTGCTCCCACTCTGCTCTTCTCTTACAAAACACAATGCCTGCATGACACAATTTGGTATAAAATAAAAATCAAGTTCCCTTGGTCGCATTTATTTTGACTTCTTTGGTTTTTTTGTTGGTTTGTTTTTCGTTTTGTTTTTGTTTCTTTTTCGAGACTGGCATTCTGTGTAGCTTTGGAGGCCAAGCTGGCCTCAAACTCGCTGAGATCCGCCTGCCTCTACCTCCCAAGTGCTGGTGTTAAAGGCAAACGCCACCACCGCCCAGCTGTTTTGACCTCTTAAAGACTTTCTGGATTCCAGTTTGTTCCTACATAGAAGGGAGGTTATTGAATGACCAAACCATGACTTCTCAGGAGTTAATATGTGAAAGTCATGATGACTGAGGTGTCTACTAAATTGTCATGCATAAAACAATAGACAATGAACTTGATTTAGTTTTAATGTATTTCATGAGACTATAGTGCTGGATTTTAATGGTTCTCTTCTGGGATCTATAGCCATGCTCTGACGGGTTTTAGGTGGTCCAGAAGCTGCCCTTGCTAGACTGCACACAGTGCATTCCTGTAACACCCTGAGCTCCTCAGAATATGCCGAGGGCGGGAGACCAAATCCCTCACTGCAAAACTCCCAGCTGTGCATCAGGATTGACCTGGCCCTGCCCACCTCTCCAACTGGCCTTGCCCCAAGTTCATTCCTTTCCCTCTCTGGGCCTCTGCCAAGGCAGGCTGCTCAGGCCTGCTTTCGGTTCCTTGAACACTCATTTCCTCCAGGGGGGTCTTTGCCCAAGAGTTCCCACTGCCTGGAAGTTCTCCTTCCCTGAGCCCTGAAGCCATGACTTGTTATGCTAGACTCAGCTTAATCACACTTCCGCAGCCTGGCCACTCGGCTAGGTCAGTTCTGCCCATTACACCCTCCAGCAGTTTCATGTACCAGGAGTCTCTATCTGAGTTACGATTTCTTCTTTCATCGTATATAGGGCAGATTATGTGGGAGGAAAAAATAGTAGATGCTCAATAAATATTGGCTCACCCTAAAGCAGGGAGGAAGCACAGGCCCTTCGGCCAGGCTAACCTCCTTTCCGCAGTTAACAGGAAGGTGTGTGCCAGGAAAGCCGTTTCCAAGGGCTTCCAGACACTCCTTTGCTGCCAAGGCTCACGGGTCGTTCTTTTCCTCCCCTTTCAAGAAAAGAATCGAACCGACTCAGTGAACGTTCAGCAGCATGGTGGGAAGCCATTACTGCTGCATTCTGGAAATCATCACATCCTTTCCCGGCAAAGAAAAGCGAAGACAAGCTCCCCAAACACACGTCGGAAACTTCACCACGCTGTCACCCCGTGCTGCCTGTAGCATTTGTCTTTTGTTCATTTCCCCCTGGCTTTCGTCTCAAGTGTCTCTCAAGTTTGGGCAATTTTAAGTCTTGTTACCATAGAAATAGAAAACAGTTTCTGCGTTGGGGAAAGGGGAACTAGCCACCCTGTCAGGGTTCTAGAGCTTGCCACTTTGGATTCTGAGAGAATGACTTGGAGGCAGTGCTTCTTTGTCAAATATTTCTGTGCCTACTATGTGCTGGGCATTGTTCTGGCCGGGACCTCCATCTCCAAACTGCTCTATTAAGTTCGTCATACTTGCTGGGTGGTGGTGGCTGCACACTTTCAATCCCAGCTCTTCTGAGGTGGAGGCAGGTGGATCTCTGTGAGTTCGAGGTCAGTCTGGACTACAGAGACAGTTCCAGAACAGCCAAGGCTACACAGAGAAACCCTGTCTTGAGAAACAAACAAACAAAGATTGTCATACTCAGCCAGGTGGTGGTGGTGCACGCCTTTAACCCCAACACTTGGGAGGCAGAGGCAGGAGGATCTCTGTGAGTTTAAGGCCAGCCTGGTCTACAAGAACTAGTTCCAGGACAGCCAGGGCTGGAAACAGAGAAACCCTTTCTCTAAAACAAACAAACAAATAAGTAAATTATGGCTTTACTCTCCCAGATACTGCCTGTGGACTGTGAGCACTGAGTGAAAACCTTTCCCTGTCTTTCGAGACACATTTGTGGCCCTTCACATAGCTCATGGGCCCTCTTGTCATCCTGGGAACTTGGATTATAAAGAAAGAAACCACACTAGACACACTGTCAAGTTAATTTTTTTCTTTTCTTTTTCTTTTTTTTTTTCAAGACAGGGTTTCTCTGTGTTGCTTTGGGGCCTCGAACTCACAGAAATCTGCCTGCCCCTGCCTCCCAAGTGCTGGGATTAAAGGCATGTGCCACCACTGCCCAGCTTAAAAGAATCTTAGTTTTATGCACCAGAAAGTTTAAAAGTTTTCTAAAAATCAGATTTTGAAGATTCTAAAACTTTAGTTTCTGCATGAAAATTTAGTCTGCTGGCTTTTCCTTCTGTGTTGGGGCACCCACCTAATTAATTGTTCTTCATCGCAAACCCTTTACCCCAAATACTTCCTCTTGTCGTAATTCTAGCCTTAAGAATACCCTCAAAGAGGATGGATAGCTGAGTGGTTAAGAGCGCTTATGTGCTCTTGCAGACAGCCCATGCTCAGTTCCCAGCACTCACAGGCACCTCCCAACTTCCTATATTCCAGTCCCATGGAATCTGATGTATCAGATACCCCCAGATGTATATACACAGAAAGTAAATAAATGAATATTTTTAAAAGAATACCCACAAGAGACCTCTACCTTTAAAAAAAGTATGTTTGAGCAGAGCCAAGTTCTCAGATTAAAGACATTTCCTCATTGACAATCCACCCACTAGCGATTTGATTCTTCTCACTTTTGTAAATCCCCATTGAAAAATTCCAATATCCCTTGAAGGGCTTAGGCTGGAAGTCATTATCAGTTTATACTCACAAGGGATTCCTTAAGCTGACATAGTGCCAACCCTCCGTGGAAAACTAGCGTCAGGGCAGACACCGGAGGGTGGTGCTGATGGGAGGAAGACGACAATAAAAGCTGCTACCACCTTGGCTTTCACACTCTTCAATTCCCTGGTGCCCCTTGAAGGTTTCCCCACCCCAATGTGCTCTCTTTCTCTCTCTCTCTCTCTCTCTCTCCTCTCTCTCTCTCTCTCCAGCTATGTTCCTCTTGTCTAGGTTTGTCTCTGTAAGGGCTGTGTTGAGTGTGCTTTAGATCTCTGTGTATAAAATGTCTGCATTTGTATTCTCTGGTCTGTCTTTGTTAGAATACCAATGTGTAGCACTGGCAATCATCAAAATTATTTGATTATGTGTTGAATGGTTTAGGATTCTCAGCTTCATTAGCAACTGATGGATGAACAATGAACTCTCAACTAGGGGTTGAAATACGCTTTCAATGTGCCTAGAGCACTGGAGTGACCATTTAAGGGGCGCTGGGAAGGTGTCATATAGACCCAGCCTTTCTGCCTTTTGAGGGAGCATGTGCCTGCCTGTGAGCTAGCTGTCTGTGCGTGTTTCTGGCAGGTTCCCTTTCTTATTCGCCTTTCAACACTCCACCCAACTTCTGCTGGGTCTGCCTTCTGATCCCTCAGTCACCAAGTCATCCAGCCAGGTCTCTAGCACCCTGAGAGGAGCCGCCCCAATCTCCCTGCAGGTGAGGCTACCAGTCAACAGCACACTATCGGAGTTCAGAATAAAGCTGGGAAGCAATAGCTATGGAGCTAGAAGGTTGGGAAAGGTGCCATCAGGGTTACAGCCAGGTGTTCTAGCACCCTCAGAGAAGGAACCTCTTGCCTTGCCCTTAGGAACAAATTAGCATCAGGGACAGAGCATGACCAGAGCATTACAATCTTACAAGAACTCTTTCTCCAACCACTGAAAATACCCTGGTGGGTGTGGAGATTTGGTTAGTGTGGGAGCAGACCAGGCACAAACCACTAACTCCTCTGGCCACATAAAATGCTCTGTAGGTAGTACTAACCTCGTTTGCCCTTGGCAGGGGCCATTTCCAAGGGCTGTTAAGCTTTGTCAGGGATTTCCTCTTAACATTTGTCAATGACCATTGTCAGGTGTTGCTAGGGTTGCAGGAGGAAGGTTTCCGTTGATTGGCCAAGCAACTGTATACCTTAGCCAATCCGCATGCTGTGCCCGGGGGGAAGGGGAGTTTAACAAGATAGAACAATATCAGCACAGGCAGACGCATTCCGTGTACTAATAAGGTGTCTGGAATTATAGCATGCAGGAAAACTATACTCTGCTCAGCTCCAGCCATAGGCTGGAAGCTTCTCAAAGTGTTACTGTAGGAGTTAAAAGTCATTCCTACTGATTGGAGGCTATCAAGATTTCAAAAGAGGGGAGTCGCGGTTGTAAGGAGGAAGCAAAACTCCTTGCTCATTGTGTTTTACAGCCTTCCTTAGTAAAACTGCTGAATTGTGATTTCAAATATTCCACCCTCTCAAATGAATTAAGCACAGCGCTGAAAAACAGGAAACGAGAGAGGCACACTTGTATTGTCGACCAAACGTTCACAGGCCTCGCACCACAAAAAGTCGAGCCGAGAAATCACACAAGTCTTGGGAATTCATTTGAGGACGGTGAGAAGTGTCACCACCAAGCTGGAACCATTGTGCCTCTGGCCGTGTGTTGAAACCGCTTGGCAATTATGAAATTAACGGGAGACAGATAACTGGCTTGAAAGGAAATCTGGATTTGGACCGATTTTCCATAGTGGAGGATTCAGACAGACTGGGTCGAACTAAGAAGGAAGTAAGAGAGCCCTGGACCACAGCGATGACTGAGCCTTCCTGCACAAAGCCTGGCTCTCATAACAGATGTTCCCACTGAACTCAGGCTGTGTCAGAACCAGAGCTAGCTGAACTACAAAGTACATCAAGCTTCTTCGCATGCAGATTTCTCGTTCAGTTATCAATATAATCACCAAGCTGCAACATTTTTGCGGTCAGTTTTTATTCAGTCCTGAGAAAAGGTTAAGTCTTCTGTGCCAAGCTTCTCGCTTGGCTGTCAGACCCGTGCCTCAGAATGTTGGAGTCACCACTCAAGAAGGACAGCGGCGGGAAGGAGGAAGTCGGGGGTGGGGTAGCTCACAAGAGTTTGTTTTCTGTCGTGGTCCCACACTATCATCCACTGCCCTGGCCTGCACCGTCTCTTCTTCTCCCAGCAGGCCCCATGGTCCAGCTGACACTGGCTGGCGGGTTTGAGCTTAGCTTTAGGCGGAAAGGATTTCTCAGAGTTCTGCACTGTTGCTTCAGATACGTTTAGGAGCGGCTCCAAAGAGAGTCCACAGGCAGAACACAACTTTGGAGGGAGGGCGGAAGCAGACCAACCTGAGGAGATCAACAGACAGCAAAGCCATGGTGCCCACTTGAGGCCTCCGTTGTAGGTGGCACACATCTTGATCGGGCTTTACTGTTCGCCTTCAGGGTCTTAGGGAAAGCACTATTAATAACAGGAATCCCTATTCTGAAGGGGGAAGAAACAGCATTTTGTTATTCTTTGGTTGAGTGTGATGTTAAAAGCAGATAGATATGCCTTAGTCACGTGGTGCCTTGCATGATAGATGTCCTTCCAAAGTCTCAGGCATTTGAATACTCCATCCCCAGTTGTGGCGCCATTTGGGTAAGATTAGGCAGTGTGGCCTTGCTGGAGGAAGTATGTCAAGTCTGGGAGCTTTGAGGTTTCAAACGCCATATGCTGTTCCCTCTCTCTACTTGTTTCTTGCTGTTTGAGACATGAGCTCTCAACTGCTCCTGCCAACATGTCTGCCTGCTGCTGGGATGGTGATGGACTCTTATCCCTCAGGAACTGTCAGCCCAAATGAACCCACCCTTGGCTGCCTTGGCCGTGGTATTTGTTCACAACAATAGAATCACTGGTAAAGGCCATGACTTAGGGAGTAGCATGGCCTTCTTGAACATCACTTGTTCTGCAGCTATCAATACCATTATCTGGCATCTGTGATTGCTTCCATTGTGTTAGCCTATTAGTTTTTTAAACCATTACCTTCATTTCAGAAGGCATGGCATCTCGTTTGAAAATCGGTTTTGTTTTATTCTACTTAGGTGTGGTTGGTTTCGAGACAGGCACTCATAGAGTCCAGGTTGGCCTTAATGTAGCCAAGGACGATTTAGAACCTCGGAGTCTCCTGCCTCTACCTTCTAAATGCTGTTATTAAGAATGTGTACCACAGGCTGGCAAGGTGGCCCAGAGGTTAAGAGAACTGACTTCTCTTCCAGAGAACCCGGGTTCAGTTCCCATCCCCCACATGGCAGGCTCACAACTGTCTTAAACTCTAGTTTTAGGGGATCTGACATTCTTGGACATACATGCAGGCAAAACACCGGTGCACATGAGATAAAAATAAAAATAAGTAAATAAAAATTTTAAAGAAGAAGAACAACAAGAAGAAGAAGAATGTGTGCACCCATGCCAGGCTCATATTTGATATTTGTAACACAGAATCACCCTGACCTACCTTTTCTCTCCAGAGACAGAGCTAGAAAATGTCCCACTCACATCTCACCCCCATCAGAAACGGCTAAACTTAGAAGGCAGGTTGTTAAAGTCGCCATTATCTTACATCCTTCGTAACCTGGCACCCAGAGTCACTGCGTAGGATTCTTTAGAGCTAGAGCTACCCAGAGCTTTTTGAATTGATCTTTTCTCCATGTTTCGTATCTCAAGATAATTCCCAGTGAAAATTATCCATCGATCTATAAGTCTACGAGGTCAATGAAAAATGAAAACATAATTGCAAATTTCACCTTCAACCAAACAGTAAAATGTATTCATATAATGGTTTCCATTCCTAAACCACAACTTCTAATAACGAGGGAGACCCGATAGTGGTTTAAAAGTACAGAAATGCAGGGGTCAATGGCCCAGGTTAACCCATAACGGAAGCAGCACAGGGAGGTGGCCAAGAAAAGGCAGAACAACAGGGAAAGCTACTCCAATGACTGTGTATGAGTGATGAAAGTCCACGGTCAGCTTGCACCCTCAGAGAGCACGGACGGGAAAGTAGGTCAAGCAACAAGGACATCGGGTAAAGAGATGCGATTTAGTTTTCAAAATATCATGTATTGAGTGTCCCTCTAGTCCAAACAAAGCAGGGAGAAATCAACTTCGTGGACAAACAGAGCAGTAAAATCTTGGAAAAGGTTTTGGTATGCAACCTAAGAACAGGCCAAAAGGATTGCTACATCCCAGCAGCTAGCTTCGGCCGGTCCAAGTCCTGTTTCTCTCATGGAGGACTGTTCCTATGTGCAGACCCACACCATCGCCACCTGCATCATCCACTTCATCACACACCTGCTTCTCTCTTTGAATTTATTCTAGTAGTTCCCTAAGCTTAAAGCTGGTTTGATTCCATGACAACATGGTTTGGCACTGGTGACTCTTTCTAGCCATCAGACAGAGGCTTATAACCAGACCAAAAGGAAGGCCTAGAGTTGGCTTCATTCGCCAAGATACTCCTGAGAGATTTCTAGAGTCCCCATTTCCAAAAATGGATGCTTCTTTTTGGGCAAAACAAGTTATCACAACAGACCAACAGACCCAGTACAGCTTTGAATTTTCTGGAGCCTACAAATTGATCATAGAGATGACACTTAATAAAATCCAAGTGATTCCATTGGCTCACTGAAAACAAGCACCCAAGAAAAATTAGCTATGTCAGACTTCTTTTAAAAACACTGAAACTGGGGCTGGAGAGATAGCTCAGTGGTTAAGAGCATTGCCTGCTCTTCCAAAGGTCCTGAGTTCAATTCCCGGCAACCACATGGTGGCTCACAACCATCTGTAATGAGGTCTGGTGTCCTCTTCTGGCCTGCAGACATACACACAGACAGAACATTTTATATATAATAAATAGTTTTAAAAAAACACTGAAACCTCTCAGGGAAGGGAATCGTTTAAAAATGAATAGACAAGTCATGGACAGGAAGAAAAGAATTACTGGACAGAAGAACGATGTGTAGGATCAGGAAAAAACTTGTAGTCTCAGGGGTGGCGGCACATGTGTGTGATCCCAGCACTCAGGAGGCAGAGGCAGGAAGAACACTGCAGATTCAAGGCCAGGCAACAAAACAAACAAAAATCCCTCACACTTCCTAATAAAGACAAGAAGTCCTGAATAGAACTAAACAAGTGTTTCACACAGGATATCTATGACAAATGACCACCTGGCTCAGCAGGTAAAGGCCACCAAGCCTGACAAACAAAGATCAAGTCACATAGAAAAGAGAGAATCAACTCCCTTGTATTATGCTCTCACCCCCACACTCTAACCATAGTTTGCAAGCATGCACACATGTGTGCACACATACACACACAGACAGACTCACCCATAAAATACATAAATGTTAAAAAGAAAATAACAGTTACATATGGATTGTAAAAGAAGAAGATATAAATTTATTTTAAGAAGACGATGAATGACACATTAAGACCAGGGTGTGCCCAGTACCCTCAGCTATAAGAAAAACACAAACCCCCAGTGAAACCCCAGTGTCACTATGTGCCACCCGGATGGCTTAAAAGGAAAACACTAAGGACACCACACAATGACACTGGAGCTCTTTTTTGTCATTATTTGGGATATAAAATAGTATATTCACTTTGAAAAGAATTTTAGTTTCTTTCAAATATGAAGCATATACCAGCTGTGATCCAGTAATTAGAGGTAGGTACCGTCCCCCCTGTCCCCCCCCCAAAGATTGACAGAAGACATAGCAGCTTTAGTCCCGATAAACAGGACTGGAGAAATCCTGTGTGTCTGTCAGGAGGAGACAGTCTTGTGGTGGAGAAGTACTCCGCAGTGCAAATGAGTGAACCACTCTTACACGCGATGGCACAAACAAATTCTGAAACATTAAGTTAAACGATGCACAAAGGAGTCTGGACAGCATGGCCTAGTCATATGAAATTCTAGAACAAATAAAACAGATCTATGGGGAAAATTTTCAAAAGAACCATGTCCCCGGGGCTCCAGAAGGGGAACAATGATAAGGACCGACAGGAGGGGCATGTGGAGCTTTTTAGGGTGATGGAAACGTTCTGTATCTTAATGATGGTTTGCTACGCAAATATTGTCCCAAATCCAAAAAAAGCATAAATGTTGAAGTGATGTCTGAGGTGGAGATAGAAAGGTGTGTATAACGCTTTCTTCTTCTCGGTGTTGAGGACCGAACCCAGGGCCTATCACAGCACACTCAGCTCCAGGGTTCTCAGAAGAATGCTGTGATTCAAACTCAGGGCCTCACGCGTACAAGGCAAGTATTATACCACCAAACTACATTTACTTTTAATCGAATGGAAATATAAGGTGAACTAATGAAGGTAAGCCTGTGTATGTCTGCATGTGTGGATTCGTGTGTGTGAGATCATGAATGTGTGCATGTGTGTGTGTGAGTGCTCACTCGTCTGTGCATATGTGCATATGTGTTTGTATGTGTGCATGTGTTTGTACATGTGTTTGTGTGTGTGTGTGTGATAAAGTAAGAACAGTACCTTTTTTTTTATGTGTATGAATGTTTTGCCTGCATGTATGTGTGTGTGTGCCCCCAGAGCCCAGAAAGTTGTAGGCCATTGTGAGCCATAACGTGGATGCTGGGAATTGAACTTGGGTCTTCTGAAAGAGCAACTGATGCTATTAACCACCGAGTCATCTCTCCAGCTCCAAGAACAGTAAACTTTTATTGGGAGCATCTACAAGAATACGGTTGTTCATTGTAAAATTCTCTCAAGTTGGTGCATATTTGAAAACCCTCACAATAAAGTGCTTCGGCGGAAAATCGATGTCCTTTTGTGACCTGTAGACCCTCTCCAGTCGTTTGTTAGATCTGAATGCTCCAGTTCTTAATGCTATATTGTTAGCAGATTATAGAGGAGACAAAGCCTGGGATTGGGAGACTCTCCTATCTGACTTCTTTTCTTTCAAACCTAGTCTTTTTATCTGCGTGGACAAAAGAAGGCAGAAATGGTTACTATGAAAGGAGGGAAGATAGAAGAAAGGACCTGTGACCTCACAAACAACAACACAAAACTCCTACTATAGAATATTGCATCTCAAGAGCGGGCACTCACTCCAGACTTTGCAGAATCGAGAAATTAATGAAAACCTCAAGACTGTATCCTCAGAGCCACTGAGGAATGATAATTACAGACAGTACTTCTGGAGCAGACACATAACCTTGGTTCCCAGGGTACCCCCTAAAGCATTCTAATAGTATGCTATTTGTGGAAGGTTTTTCCACCTTTAATAACAGAGAAATAATGTGAGAGGGAAAGAAATCCCTTATTTAGCCACTGGGGTGTTATTATTGAGCCCCAGCTGAAAGCCCCCTTAAAAACATCCATATGGCAGAAGAACGTGTTTCCCCATGAAATCAAAACTGAGTACGTCTGAGACTTCTGAACATCTTTTTCCTTGGATCTTAAAATGGATCTGTGCATATTTGTGGAAAACATTTTTATGATGTGCTATCTTCCAAAGTGAATGGTTATTTATAATTCATAAAAGACCTGGGCACAGGAAAATTCTCCCCTTTTATGAGTCCCATAAAGTTAGGCCAGCTGATCAGAACATATTACAGACATCAGCCTCCCCGTATGGTTGAAGTTTTTCCTCTTCAGACTAAACACAAAGGCTTGGTGGTACTGAGTCTGTTGCTTCGAAGAGAGCAGGGTCCAAATCTCTTTTGATTAAATGTTAAATAAACAAAAGATCACTCACGGAGCCAATCTCTGAAGACACAGAAGGGAAAATACTTGGAATGCTAAACATACTTTTAAAATCTCGCATAGTCGTTATAAGAACGACGGTATGTTTTAATGGATTTTCTTTTCTGTTTCCAGCATTTAACTAGACGTTGGATGTGGTCACCATGTCCTCATTTCCTCTCAGCTGGTCAGAGACTTGAGTCAGCATCCTGGTGCCATGAGCAAGAGTGACTTGGGTTGGTGAGTGAGGACACTGGGGACGTGGACCCAAGACAGGGACCCTGGTGCCAAGGGTTTCCACCCAGCTGCACCTGGTCACCCCCACAAGCCATGATGTCATCAAGAGTTATTTCCTGCGAAGAGCTGTGCTTCTTCATGCTGCTGGCAGCATGTCCACCTCATTCGCTGGTGTGCCACACAGCCAGCCACATAAGGGAATTACACAGACATTTCAGCGCTCCCAATTAGACCTGAAAATAGCATGTCTTTGCTGTCTTTGAACTCCCCCCCCCTCTAATATTTCAAATGAGCCCTGTCGACTCTATTTTAGAATTATGTGGAGATAGAAACTCTTTTTTGCCCTCTCTGTCCAGACATTTACATGACTTAAAAAAAAATATGGGTTGCTAACTGCTAAACACAAAAGGGCAGTTCATTCTTCAACAGGGTTCTTGTCTGCAAAGAACTGATTTGCTCTCTATTCTGCTCCACACTCCTGCCCTACTGCTGCCCACAATCAATGGTTTTCAATCACTTTTAAAGCCTTGCTGCACAGAGTATTTCTTTGATCTCCTAGGCTGTTTCGGGAGCTCGAACTGGAGAGCTGAAGTTAATACTAAAGTTCCTTGCTTCTGCGCAATTAAGAGTCCCACCAATAGTGTTTGGCAAAGGAAAAGAGACTCAGTCAAGAGGCTACCATTTTGGTTTGCAAACCACGCTGCAGGCTTGCCTTAAATGGCTATGTTAGCTTTCTGTTATTGCAACACATGCTTGAGATAATCAGATGGTAGAGTAAAAAGATTTGCTTTGGCTCGTGATTATCGTTTCGGTGCATGGCCATTGGCCTCCCTGTCTCTGAGAGTATGACAAGGGAGCACGTGGGTGGTGGTGCAACATGGCAGAATATACTCAGTTCATGAGCAGAACAACAACAACAGCAGCAGCAGCAGAACAAAACTGGGGCCACAACACTTCCCCTCCAAAGAATGTTCTCCAATGAATGGGAGACCTCCCACTAGGCCCTACCTCTTGACATTTCCATCACCTCCCAATAGCACCGAACTGAAGATAAAACCTTTAGTGTATGGGTCTTTGAGGGACATTCCAGATCTAAACTACAGCAGAGAGGAAGAGTGACTTTAGAAGAATTCAGTCCATTTTCTGTCCTTCTTATGAGTTATTAGGGTTTCAGCTTCCAGAGACCAGCGTGGGTGCGGCTGGGCAGCCAAGTCATAATAGCCAAGCAGTTTTTGGAGTGAGCTTGTCATCATCTTGAGCTACCTGACTCTGAAAGGCAGAATGGAGAGAGCTCAGCCTCCTGACCAGATGCCAATGGGACCACGAGTAGGACTGGAAAATGCAATATTTATTCAGAGGGTCCTGACAACATTGTCATGAAGTCACCCATCTACCCCTAAGCGGTTTGCCTTTTATAAGATCCACCATCAAGAGACTCAATGAGCATATAAAGCTACTTCCTTTTCCACCTTCACTACTATTCAGCATAGCTATTTAAAAATTGTTTGCTTTAAAAGAGGTGTGTGTGTGTGTGTGTGTGTGTGTGTGTGTGTGTGTGTGTGAAGACCAAGTGTACAATGCCCTGTTATCCCATTTGGGGGTTCACCCTACCCAGATTATTTTCCTATTACAAAAATGAAATTTGTTAAGATCCTCTTCATCAACCATCACTTAAAACCTTAAATCACTGAATGACATAAATGGTAAAAAAAAAAAAAATCTACCAGCATCCCACAGCCATCCATCCTTTCTTTCCATTCACGTTGCAAACATCGCCTAGGTAAGGACAAAGAGGTAAGTCTCTGCGACCTCTGCCCTTCAGAGGTTATACCAAAGGTGCTTTCATCCACGTCCCCACCCCTGGCCTGATCACAGGTAGCTTTCTTCTCAGCCTGCACTAGGGCAAGAGAGAAGGGGATAGAAACTGGCCTCAGACCCTACCCTGTGGTTCGTGAACTCTGCCTACCTCATTTCCTGGGCTTCTGCCATGTACCCTGTCTGTTGGCATCTGGTACATGGTCAGTCAAGAGAAAAACCCATGTTTTACTACACTGGGAAAGCGTCCCAGGATACAACTTGGGTAAAATGTCAAACGCTCACTTTGTGTTTCTGAAACTTAAGCCAGAACTGGCAAGTACACTGTGTTTGATTTTCTTTTCTTCTTTGTAGGCTGCTGCCCCCTCCTCTTCCTAGGCCAGGGCTCACAGTTCATGTGACTGATTCTCTCAACCATCCCTCCAGTCCAATCATCCTCCTGATCTCCAGAGACATGCCATTTCTTTGGAGGACCCTAAGCAAGGCTTCCCTTATTCTGTAGCCACTGAATTAAGTCCCTTGAAAGACTAGGTTTTGGGGGATAAAGGGGACAACTTTTTAATTGCTATTTCTCCAGCCCTGGGGATTGAACCCATGGCCTCACACATTCTAAGTAAGCACTCTACCCCTGAGCTATGTGCTTAGTTCCTTTCTAAAACAAACTTTATTTTGAGACAAGGTGTTGCCAAGTTGTATAGGCTCATTCCACTCTGTAGCTTACGTGGGACATGAACTTGCTATCCTCCTTCCTCAGCCTTCCAATTCCAAGCTCTTGAGACTTCAGGCCTGTGCTGTAAGGCCTATCTGAAAACTGAATTGGGAAGAAATTGGGGTAAAGAGAAAGATGATAAGTAGGAGCCAGGTGTAGTGGCTCACACCTGTAATCACAGAACCGTGGACCCTGAGGTTTCAAGTTCTAGACCAATCTGGTTACATAGTAAGTTTCAGGCCAGCCTGGGCTACAGATCAAGACCACAGCTGGAAAAAAAAAAAAGCAGAAACGATGCCAAGAAGGAACCAAGGCTTCCCTCTTGCCTGGAGCCCTGACTAACGCTGCAGTCTGATTACAGCACGTCATAAGTAGGCCAGACAAGCTCCAGTAGCCAGTAATTCTTGAGGAAGTTTCCATCCCCGAGGACAGGGGCAAGCTTCCTGGTTTACGGGGAGCAGCTCACCAAGGCTGGGTTACAGGTATGCAAATGCCACAAGGGGATCAAGATCTGGGTGCCCTCAGCTCCAGAGGCCTCTGCGAGGGCCTGGGGCCCTGAGGCAGCCATCTGTGGAAGGCAGGCCTCTCTGCCCCACCTCTCGCTAGTTGAACTGGTTAGAGTCCTTCCTGAGAATGATTGAAGACAGCACCCCCTTATTTGCTTGGGGGCGTACATTCCTGTCTGTCATCAGTGTTCTTGCTGACAGTTGGTCATTTGTGTTCAGAATCCTCTGTGCTCCATGCCTTTTGATCAGAACAGAAGGCAAACAAGCCCAGCAGTTCATCTGCCCTCGTCTTCGGTTTGGGCTCCTTGGCTGGACTTCCCCCGTGCCTTCTCCATCCTTGGTGCTGTTTAACCAGGCAGGTCTGGTAGACTCATAATGAGAGCCACTTACATAATTTAAATTTTTCTAAGGGAGACGCTTTTAAACAAGTAAAATTAGTGTTTTGTGTCTACATTTATACCTTTATCTGTTTATGGAAAAAGAATTATCATACTACATAATTCACCAATTAAAATGTATAATTTAGTTTATAAAGATATATATATATATACACACACACACACATATATATATTATACTGAGATGAAGGACAGACAGTATGGGATACATGACCCATTATTAAAAGGGGGAGAGAAAGAAAGAAAGAAAGAAAGAAAGAAAGAAAGAAAGAAAGAAAGAAAGAAAGAAGAGAGGGGAGAAAATAAAAGAACCTGATTATTAGTGCTTACTTCTGATTTTCTTCTAAAACGCCCTCACCACTAATCTGCCTTCTGTCTCTGAATTTTCCCATTGGCTGCTTCATATAAATAGAATCATAAAGGTGTGGCCTTCTGCGTCTGGTTTTCTTCACTTAAGACAATGTTTTCAAAGTTTATTCGTGTTCTTGCATGAACTACAATAAAGCTATTTTATTTAGCCCAATCTATCCAAAATATTATTGTTCCACGTAGTCAAAATAAAGAAATGATTAACGATGTTTCACTTTTTTAAAATTAAGTTTTTTGAAGGTCAGTGTATTTCAAGCCAACTATGTTTCAAGAGTTCAGGGACCACACGTGACTCATAGCTACTATACTGGCTAGCATAACCCTAGCCAGAGTCGTTTCCGTTGCTTGACATTTTTGTTTGGTTTAGCTTGCTTGTGTTTTTGTGAGACTGTGTAACGCTGCTGGCCTGGAACTCGCTCTGTAGACCACATTAGCCTCAAACTTGTGGCAATCCTCCTGCCTCTGCTTCCATGGTGGTAGGATTACAGACACATACCGTCACACCCAGTGTTTTTTTTCTGCTAGTCCTTCATCCTAGCTTAGCATCTACCGAGCTAAGTCCTTTGAAAGGCTAGGTTTTGGTAAGCAAAGGGGGATAACTTTTTATTTTTATTTTTCCAGCCCTAGGTATTGAACCTAAGGCCTCGCACACACTAAGTAAGTGCTCTACCGCTATGTTTTTAGCTCCCTTTAAAAACAACAACAACAACAATAAAAAGTCTTTATTTTGAGACAAGGTATTACTGAGTTAAAGAGGCTACACTTGACCCCACTCTGTAGCCTAAGGGGACTTGACCTTGCTCTCCTCCACCCTCTGTCTTCCAAGCACTTGGGATTTTAGGCCTGTGCCATAAGGCCCAGTTGAAAACTGAATTGGAAAGAAGAGAGAAATCTGGATGGAGACGGATGACAGGGAGGAGCCAGGTGTAATGCTTGCACCTCTAATCACGGAACCATGGAAGCTGAGGCAGGAAAACAACTTTCCCCAAGCACCATTATACTCCTGGGTACCTTTCCATCTTCCTAGGCACCAACTTACACCAGTATTGGTGGGTGACTTAGGGATCCAAAGCCTGACCACTCTGATGATTTGCTAAGTACCCTTGTCCCCTGCAGAGGGCTCTAAGCCTATTGTCTGCCTTGATCATTGTAATGACTCATCTTGGTTGTCAACTTGACTGCATCTGGAATAAGCTAAAGTCTAAGTTGCTGGGCATATCTGAGTAAATTTTCTTTTCTTTCTTTTTTCCCTTGTTTTTTGAGACAGAGTTCCTCTGTGAAACAGTCCTGGCTGTCCTGGAACTTGCTTTGTAGACCAGGCTGGCCTTGAACTCACAGAGATCCCCCTGCCTCTGCCTCCTGAGTGTTGGGATTAAAGGCTTCTGACATCACCGCCCTATAGAATAGATTTTCTTAATTTGATGGTCTGGGCTACACACCTTTGAAAGACAGCCCACATATAGGACATGGGAGAAGGACTCTTTCTCCTTCTGCCTGCTTCCCCTCACTCTCATTGGCAATTCACCTATTCTGTTGTTGAGGCATTCCTTTGCTGGTATTAGAATCTGCTTCTTCACATTCCAAAGTAGACTCCAGGAATTCTCAGGGACTACAGCACCAGACTGGGATTGTTGAGACATCTAGCCTCATGGACTGAACAAATACCAAATTCTCAGCCATTCCATTCCAAGACAGCCCTTGTTGACTGTAGAAGCTAAAAGGTATTTGTTTATAAATGCTGTTGAATTAATTTAAGATAGGTATTTTGAAAATACCTTGACTTCAAAATCAAAGTCAAAAGGTATGTTACTTTGGAAAAAAGCTAAACAAAGGATATTAGATTCAGAGTTCTTGGTTTTATTTTTTTTTAAAAAAAGGGGGGGAATTGCTGTTGGACAATGGTTTGTACCCTGTCAATTGTATTTTAATAGAATGCTGATTGACCAGTAGCCAGGCAGGATGTATAGGCAAGACAACCAGGCAAGAAGTAGAGGCAGGGCTATGAGAACAGAATTCTAGGAAGAGGAATCTGCAGTGGTGACCCAGCCACAGAAGAAGCAAGATGTGACTGCCTCGCTAAATAAGGTACCGAGCCACATGGCACATGCCTTTAATCCCAGCACTCGGGAGGCAGAGGCAGTTGGATCTCTGTGAGTTCGAGGCCAGCCTGGTCTACAGGGCTAGTTCCAGGATGGTCAAAGATACACAGAGAAGTCCTGTCTTGAAAAACCAGAAAAAAAAAAACCAAAACAATAAATTATATATCATGTGAGTGTGTGTGCACACATGTGCGTGTGTGTGTGATAGAATGAATGAATTCTGTCAGTTATGCTCTGTAGAGACCCCTGACCAATGCCGCCATTATCATTGACACAGAAGCCGACTGGCAAGTAGGTCTTTGAGGCTCCCTCTCTCTGCTGACTTTGCTACCTTAGGTGCCCAGGGCATGGAGCTTCTTGCTGCCCAAGACAGGGTTTCTCGGTAGCTTTGGAGCCTATCCTGGAACTAGCTTTTGTAGACCATGCTGGGCTTGAACTCACAGAGATCTGCCTACCTCTGCTTCCCGAGTGCTGGGATTAAAGGTATTCGCCATCACTGTGCAGCCCAAAAGGACAGTCTAAAAAAAACAAAACAAAACATAGTCTGGCATTTATTTTTAATTTTCTCCAGGTACATTTCCCAGGCATTGTTTTGCTAATAATAGCTCCAAGCACACAAACGGAGCTCAGTGGTAGAGAGAGGTTTGTGAAATTGCTTCATGCGTCCTCGCAGCTTTAGCCTGCTCTTGTCGGCCATTTCATCGAGAAAATGGACATTTAATCAGTCTAAGGGCACATCTTATGAGTCTGCCTCCTGAGCTACCACCTCCTTCCAGACTCCAGAGAAAAGAGAGAAACTTACCACGCTGCCAAGGGCTGTTCAGGACACAGGAATTTCCGAATGGAGCAGTGGCTTTATGAGCCAAGCACAGTATTTATCTCAGCATGGCTCCATCTACATGGCAATATGTAAGTGATTCCTAAAAGTCTATGATTCTAAAGAAATGTTTGTGAATTGCTTTTTTTAAAAAAAGAAATACCTCACAAAATTGGGGGTTGTATAGTCCACAACATAGAAGATTGAGGGTAGGCTTAATAGGTCCAAATGTAATAGAGAGGTAAGAATAGCAATATTATATTCCTGCCAGTTTCAGAACAGGAAGTCAGAGGACAGGCCAGAGCTGCTGGAGAAGGGATTTGGGTTAGCTTTAGGAAGAACTTCCTGTTACTAATGGGGACACACTGGAGAACCTCACAGAGGGGGCCTCGCATACATTCCTCCACCATTGGCAGCACACTTTCTAGGGGTGACCTGTTTTCTAGTTCAGCTTCCTATGAAGGTTCATGAGACTCACAGTCCTGAGTCTGTACAGTGTGAGAGGAGGGGAGCTTTGAAAATTGTGAATTATTCTAGCAGCAGAAAGTCTGATCCACTACCCAAGTGAAGACTTCTTCAGCCTCTCGATTAGCCCTTCACAAGGCAACAGCATTCTGGGAAAGGACAGCAAGGGAAGATGCCTATGAGGTTTGGAGACTTCTATGAGCTAATTCGTGTCTGTTTCCTTTGACTTCACTGTTACTTCCTATTCCAGAGAGAGAGGCCACTCTGCTGCCACCCTAGGAGTCACCACCACACCTCACTCAACAACTGCCGGAGTGTCTGTGCCCAACAGTTAACACCCAGTGCCCCAGGGAACAGCATCAAGCATCGCCATCTTCCTTGACACCCAATTCAACAAGTCGTGAAGAACCAAGTTTTCTTGGGAGGATCAGGTTATGAGTCACAGGCTCCTCGGCTTCCATGTGGCATCATATTCTGCTGTAATTAATTTTCACCCGTTGTGCACATTCCTGAGGTTGGAGGTACCTAACGTTTGCTGGGGATTCGCATCTGATTTCACGATACTATGAAGTCACTTCAGCTGTTTCCAAGGCAATCTTCGTGTAACCCAAGCAATGCTACTACTGCTGTCATTTATGACTGCTTGAAACATCTTAACAGTGCCAGCCCGGCTCCCTTCCTATTGCCTATTTCCACATGGAAGGAATTCTTATGATGTCATAGGGTGGTGAGAAGTTATTCCATGTTGTATTCGAGTAAGCTTTTTTGCATCTGGTCTCTATTTGTTAACGTCCGTGGGCTGTGTTTGCATCACTACACTGAATTATGGAAAGGCTTCCACTTCGGGTGGTTAATAGATATGTGCACACCACATGTACACACACACCGTCATTGTTATCATAGGCATTATTATCACCGCCACTACCAACAAACAAGCGCCAGGCTAGAAATCCCAAACTGGGGGAAGCTGTACTGCAACTACTACTATGAGAGAAAGACAGAGACAAAGAGACAGAGAGAGTCAGGGAGAGCAGAGAGATAAGAGAGAGAGACAGAGAGATAGACAGATGTAGACCGACAGACAGAGATGTACACACAGTGATAGACTCTGAAAGTCTATCACTAAGCCTTTCTGGTTTCAATTTCATCCTTTCCTTTTGAAATCAGATCTAGGAGTCCTAGTCCTCCATGGAGATTAAAGGAGCAGGAAGTAGCAAAACAGACCACCCAAGGACTGAGGTGTCAATGGGGAAGGGAAAAGTTCAATGAAAACTCAAAGATGATGTCAAGGGGATGTGAATAAATTCCTGACACTCAGGTTCCTATTTCTAACTTGTGAGGTTCCCTGTGCTTCAGTCTTGGGGTCCTCATTCAGCGGAGCTTTCTCAAGCACGTACCTAAGCCCCAACGCACTAGACAATCAGCCCTTTTAAAACCAAGACTTTCAAGTCCTTGAGCAAGGTCCCTGTTCTTCAGCCTCCTCAGGACGTCTTTTGTCTTCCTTTCACACACATTTCTTATCACCATCTGGTGTGTTCCCTCACTTCCATTAAACTGTGGAGTTCCTGAAGACTAAGATCTGTCCCACTTAAAGGCGCAGAGCACCTTCCTTCTGGTACCTGGGGCAGGGGAGTTGGCCAACTCCCACGGCTGGACTTTCCCTGTTCGTTTTGCTATCGTGTTAAATCAAAGTGTTCTCTTTCCGATTGCGAGATTCGCGACGACAGGATTTCAGTCTGTGACAGTGCAAGGGACTCCCTGCCAGACTGTGTCATTGATATGTTAGGAAAACAATCATATATAGGGCGTGATTTACGGGGGGGGGGGGGGTCTAGAAAACAGCCTTCCACCCCCACCTACAGAAATTTCAAAAAAAGTGACACTTTGGATCACAGCTTTGATCCTTGTTTAAATACAAATGCCTCAGGGAGCAGTAAGATGATAAGCTGTCTGTGGCTCAGGGGAGATAGAGGGAGATAGCCAGCCTTGGAGGGAGGGAGGAGCTGCCATTGGGAAGCAGAGGGAGAGGGCTTCTGGTTTGTCCCATTCACACCACAACCTTACTTTCTTCTTTCCTCCTTTGTAGTTATTCTTTGTGTCTTTCACATCATATGCATCCCCACCCCATTCATTTCCCCCATCCCTTTGAATCCACCCCCTGCCCTTGCAACCTCCCTACCAATTTAAGAAACAAAACAATTTAAGAAAAAAAAATTTTTTTTTAAATTTAAAAGAGAGAGAGAGAGAAATCAGCCTCGTCATGGAAGCTGTAGTGAGTCTGGCAGTAAAACCTTCCATCCATGTTGCAAAGAGCCAGTTCATTGCAAAGACTCGCTGGTCTGGTTCGAGGCCTCTGTGTTTTGCTATGTTATTGATGCTGGGCCCTCACTGGAACTCCTCTCGGCTCTCCTGCTGTGGCCGAATGCTGTGGGAACTTCCACAGTTTCAGGTCTTCAAGGACTGGTCCCTTCCCAGGCTCCAGCAGACCCCAGATTAGATGGTTGTTGGTGTGGGCCTGGGTAGATGCAGGGTTGGTCAGCCTGCCAGCTCTCCCTTGTCCTCACCACCAGTGTGAGCTCTCCTGAATTGTTCTTGGGAGTTCACCTCTTACAGAAATGGACAAGGGGGGTGGGGGGGCGTTCTCCTGCTTTTAAGTCCTAGGGTTGGATCTCTCACACGTACCCCTTCAGGGTCAGCTCTACTTTGCTGATCAGGCAATGCTGAGGGTCAGGACTGGCTCTGTGGCTCATAAGACATCAGGGCCAGTTCTCCCACAGGCCTCAGTGGGTCATGGATAGGGAGGAGCATCTCTTCTTTCCCACCCATGCCACCACGTGACAAATGGATAATAGCGACAGCTCTCCCATGCTAACAACTTCAGGGCTGGCTCTATTGTGTGGCCCACACAACCTTTTTTATGGGTAACAGCATAAATATGAAGAATCCTTCTCTATGCTAAGACTAGCCTTCTTCTGCCTTCATATGGCACCAAGGATGTATGTGGTGCACCAACACACATATAGGCAAAATTGTGGGAGCCCACGAATTTGGATTTGTTCCACCTTGATTAAACGTCAGAGTTCAGGCCTATTCTTGTTCCTTCAAGGTTATATGACAGGAGGTTTGACCCAGGGTGTGGCTACTAACAGGATGTTTTGACCTAGGGTGTGGATACTTGATGCTTTGGGTTTTGAGGTGATAACTTTGTTCCTTGTGTCGTGGTAAAGAAGCCTCTTGCCTTGCCCCTCCTCTTGGAACTGGGGTATATAAAGCCTGTGAGAAATAAACATGAGGCAGATTCAGGGCTTACTGGATGCCCTCCCAACTTTATCCTGTGTCCCTGTCTTTTCTACCTGGCATTTCTTTTTTTTTAAAGATTTATTTATTTATTATATATACAACATTCTGCCTCGATGTATGCCCACATGCCAGAGGAGGGTGCCAGATCTCAGTACAGATGGTTGTGAGCCACCATGTGGTTGCTGGGAATTGAACTCAGGACTTCTGGAAGAGCAGCCAGTGCTCTTAAACACTGAGCCATCTCTCCAGCCCTACCTGGCATTTCTTAATCCTCACGCTCCCTCCAAGCACAGACGAATATGTGTGGGAACTTGGCTGATGTTGCCGCCCGGATGCGGGATATGGCACAAAATATCCATGTCCATTAATAAAGGAGGAGGAGGAGAGCACTAAGGGAAGACTGACCGAGAGCCACACAGTGCTTTGCACATACAGCGAGTAATAACCTTATTACTGCCCCCCATTTCCAGGGCTTAACCCTGTTCCTCTCTCCAACTGTATAAATAAAATGTGGAAGCCCAGAGAATATCCAAGTCACTCAGACAGAAGGCAGCCAACTCTAGAGAAGAATTGTTGACAATTAAATCATTAAACTCACCTTCCTTTGTCCCCTTTTTTCATTCGCCCATGATTTTATTCTCCCTTGTGAAAGGCTTAATGTAGACAAGTAAAGAAATCCTGGGGGTTGGGAACGAAGCGACATTGCAGAAGGAAGAAGCAATGTTCTGGTCATATGTGAGTCCCCGTACATAGAAGAGTTTACAAGCAAGGTCAGCAGCATGATGCTGTGGACACCATCTGAAAGTATCAAGGTGAACCAACCAGTCTTCTAAAGTAACTGGGAAGCCCACTATTACAGTGGTTCTCAATCTGTGGGTCACGACCCCTTCCGATTGCATAACATATATCCTGCATATCCAATATTTCCATTACAACTCACAATGGTAGCAAAATTATAGTTATGAAGTAGCAACGAAACTAATTTTGTAGTTGGGGGTCACCACATGGTAAGGAAGTATATTAAAGGATCGCATTATTAGGAAGGCTGAGAACCACTGGTTTATTATAATTTGCACGCTGGAGTGCTTTCTCCCATACAACTGACTCGCCAGAGGTTGATCCAAGCAGTCACCCCGTCACTGTTCACACCATTATGGAGCAGGGCCTTCTTGTTTGTGGGGTGCGGCTCTCTGTATGTGTGTGCAAGCTTGCATGTAAGTCACGTGTGTGTGAATAAGTCAACGTCTTCTTTTCCTTGGGGAGGCTGAGTCGAGAAAGGTCATCCTGATGCTCTCTGGAAGAGAGACTCTATTACTCTTTACACGGGGAGAATGTGATAAGGACTGGCTCTCTAGAGCTAGGGTGATGTTCCAATCATCAGAATTCGATTCAGGGAAAACAACCACTAGATAAACAGTGAAGCAAGAGGCAAAGCGGTACCATGTTTGATAAGAGTTCAGCACACAGGTGTAGGGTTAAATGGAGTGGGACGACATGGGAAATGAGATTGCTTGATAACCCCCACCCGCCCACCCACCCACCCACACAGCAGTCCTCAAGGAAAGCAAAGACACATGACTGGGAGGTGACCTGGACACCCACATCTCTTTCACACAAGCCCAGCTGGTGCTGAAGTTTCTTGTGTAAGGGAGGCAGGGATGACCAAGCTGAGCAGCCAGTGTTCAGGAGCTGAAGCAAACTGCCAACCAGCCCCACCCTGCTGCCATGTTCTCCTGTTCTTCTGGGTTCTGGGACTGACTCTGTGCCATGCGCAAGTAGCAGCAGGGAGAACACTGGCTCCGGTGCCAAGCTCTGCAACCTTCCTGATGATCACAAATTTACAGATAGCATGTCTTCAAACCTGTTTTTTTCTTTATTACATAGAAGAAATAATTTAATTAAGGCAGGGTTTCTCTGTTTAACAGCCCTGGTTATCCTTGAACTTACTTTGTAGACCAGGCTAGCCTCGAACTCACAGGGATCTGCCTGTCTTTGCCTCCCAAGTGTTGGGATTAAAGGCGTGTGCCACTACCGCCCGACCAACAGAAATAATTCTTAAAAGCAAACCTCTTAGACGCTCCCAAATTGTAATTTGGGACCTTTGGGGTGACTGATCTCTAGAATGAACTGCGCAGAGAGCTTGTCACACTTCTGCTTTCCTTATTATCACCAGAGGTCTCAGTTTATGTCTTCCTACGCAGGTGGTACAGGAGCAACTTGCTGAGGTTTTTGGAGGACTAAAACCATGAATAAAATGCTGAGAAAAAAATTGTACTTTACTTTTTCTCTCACAAGATACGAGTAGCTTATATTCTACTATGAGAGAGTTTTCACCTCAGTAACAGCTTTGGCCTTCACCTCCACGCAGTGGCCAGAGAGTATTGATAGCCCCTTAGATTGGGCATCTTCTCTCATCCCTGGCTAGCATTAGAGCCATAGTTAAGGAGTCTATCCAGCCTGGATTATCTGTTTTTAAAGAGTCTTCAAGAAAATTTTTTAATTCTGGAGAAAGAAGTTTTATTTTTGTTAGCACATTCTATAAGGTTTTCAAATATCAACCCTAAGTTCTTCTTGATCTAGCGGTAGATAACCTTTAACAGATGGGAGTGAGAGACTTCTAGTTCTTCTTTGCATCTGCTCTGGAGAACTTGCAGAAAATCTATGAGGTCTTACCGTTAACTGCACTAGTTTTCCAGGTTCTTAAAGAGGTTTTAATATTTACGTGTTTGTGCATGTGTGTATGTGTGCATGCGTGTATGTGTGCATGCGTGTATGTGTGCGTGTGTGTGTGTGTGTGTGCACGCGCGCATGTATGTATTCACCATGGCTCATGTGTAGAAGTCAGAGAACAACTTGCAGAAGACAAGTCTCTCCTTCTACCATGTGAGTCCTGAGGGCACAGCTCAGGTCGTCAGCTTGGCAGCCAGCACCTATAGGCACTGAGACTTAGTGGCCCTCTAGTATGGATACCACTACCGCTGAGTGATGTTCTAGCTCTTGATCTCTCTAGGCGAGCTCTCTGTGTTTTCAACCCCATTCTCTTGCTGAAGAGCAGAGTCCCTGCGCAGTGCTGGGCCCTACCTTCAGGGAACACTTGCTTTTCACTTAGGGTTTGAATGCAAATAAATAGTTCTTTCACTGGAAGACTCTTCCGTCGTCATTAGCCCGCCATTGTTGACACTAAAGTTATTGCTGTTGAACCCTCTTGTTTATTGTTATCTCGAGTACACGATACCCATAATTCGGAGACAGCACCACCGGTGAGGTGAGTGGTCTACCCGGGTCTTTGACTTCACACTCAAAGGGAACCCAGAGCATGGCCCTCATTCTGCAGGGATGATTTGCAGTAACACGTCTCCATCGACTCACCGAACCAGGGCTTGCAGGGTCCAGTCGAGGAGTAAGGGGCCTTAATAAGTATAAACCTCTCTGTCCTTTCAGAAGCTCTTGGCAGCCCACATACTTGTTGCTTCAGTGATGCTTTGCCAGTTATTAAAGCCGTGACTGCACAGAATTTGTTATAGTAGCAGCTGCCAGTCAACAAATCTCATTGTTAAGGTGCATCCAAGGTCAGGGCAATGCCAAGGCCGTCTATTAAGAATTGCAACAGGCCCCATCGCTGACCCTTCACGCAAGAATCAGGATGTGTGGAGAAGGAGCACAGGCCGGAAAGAGGCTGAGCCAGAGAGACAGCTGAACCCTGGCAGAGCTACGTGTTACCTGCTGGGCAGAGCCAAGTCCTAGCTCTGAGAGGAGCCACTCTCTCCGTTTGCAAGCAGAGACAGGGCACCCAGGAGGGGCCCCCGGGAGGCTGGGAGTGTGCTCAGGCAAACGTGAAACTCAAGCCCTGAAAGCTAAGCCCCAAATCCAAATATGCTGTTACGCAAAGCGTCCACAGATTGGCTCGTGCTTGGTTATCGTATGAGGTTACTCGTTGGCATGCACTGCGCAATTCTCTGGCATGCCCGTGGCTCATCAGTGGCATTCCTTCCTGAGTCAACACTGACCCGCAGCCTGGCTCAGAGAGGACGTTGCAGCCTCTTCCAAGAGGCCGTCGTTTTACGTGAAACCTAAAGCCTACAGTCCTGTTTTGCTGGCGTCATCCTGCTAGGCCTTTTATCTCCCAGGATGGCCTGGTGAGTATATCCAAAGAATGATTGAAAGGTTTGAGGAAATACCCCGGGGGTTGCACCTAACTGTTGAAGTAATGAAGACTTATCTGGCATCAGCTGGATGCACAAAGTTACAATCCAGGGCCAGGATTTTGGAGGCCAAGGGAGATGGCATCTCTCACCGGGAGCAGCTTTAGGCCAATTGCAGTGTTCAGCAGTTTCCCAGCCCTCCAAGTTCAGAGCTCTTTGTAATCACTTTGTTTCTTTAGCTGAGTTTCTTAAAACACACTCTACCCCTTGTGGAGCTCTCTGGGCCTCCACCCAAAAGCTAAAGGATACAAAGAGGAAGAAGAAAAGAGCGAGCAGCCGACTCTCCCCAACTGGTGAAACCAAGCCAAACAGTTCACCCTTGTTATTCTCCAAAAGCCTGTCAATACTTACAATAGGGGGACCAGGAGGAGCCAAAATGTGCAGCCATAGAAGGTTGGCTCTGTACAGTGTAGGAAAACAAGCAGTCATTAATATCAAGCTGGAGATTACGGAGGAAACTTTAATGATGTGGAAAAATATAAACAAGAGATTGTCAAGTGAGGAAAGTTATAACATAGCATGCATGTTTGGTTGTATTTTGTAAATACAGAATACATATTTTTTACTTGATGTGCATGTCCAGAAAAAAAAACAGGAAAAATGTACATTAAAATGCTACTAGCAATACTTATAGGTAAGGATTGATGAATGAGTTTTTTATTTATTTTTCCCAAAATTGTTCACAATTTCAACACTTATTTTTTATTCTAATTATTTTCAATATTAAAAAAATATTATGCCCATAGTATTTGGGGCAAACACTATAGGAAGTCGCTCCTTTTTCCTCTAATATGTCTTGGGCATATTCTCCTTCCTTTGTTTTTCTTCCTTTTCTCTTCTTCATATTTTTTTTCTTTTGAGGCTGAGACTTACAATGCAGCCAAAGCTAGCTTTGAACTCTTGACCCACCTGCTTCAGCTCCCAAGTGTGGGCTAACAGGAGACAGCAGTGTATCACAATCTCTCTTTCACTTGCTAAGTTAGTCTGTTGGATCAACAGCTAAGTTAGTCAGTTGGAAAAGGAGAGCTGCTTCCACAACAGTCTTGTTGCAGACAGGACATGGAATCCGGGAAGCATTGGGGCTGGAAGGAAGGCACAGTGAATGGCATGTAACTTCCCTTGAGAATTAATTGGTAAGAGGGCGGGCGTCTAAAGTCTAAGTCTTTCAACTCCATGTCCCCCATTGTTCTCTGTGTACCACACTGCACACAGGAGGGAATTAGCACTGTTCAGAAGAGCTACTTTGCTGATGTTTTATTTCAGTCTTAGCATCCCTGGAGGGAATTGGGTGAGGCCATCCCCCTTATTATATGGATAACCTTTGCTGACATCTGCTAGGCTCTGGAGCACCAGGTATGAAGCCAAGCTATTTCTTGTGAATATCTCACATGTTCGGACTTGAACTCTTGGGGGTTGGTAGTGTTGCTGTGCCTATTTTACAGCTGAAAAAACTGAGGCTTGGGAACACTGAGCCACTATCAGGGAACTCACAACTAAGATACGGTGGAGCCAAGCCAAGATATATATATATATATCTTGTTTTTTCAAGACAGTGTTTCACTGTAGCTTTGAAGCCTGCCCTGGAACTTACTCTGTAGACCAGGCTGGCCTCAAACTCACAGAAATCCACCTGCCTCTGCCTCCCAAGTATTGGGATTAAAAGCGTGCACCACCACCACCTAGCAACTAGAACTATATTTAGATACAGGTTTTTTGCACTTGACCTCATTCAGGCTTGACACATAAGTGTTTTGCACCGAACACGTTTCAGTTACTCTTTCCTTTACCCCTGGTTTTGTCATCCAGGCTTTTTCAAACAGAGTAAAGCAGAAATACTGATATAAAATACAGGCCAGCCAGCGTCAGGCAGGATACAGGGGCCCCACTTGGCATTCAGTACTTACTGCCAAAAATCTAGGGTCAAAACAAAATGAAACACCCAGTCCAACCACAATGATTCTCAGTTGGCAACGGAGATGCTGGCACTTTGCCTCCAGGAGTTCAGCCTGTCCCATACAAGGTACTTGCTCCCCAGGTATTTGTAGTTCTTATGTAACCGTGCACCGCTTTCAACTTGGCCAACACGTTAGTGCTTGTAGGTGAAGCTCATCTTTTTTTTTTTTTCAGCGAGACGTACAATGCACCCTGAGTCATGTGTAAAGGGCTCGAACAATGTTTTCATTGTGAACAGAGCCCTAAGGGCCTCATCTTACAATCCTCACATGTGTGTTGTGTCACCCGAGTGGAGAAAGGACCTGCCTGGTGCTGGGGCCCGGGATCGTCTGCAGCACCAGCAGGCAGTCTCGGGCATGCCATGAGCTGTGTGTCACCCACCACCCATCACTGGCCTTCCAGCTGGAGGCTTGGGGCTGACTTGAACAGCTTCCTCACTTGCTCTTCTTTCTCCTTTTAGCACACACCATGCTTACATCCTGTCTTTTTGCCTTAGCTAATTCCTGATCTGTTCTCTCTTCTTGTGTCTCGGAAAGCTGTAACCGTCGGCTCCATAAAGCAGAGTTGAGAGCCGAACCCCGCTTTATCTCTTCGAATGCCTCCTCTTGCTCCACACCCAGCCTCACACATGTCATTTCTTCTCTCCCTCTCGGTGTGTGTGTGTGTGTGTGTGTGTGTGTGTGTGTGTGTGTTACGCACAAGAACATGTTTATGTGGGTATACACATGCTTACAGGGATATGTGCTCATGCATATATTCTGGTTCAGAGGTCGGTATCAGGACGACTTCTTCAACTGCATTCCACATTTTTGAGGGGGGCAGGCTCTCTTCACTGAACCTACAGCTTGCCATATCAGCTAAACTGACTGACCAGCAAGCTCTGGGGATTCTCCTGTCTTTTCCTCCCTGTACTGGGGTTGCAGGTGTTCAGGGCCAACTTCTGGCATTTTCCGTGGCTGCTGGGAACCCAGGCTCAGATCTCCATTTCCCCAGCAATCACTTTGTCCTGATCTCTCTCTCCAGGCCTCCAGCCTCTCTGCCACGCTTACATCAGCAAACAGACTGGAGGTGAGACCCACAAAACACGAAGGCCTGCATGTTGAAATGAGTTAACACATTGCTTTGGGAGCCAGGTGGCTAGGGGAAATTGCTCTGCTCTGATATTTACCAACTCAAGAGCCCTGAGAATGTTCCCTAGCCTCATCGAAATCTCACGTAAGTAAAGCAGGGACATAGAAGAATCCTTACTTCTTGGCATTGTTAAGAGACCTGTATTAGGTTCCAAAACTTTGACCTTTGGGGTTCATCTTATATGTGCCATTTGTGGCTGATTTAGACCACAACACTGAGCCCCCTCTTTGCATGGATAACTTTGTTTACAAGTGAGAGAGTAAAGATGAGACCTCTCTGTTGGTGCCTCAGAGATGAAAGCAGTTAATAAATATCCAGTCACTTAGTATAGCTCCCAGCCCAGAGGAGACTTCTATCTCCAAAAGTGGTCTTTCTCTGTGTTTAGAATGGTGCTTGCCGGAGTGCACACACGAGCTGGTGGTCCCCACAGCTACAAGGCTTAATCCTCTTGCTCTCTGCTTTTTGGCTGTTTCTTGAATCCTGATCATGACCGTCCTGCCCTGGGTCTGTCTTCGCAAGCTCTCTTCTCTGCCTTCTCTTCACCTGAAAGCCAAGTCATGGGGAGGCCTAACCCACACGTCCAATGGGAGAACGGGAACGGGGTGGATCCACGCAGCCGGTTTCTCCATCACAGTTTCTGTCTTGAGTTTGAAGAACAGTTGTGACGTCCTTGAAAGTTTTGTGTGGTCTTTACAAATCACATCATATTCATAATTTGCTTCTTAAATGAGATCATGTACATGTATGGGCTTTTTTGCCAACTTGACACAAACCTAGACACATCTGGGAGTGGGGAGTCATAAGTGAGAAAATGTTTTGGTAAGACTGACCAGTGGGCAAGTCTGTGGTGATATTGTCTTGATTAACGATTGATGGGCAGGGTCTAACCCACTGTGGGTGGTGGTGTCCCTGGGCTGTGGTCGTGGGGTGTCTAAAAATGTAACTTGAGCAAGCCATGGAGAGCAAGCCAGTATGCAGCGTTCCTTCCTGGTCTCTGCTTCATTTTCTGCCTCCAAGTTCCTGCCTTTGGTTCATGGCCTGACTGAGAAATGGGAGTGCAAGTGGGAATGACCCCTGTCCTGTCCTTCCCAGCTGTTTTTGGTCATGGTGTTTTACCACAGTGCTAGAAACCCAACTAAGAGGGAATAGCATTAGTCTAGGCTGGGCTCAGGTCTCCATCGACAGTGTGTCTCCCTTGTTTATTGTTGGAAAACGAATCCAGACCAGCTAATGGAAAGAAAAGGAAGACGGAGAAAAGGAAGAAACCGAGACCTTTGCTTTCCTTAACTCTACCACCTATGTTCATTTTGTGGTCCCAGGGTTTAAGAAGAACTCACATCCCTGAGTGTGATTGGAGAACATGAAGACTATCCATGTATGTAGTTAGGCTCTTGGGAGGATGCAACCAAACCCTCCTTATCAACAAAGAAACCCAGAGTATCGTCTCTTTACCCAAGACGTGTATCAGAGCATGGCCACCAACTCTAAAAAGTGCACAGAGCCAGAGTGTCCCCGGCATCAAAACCTTCCAGGGGAGAACTTGGATTCCTCTGCCAGCAACCAACTGTAGGACACAGTGCCAGAGAGCACGAGGACAGCTTGGAGGTCACGTCTGGGAGGCCAGTCAGGGCCGCGGGGTGTCAATGATGAGATGTGAAAGTTAAACCCAAAACCCCAGAGTGGTCACTTTGGCTGACTTCTACGACAATCCAGCTTCTTGTGCGGCGGGTTTATGTTATATGTGATATTGGGGTATTGCTTTGGTTTCCTGAAGTCCTTACATCCTAGGTCTTCCCATCCACACAGTCATGCTTTTTAGGTAAAGCTGCTGGAAAGTTCCATTTCAAAAGGAGTAGGAATATGACCATGACCAAGAAAATCTTTCCACTTGCACAAATCATGTAAACCCTCTAGAGTACAATGTCCTGCAGAGCAGGAGAAGGGTACCACAGCAATACAATTGTCAGCTTTCAATAATAAGCCACATTTTCATGGCACTTTATCACTGGGGGAAGGCACTTTTTAACAATCATTGTGTATTTACCCATTTATTTACTTACTCTTTCAAAATCAGAACCACATTAAGACTTTCATCAACTTTAGGCACATTTGCCTTCTTGGACTTTTTTCTCCATTAACACACACACACACACACACACACACACACACACACACACACTGGAAGAGTTAAAAAAAATGGACATTGGGCCAAAAGAATGAGTCTCATTATGTGGAGCTTTGGTGGACTCCATAGTCCCCTTAGCAAGAGGAATTTGATTTTGCTACATTGTGGATATGCAGGAGGACCGCAGCATCAAACAACAGGGTCCAGCGGAGTGGGCCCTAGGGGCTATGTGGAGGACCCTGGCTAAAATGAGGGGTGAGGAGTTCAGGGAACTGAGCTGCTTCTGAAGGGGAAGCCACATGTCTGGTGGGTCCTGATTATGTAAAAGAGCATGGTGATAGCGGAACATAATTCTCACCAGCGCTGAAGAACAACCGGCTAAGCGAGGTGACGATGGGGAAAACGTATGTATTTTAAGCGCTGATCGAAATCTGGCAATGCAATTGCCAGGTGTTCAAGGCGCGCGAGTCTGCCAAGCTGCCGTGGTTGGAATATCTACAGCAGATATTCTGGCTGCCTCAAGAACTTTCTAAGTGTTTTTCATCCACGTCAGAATTCTACTAGGTGAATAGTTTGTTTGTTTTATGTCTCCATTTGTTGTTATTGTTGTTTTGTTTTTTTGAGACAGGGTTTCTCTGAGTAGTCCTAGCTATCTTGGAACTTGTTCCGTAGGACTAGGCTGGCCGTGAACTCAGAGATCCACCTGCCTCTGCTTCTTGGCTACACCACCACCACCCTGATGTCTCCATTTTTTTTTTTAATGAGTTAACTGAAGTCAAGCCTTCAAACCTGCTTTAGTAAATAGCAGAGCTGGGACTCAAGCTGAAACATTGCAGATCTAAGGTTGCAGCTCTGGGCCATGACTTCACTGTTCCTGAAGCCCCTTGGTGTTTGCCCGCCGTCTGCTTCTGACCGGCCTCCTGCAGGAGACACAGCTGCACCTCATCCAGCACTGCGGGTCGAGTCAGTGAGCCCTGACGCGAGCAGACCAGAAGTGCATCAGGAAGCTAGCATGCTAGCACGCATGAGTCAGTATCTAGATTTTGCAGAGATCAAACGACTCGTCCCTGCAAGCATGAGCAGAGATACCATATAAAATACTTGACACCCAGTTAACTTTGGTTTCCCAGCAAACCACTGATACTTTCTTAATGTCAGCCAACCCTATATATCACGTGGCATGTAGGGGTGGTTAAATGAATTTTTTGTCTCTTACCTGAAATTGAAAGTTAACTGTCTTAGTCAAGGTTTCTATGGCTGCGATGAAACGCTGTGCTCAAAAATGAAGTTGGGGAGGAAAGGGTTTACTTGGCTTCTACTTCCAAACCAGTGTTCATCATCGAAATAAGCCAAGGCAGATACCCAAACAGGGCAGGATCCTGGAGGCAGTAGAGGCCATGGAGGGGTGATGCTTACTGCTTTGCTCCACAAAGCTTGCTCAGCCCGCTTTCTTATAGAATCCAGGACCACCAGCCCAGGAATGGCACCACCTACAATGGGTGGGGCTCTCTCCCATCAATCACCAATTATGAAAATACCTTACAGGTTTGCCTACAACCCGATCTTATGCAGGCATTTTCTTAATTGAGGTTCCCTCTTCTCAGATGGCTTTAGCTTGTGTCACGTTGACATAAAACTATTCAGCACATTAGCTGCGTGTTTTGTTTATATTTTCTTGGCGTGGCAGCCCTGAGCAGTGGCCTGACCATTTATCCTGCTTGGGACATTCCTCCTACCCTGCTCAACGCCTCGTGTCGCATCCAGCTTTGGCGTCATGTACACAGTGAAGACCTCATGCTTAAGTCTTTGTTTCTTCCCAGTTTTCTTGAAACTCCAGGCTGTCACCCAACTGGGCAAGGGCTTTGCCAGGCAAACAAGGTAACTACCTAATCACAGCCTTCCCATAGATAGACACTGTTTCCCTCCTCGTGAAATCCAAGCCTCAATCAATGAAGCCGAGGTTCAGGAAGGTAAATCCATTACCAAAACTCGCATTTGCAGCTCACGCTCCTCTAGCTCCTTTCCATGAAAGAGCTCTCCAGGTTCCCCTTGAGAGACATTTAAGCATTATTAGAATGGCATTAATTAGTTTAGACCATTATTGACTCATTTAATAACTACCTCCATTTGTTGGAAGAAACTCCCAGCTTTGCAGTCAAAGGGGCACGGTGACATATGGGCTGAGAGAAATGGTCTCAAAGCAGTGGAACATCAAGATGCCTGCAGTCTCATACGTTGCTTTCTTTGAGACCGTCAGAATTAAAACAGAAAGCTTTCGGCCTCCGATCCTTACGAGAAACACAAGACACATTATTATCTCTATGCAGAATTTATAACATGTCCATTCCACACGTGATAACTGATAGCAAAGACATCAACCCAGAAAGCTCGAGGCTTCGTTGCCCTGCACTCGGCGTCAAGTGTGGTTCCCTCTCCATTGCACCTCCTCGTCGGGTCAGCCGCCCGAAAGACAAGCTGCTCTAAACTGCCAGCTTAGAAGAAAATGACAAGCCCTGGAGAAAGCCTGTGCCAGCGCTCTGAGTCCTAAAGAGGGTCAGACCTCACCTGAAAACAAGCCGAAATTGAAAAAGTCACGGGCCTCTGAAAAACGGGGATGGCTGTGCATAATAACGAAGCCTTTTTTACTGTGTAAATTCTGAAATGGAACCGGGTTTGGGCTCTCTTTGTCTGCCAAAAAGAAGTTACAAAGAACCAACCATCCTTGTGGAGGTGGGAAAATTGTCCCCAGAGTGTTGGCTGGGCATGCTCCCAAATCTGCCACCTCTGCTGCTCTCTCCAATGAGGCTTCTCTTACAGTAGCCCAGGGAAGCACACGGACTAGAGGGAATCTTTATCCAGTTTCCTGTTACTCCCTGCCTGGTCCTCTGGGCATCCCAGGGCCTCACCTGCAACCTGGACTGTGACCTCTAACCCTGGCTTGTGCCTACCATGGCTGTGGAGAAAATGGAAAGAAAGGAGGCTGCTGGCTCCAGTCACACATGAGAGAAATAAGTTATTTCCATCCCTCCAGCTCTCTTGTCAGGTCCCGAGAGCAATAAAACTGCTATTTCTCTAAATCCTGGATGCTCATAAGGCCGTGTAAACAAGCTGTCTTTAATAGTTGTACATGCATATGTGCCTTCCCAGCTCTAACCACTGCTCAGTTCTGGGGCTTCAGCAAGCCCTTTCGTCTCTCAGGAGTCTCATGTTGTCTCATCTTTGAAATGGGGTGATTGCCTTATGTAGGTCCTTGGGAAAGGCAGAGAGTAAGTTACAGAGCAGGGGTTGCTGAATTGGCAGACTCTGGGTGTCTGCACTTCTAACCACCACCCCTAAAATTAGTGAAGACAACATCACTTTTTCCTGCTTGGATTTTCACCTCAGGTTTTCTGACAGGGTTCTGTTGCCTTCCAGACAAGACGCTCTGTGTGGTTGCTGTCTTGCTTTGTGCTGCTGAGGATGGGACTGAATTTGCCAAGCAAATCAATGTTCTGTGTTGAGCTTCATCCTTAGCCTTTCTCACATGTTTCGGGAAACCACCACTAGGCTGTCTCTAAGTGAGCTTCCAAACGGAATATTCTTCAATTTCATAAATCTAAAACCAAAGCTCAGGCTTGGCCCTTTTCAAAGATTTTATGTGATCATTACCTATTATGTACAAATATTGCTATCACATTATGCCCCATAAATGGACACAATTAATGGTGGTCTTGTGTGTTTCAAAATGGGTTCAGTATCAGCCCAGGCGACTTGAACTTGTGATCCCTCTGCCTCCGTCTCCAGCAGGCACCTATCACCACACCCGGTCCTGACATATTCTTTTTAAAAAAGAGCGCACACTATTTGGGAAAGTGAGGCGATTGAGAGAGATACATAATAATATATTTATGATCCTGCAGATTCTTGTAGGACATATAAAGTTTTTAGTGCCCAAGACCCCCCACCATTTGTCGCACATGAAAAAGACGCATCTGTTAATTCTTCAGTCACTAGTACAAAACCAGAACACAGCCACACGAAGAACCCGCCCTGCAAACATCTTTGCATGTAACCTAAGGCTCCTGCGATTGAAACATCCTTTTCTCTTTCATATCGGTAGTCATTTTATGGATCTGGGCTTAGACAGCTGAGCAGCAAAGGGCACTGGGTTGCTGAATTATTCATGTAATCTACATTTCCTGGTTGTTGGTGGATAATTGACAGGTGCCATGTCACCTTTTACAAACGTCCCGCAATTATGGACCATATATCAGTGTTTGACTCCGCAGTAATGCTTCCTTTCTGAGCCAGTTTCATATTTTATTTACAGCTTGGTGGCATTTTTTTACTTGGCCGCCTGTTTCTCTCACTTTTGATTCCGAGGCTTTTGCTCCACTTAATGTACCCAGGAATATTTAAATGATAAGGCTCCTCTCGGTTTGCTAACGGCAGTTGTTCATTGCTGCCGTGTTTTATTCATTCGGCCATTATGGTAGTCAATTCCTTGATTTAAGAAACTTGGGGTGAAACGCAACTGTAAGGAAACCATAATATAAATCTGGTTTTATGACTTGTTTTGTTCACAGGGAAAAATCTAGAAGCAGATCTTCCCGGGGCCTGACACAAGCTGTAAACTGTAGGGAAAGTTGGCTAGTTAAAGAATATGACATAATAGGAGCCATGGAACACTTCAAACCCTCACCGATGTTGGAAGGTTTTTTTTTAAAAAAAAAAAAAAACATTAGATACAAAGCCAAGGTAAGTTGTCTTTCCCTTAGAGAGAGAACCTGGGGGAAGGGAGGCTGGAACTGGTAACCCTGAAGACTGAGAGGATCTATTCATACATCAAACATTCAGAGTGAAACTGATTCGAAAATCCCACTCTCCCTAAAAGGAAACTGAGGCAGAAACTATGCAACCGATAGTCTACCCTTCAAACCCCAGTCAGCGGAGGAGCTCACAGCCAGGTGGACCATTTCCACTCCAGCGCTTTTGTTATTGCGCCTTACGGTAAACCATTTTGTTAGCTCCCATTACCTACCTTTCTCTTCCCATGCCAACAGATACTCACTTTTCCATGGGACATTTATCCGTTCCTCATTCTCCATGCACAATTTGTGTAGAAGTGTCTCCCACCTACTATTGGGGCACACATTGCCAAGTCCATCATCAATGCATTTTTCCAAGTGGAATGGCCATGTGACACCAATGGGACCAGGGAGAGGCAGTGACTCCCAGAGGGCAGAAGCCATGTTGAAGAGGCTGGTGGGAATTTTTCCTTCCCCCCGGAAGAGGCTGGAGCTCTCGAGAACTGGAGAGGGAGACGTATCACGTGATACTGGGGGTGACGACTGTCAACATGAAACCATTGAGCAAAGAGAGCAGAGCTGGGTCAAGCAGACAGCATCTGTCTTCTAACCTAGGACCATCACGGGCATGAAACAGGGCAGAACAAAAGCTAACGCAGATGCTAAAGGATGCTGGAGCAACAGATCCTGGACAACCAGGGGTGTGTGGTCACCCTTTGCCCCAGGACCAGCATCTGGACTGCTGGGTTAAGACCCTGCTCTGGATTGAACTAGCTGGGCTAAGCCAGAGCTCCCTCTGGGCTTTTGAGCTCAGGTGACACTTCACTTTGAAGCCAACCAGAGTTTGGGGTTTAGAGACGTTCCAGTAAGGATTTCAGCTTACATAAACATGGGCTTCCTGAGGGCACGCTTAAGTCCTCAACTCTTACGATGAAAGGTGCCCATCTCATGTTTTAACTTCAACAGACATTGCAACTTTATATTTGACATTATCACTTTAACGCCTTCGAATAACCACCTGGAGAAACTTCTGTGTGTTACCTTATTTCCACCAACAACCTTGTGAAACGCGTATCTGCTACGAGTTGGATAACTCAAAAAAACTCACAGTAACGAGGGGGTTTGTTATGCAGCCGAGCTGCTCCAGGAGGAACAAAACCCAGCCTCAGTGATTTTTGATATTCTTTTAATTGTGTGTGTGTGTGTGTGTGTGTGCTCGCGCACACACACGCACATTCACACGCACAGGCTTGTGCACACACACACGTGCATATGTGAAGGTCAAAGAACAACACTCAGGAATTAGTTTTCTCCTCCACTATGTGAGTGGCAGGAATTGAACTCAAGTCCTCAGCCTTGACATTTTTTTTTGTCATTGTCATTTCTTTTGTCCATTGGCTGTTCTCACCAGCCCCCTCTTGTTTGCCAGTTCTGTGGTACATTCTAGCAACATCTGGTCCAAATCTGACATTACCGAATGCATGGCTCTTATAAACCAGTTCCTGTATTTCTGCGGCGGGAACATTAATCTTAGACTTCTGACTTCGTTTCCTTAGTTCTTCCTAGGCGTTTGCTCCAGGCGTGTGGTGGCAGGTTGTTCTGAACAGCTCTCCTAAATGCAGATGTGCCCCAGGGCTAGTGATGCTGACAGCCTGCAAAGGAGTTTCCACCGGATCTGGACGGCTGGCCGTTGTTCGGCCAGACAGAGTCTGCGCTTCTCCAGCTGCGTCTCCCAGGCTCCCTCAGCTGCACCTGCAACTTTCTTATTTGCTGTGCTTTTTCCAGGATGTGGCTACTTACGGCCTTCCTCCCTCGCTCTGTTCTGTTCATCCCACTTGCAGGTTAGGTGACTTGCAAGGCCCACGCTCTGTCTTCATGCAAGCAAACTGCTGTTTCCTGCTGCCCAGAGGAAAACCATCTGGGGATATAGGTCTATTGTAGAGGGCTTATCTAGCATGTGCAAAAACTTGGGCTCAGTCTCGATTACTGGTGCGCGCGCGCGCACACACACACACACACACACACACACACACACACACACACACACACACACGGGGGGGCGCTGGCGAGGAGCTGAAGTCTAGGAGTAATTCCCTCCCCTGGTGTCCTTGAGGTTGGCTCAGACTGCGACTGTCTGGATTCTCCCATCAGTGCTGTCAGCCTTTGGTCCCCTGCAGCGAGGGGGACACTTCCCAAGCCTGTTCACATTCATTATCTCATTTGACGGTATGGACAGTATTGTGTGCTAAATGTTTTGCCTCAGCAGAGAGAGACAGGGAGAGAGCTTGGAGAACAGTTGAGTCAAGTGAAAACCCTGGTGGCAGCAACCTAATTTGCAGTCCTGGGGCTTCAGGGAAATTAGCCAATCTTAATAGGGCTTGCCTTGCAAGCTCCAACCTCCTCGGCTGTGAGCAAATGCCACAGAAATCTTAATTGTAAAAATCCATGGAGCCACAGCACAGCAATAGTACAGGTAATTCGGCACCGGTGACATCCAGATTATCCAGAGTCTGGAAATAAGACTCTTCGAGTGACATCACAACCCCCATTGTTGCAGACTCCTTTGTGGTGGCTTTTTCTCCTGGCGGTTACAAGGACGGTGATAGTGATACCACTGTGCTCACAACCGGTCATTCCTATGTGGTCCCTGCTCAGTTCTCCACTGTCAGAAGCATAATGAGACCAATCCTGTGGGGCTCAGTGTAGCACAGGTCTAGGTCCTGATGTCTGCATGTGGCCATGTCGGAGCATCTGCCGCATTCTCTCCGAACAAGTGAAGGAAATGAGGTTAGGAGAACTGGGTGGCTGCCCTCTCCCTCCACTCCGCCCTCCTGCAGCACAGTTCCTGGGGGAAATGAGGGCTCTTCTCTAGAACGACTGAAAAGTTCCAGCTCTCTCTAGCTTTTCCTACAGTACAAATGGTAACTGTATCTCATCTGCTTTTCCACATGCAAAAAAAAAATAGAGTGGAAATTGATGCCCCGCTCTGTGTGTGCCTATGTAGACAGATGTGCTCGTGCAAAATGTGTAAAATATAAAGTCATGGTAAAAGCCGTGGTTACAGTTCCATCCCAAAACATATGATCTGACTGAGGGACTGCCAACTGCATGGTAGGGAACAAACTACTGAAGCTTGTATTAATAATATAGAGGTAAGGGGCTGGAGAGATGGCTTGGTGGTTAAGAGGGCTTGCTGCTCTTATGGAGGATCTGAGTTTGGCTCCCAGCACCCAGGTCAGCCAACAAGCACCTATTACTCTAGTTCTAAGGAATCTGATGCCCTCTGGCCTCTATGGGCACCTGCATGCACGTGGTTTCACATAGGCTCACACAGGGATATACATACACCTAAATAAAAACATATAACAGAATAGTAAGCTGCCACGGATGGAGAAGGCTTTAAAATCCAGAACCGAACACCAAGGAAGTCTGGAAAAAATAAGAAGAATTCAGGAGAGAGGAGACATTCACAGAGACTTTTGAAAGCCACACAAAAAGGAAACTATTCCAGCTAAGTGGAATGAAAACATGGAGTGATGCACCACGGTGCCACGGGCAGAGTGGTTTTGTACGTGGGCACCATTAAGCAGCCTAGGAAAGCAATGGGGATGGTGACAAAGCGAGATCCTGTGTCGAGGAGGCACTAAGTGCTCACAACGTTGAGAATTAGCTGACCCCGCCATGAAATGTAACGTGGCGAATCCAGCTACCACGACTGGGAATTAACCACAGTCCGTGTGTAGCAGACCGTGACTCAGAATTATGTTTCTTGGCACATTGGCAGCCACACGCATTCAGAGGGAAAAAGTCTTGATATTTTCGGTTGATGACTGAATTGGATTATGCACAGTTGATTTGATTTGCTGTATAGTCAATTTTGCAATTAAGATGACCACAAAAGAAACCAGGCGTTGATAAATTCATGACTTTTAAAAAGTTATGAACTTTTCGTAGCAAATATTCTAGGCCCAAAAGACACCAGTGTAGTGAAAATGTAGAACTAGTGCAGATTTCTGGGCATTTAACTATTTATTTCTAAATCTAGAGACATCTCTGATAAATAAAGAAGAGTCGCTCACCCAGTGACAAAGACACATCACTGTGGCAGAACCCATGTTTTCTTCTATAGAAAGTGGGATGACTAAATGTTTTGAGTCTTTTCTCTTCCTTCTTCCTCTTCCTCTAGTCAGAGCTGTAGCCAGAGAATGGTTCCCCCCCCCATAAGAACATCTGCAATCTCCCTCCGTCCCCCAGAAAAACATCTATTTATCCAGGGTGCCAAATCCTAGAGAAGGAAGTCTCTTACCCAGGATTCACTCCTGAGAACCAGGAGTGTCTCAGGGAGAAGCCAAAAGTTAAATGATTCTATCCCAAATAAGTAGAAGAGGGGAACACAATATGTACCAATATGAGACAGGCGCTTCTTCCGAGATGAATCTCTGTGGGGAAAATTTAAAAACCTGTTGAAGGGAAGTAGAGAATACCTCTCCATAGATATTTGGGGTATGTGAGTTTAAGAGTACGATAAAACGCCATGAACTAAAGCAACTTGCGGGGGAAAAGGGTTTGTTTCATCTTATATTTTTGGCTAACAGTTCATCACCGAGGGAAGTCAGGGCAGAAATCTGGAGGCAGAAACCGATGCAGAGGCCATGGAGGAGTGCTGCCTACTGGCTTGCTCCTCATAGCTTGCTCACCATGCTTTCTAATAGCACCCAAGATCACCAGCCCAGAGATCACCATCCTCAAAGAGCTGGGCCCTCCCCACTCAACCATCAATCAAGACAATGCCCCATGTGCTTGTCCACAGGCTAATCTAGTGTAGGCATTTTCTCAACTGAAGCCCCCACACTCCCAATGAGTTGAGTCTAGCTTGTATCAAGTTGAAATAAAACTAGCCAGTACATGTGTAGTGTGTGTGTGTGTGTGTGTGTGTGTGTGTGTGTGTGTGTGTGTGTTGGCTGAATATCAAACCCAAAGTTCTGCATATGTTAGGCAAGTGTTCTAATATGTGCTGACACTGGGCATCTTTTATAAACATAGTGCTTACTTAAAGGAGACTGAATACCAATAATTATCCCTCCCTACTTTCTTCATTTCTACTAAACTTCTACTCCAAATGATATTTCTGTAAGATGAAAACAATTTAAATCTTATTGGAGAAAAAGAATTTACCAAAGTGGCCAAATAAAACCTCCCAAGTAAGCAAGAGAACAGAACAAAAAGAAAAGGCTTTGACACCAGCTGGCAATATCGGTTGCACACAACACAGTCTTTGTTAGGTCACTGTGGAGAAGAGGAAGATGTCCCAGGAGCATCTGTGTGGGCTGGGAGAGGCAGAAACAGGCATCCAGGACCAGAGGCAGCTCTTGAGTGTGACTCTGCTCCCAGTTGATTCATCCTTTTCTCTCTCTTAACCAGTTTCCTGGCTTCCCAGTGGTGTCTTCTCCCTCGTAATCAGGTTGCATATGTGCCACACAGAGGCTTCTCACATCCTCTTTAATGAAGACTCTCTCTTCTATCAGATCCCCCAGGCTTCCTGCTACAAACCTCCAGCAGATTATTGTTGAAGTTTGAATTCTGATTGGCTTGATTCACCTTTGCGGGTCAAGTTACATCACAGACTATTGTCCAACCAATGTAATGGCTACTCTTTGGCCAGCCGTCTACCCCTGGTCAAATTCATAAAAGCAAATGTGAGGAGGAAGGTAAAATGGTGTGGTCAAGTCCTTTCTCCTCAGAGAGGGCTGGAGGGTTGGTGTGCTTTGATTGCAGCTCAAGGACGTGTTCTTCTTGTTTGTTTCATTTTTAACAAATTTGTATTCATTAAATCACTGGTTCATTCAAATGCAAACCCTACTACAAAGGGTTTGAAGAGATGTATTCAATATATGATGATCACATAGTTGAGAAAATACAGGCATACAAAGAGGGAAACGAATGAGAAAGAAAAAAAGACAGGGAAAAATAGCATGTATAGTATATTGCCACCCAACTTTGGAAAATTACTAAATGGTCTAGTTGTATCTCACAAATATTTATGCTCCTAGATGTAATAATATCACAAAGTGGATTCTTCAGTAGGTGATTTGATCATGAGGGCAGAGTTCTCACAAAACAGTCCTCCAGAATCCCGTTCGCCCCTTGTTCCTTGAGAGGATGTTCAAGAAAGCATCGTCTTTGAAGGAGAGAGGGATGCCTCACCAGACACTGCATCTCTAGCTTTAAGAGCTGGCAGTCATAATTTTCTATTGTGTATAAATTACTTAGCCTAAGGTATAAGGTTTGTTGCAGCAGTGGGTAGGAACTAAGAGAGTGAGCAACGATTTTGTTTCTTTTAATCTGAAATTCTCAAATTTAACAGCGAGTGGCTTTACACAATAGAAAAGCCCTGAAAGAAGAGACCATTTACAGTAGGCAGGGTTGTGGAACAAACCTGTGAAAACCTGTTCTTCAGCAGGGACAGGGTCTTTTCTCCATGTTTTGCTCGGTGGGCAGCCTTAACAAGGAAGGAGAGTCTAGATTATATTTCAAGTCTTCTTTTGGTCGTGAGTTTATAATGATAGAACAGGATGACACAGGAAACAATCATTAAGAAGGCGACATTTTAGGGCCAGGTGGCAGTGGTGCACGCCTTTAATCCCAGCACTCGGGAGGCAGAAGCAGGCAGATCTCTCTGAGTTTAAGGCCAGCCTGGTCTACAGAGTGAGTTCCAGGACAGGCTCCAAAGCTACACAGAGAAAAACGGGGGGGGGGCAACATTTTATATAACTAAAACCATAAATTCCTCATTTTTTGTTTATTGTCCATGTTTAGACATGAAGTACATGGGAATGCAGGCTCAATGATATTTTTTTGTTTGTTTTTTCTGGTAACATTTCTGATATCCTCAAGTCTTCTGAGGCTCTCAATTTACTAATTTCTTTTGTCTTCTTTCTTTTGATGACGGAGCAGCAAAAAGTCCTTGGACCCTTGTTTCTGGCCCACAACAATGAGCCAGCTCTATGGGAGAGAAGTGAACGGGCTGTGCTGGATGGTGTGGCCTGGATAACAGAACAGAATAGATAGACGCCTCAGACCTGAATCGTTCTGTTTAAAGAGCAAGCACTGTCCCATACCTGGTGAACACCTGCCACGTTAAAGCACCATGCAAAGCGTGTATGTGATGGGACCTTTTTGAAGAAAGGAGGCTGGTTCTACAGGAACTCACCATTCTTGACACTTGACTTGGTTAACTCATCAGGGAGGAACAGAAGGGATTCCCGGTGCTTTGACTTCTGTAGGAAAGAATGTTGTGTGCATCGCCAAGATGGTGATCCCGAAAACCATTTACAATATTCAATTAACCGTAATTAAAGCACTCAGTAGGAAGCTCCTCGCTGACTTGATAATAGCAAAAATTGGTACTTGGCGTTCCCAGTGGACGAGAGAAAAGATAATAAGTACCCCCAATGTAAAGAAAATCGAAATGAAACCAATTATGACCAAATTATATTGTGCACATAGAAGCACAAGTTGAATCAAGAATATTTAAGATTTTGACAAGAAACATTACAAAGAGATATAATAACATCTTAACCATTAATTGATCATCTAATCCAGTTTAGTTCATGGAAAGGAATTGGTTTATAAGCCTTTACATTGCACATAGGTTGACAAGGGACCACGGTCTATTAAAATGCTGCATATTTGGAATAACTAGGAAAGCCTAATTTTCTGTTAATATAGTTAATAACGAACCATAATTGATTCTATTACTAATAGTCTTATTAAGAAGGCAGTTAGCTAGTCATTTAGTCCATCTTTTCCCAGTCATATATTTACAAATATTAATGCTAATTTGACTTACTATATTTAACTTTTTGCAATTTTAAACTATCCTATACCAACCAATTTTTATAACATTTAAAACTGATTTTTTTTTTTTACTTCTTTATAGTTTTTTTTTCTCAACTACTTTTAAAATATCCTTCATCCATTTCTCCTCCTCCACATACGGGAAGTTGTGCAATCAACTCTAGACTTATAGGGATTCTCTAGTATTGAACTAAGGGGTAAGTGATGGGTTGCATAAACATGCTGACAATATAGTATATCTGAAGCACAGAGCTCCCGGTGCGTTTCATCTGACCCAACCTCTCTGTTAGGAGATGGAAATATGTTAAATGGTATTTCAGATTCACTAATACTTAAGTCTACAGCCCAAGCCAATCTCTGCCAAAGGAAAATTAATGAATTCATTATTCAATGTTATTCATTCAAGTGTTAGTAAAATCTCCATTCTAGATACTCAAGTCTGTTCTTCTATTCTTCTTATCAACTCCCTTAAACATGTGCTTTTAAAAATGTTTAAGTAATTTTTTGAACAAAGCCTTCATTTTTATTACCTTCAGACAAATAAACACAATCTTTTCTAATGAGAACAGCTTTGAAAAGGCACAAATAAGATGCAAACACTTATGTACATCTATGTAAGCACGTATATGCACAAATGTAGACATGCGTTGAACTATATGCACACATTTTTTTAAAAAACCATGGTAACTGATTTAAGGACTGCATAACAGTATGGATATATTATGCTTAATTTGGTAAGCGCTGTATTGTTCTTAACATTTAGTCTGTTTAGTTTTCTCATACATCGTTTTATGCCCTAACTGCTCCTTTGAGTTGAGTTTCTGCAGGTAGAGATTCACGCATGCTCATGCGTACCCTGCCCCAGGAAAGGTGGTTTCATTTCTTTCATTGCCGGGGCAGTGTATGGAAGTATCAGATGACTATTCGGGATAACTCTGTGTTTTCTTGTCTGAAAGATGAAAGGAGACACTGGCTGCCATTAGTATTTTTGATATTAGCAATGTAGAAAATGCTCTGTATGACATTTCTTCTTTCCTGAATTCCCAGATCATTTCAGGCAGCAAGGGTGCTGATCTTCTGTTGGTTCCACACTCAGTATTGCAGGTATTTCTTCTGCTGTCTTTTAACATATTCACAGTAATCTTGTGGTTATTTGAAAATGCTTGTTTTTAAATATAAGTGTTTAAATCAATTTTGACAAGTTTCCAAAAGAAATCTTCTTGAGAGACCGAGGGTATTTTGCCCATTTTTTTTTTTCAGTAACACCGTTTAAATAGCTCTCATTTTCAGACTGCTTACAGGAATGCTGAGAGAGAGAGAGAGAGAGAGAGAGAGAGAGAGAGAGAGAGAGAGAGAGAGAGAGCAGTTCTTTCATTCTCTGAAAAGCTCTAAAACAGGCAGAGGCAGGCAGATCTCTTGAGTTCCAGGTCAGCCTGGTCTGTAGAACAAGCTGCAGGGCAGCCAGAACTACACAGAAAAACCCTGTCTTGAAAAGCGTAAACAAACAAACAAGAAAGAAGAAAAGCACCAGGCAAGCTATTGTGGTGGAAAACAAAAGAGCAGTCATTCAAGGCTGAGTGTGTGTGACCAGCAGCAGACAGAGCTGCAGTAACTTCGGAGCTTGGTCCTAAAAACAAGGTCCTTGAGTAGGAACTGTGGGCGGGGTTTGTCTGCGTGAGCCAATGGGTTTGTTTGGGTAGCATGACTGTCTCCCGTTGGCATTAGATGGTGCAGTTACATCCTGCATCTCCACTAGAGAATCTGTGTGTCCGGTCCAGAAGCAGACTCTGGTTTGCAGGGTACTGACTTAGCCGTCTAGATACGTTCTCCACTCACACAAAAGTAGTGGCCCCGGGCTGACGGACCTCACCAGAGAGAGTGCCTGGATGCTGACCTCCACGGTTCCCAGCAGACTCCTAGTTTGTCAAGGTGCAGGCCGACCGCATCCTTTATAGGCCTGTCCCTAGCCAGCTGGCAAGCCATTACGGCCACTCTCCCCAGGCAATCAGCCAACAGCCGAGAGCTCTAAACTATTTCACACTGCAACATTCAGTTGACTTTAGTTTTGAGGTGCTAGCCACATTCTGTTAATTGGGACACTCTTCAAAGACTTCCAGAACTTGGGAAGCACCCATTCTCCCGTCAATTTCCAGGGCAAATGGATAGTCCTGTCACACACGTTTTCAGCAAGAAATGCAGAAGAGGACTAAAGATTTTTTTTTTTCACTTTACTTAGCTCGGTGCAGCAGAAATGAGGCACGGAAACTGTCAGTCATTTCTAAGGATGACAATTTTCCCTGCTTGACAATGTGCAATATAAAACCCCAGCTATTTGATGAGCCACCGTCTGCCCCCCATAGGAAGGCGTGTATTGAACAGCAGAGCAGAGGGCTTTGCTTAGGCATGATAATTGAGGAATGGAGTTCGCTCATCAAGATTATCTGGGCACCCGGTTTTCCTAGTTTCCAGATAGAAGGCACTGAGCCACAACTCTGCTGCTTACAGCTGGGAACTGAAAGGGAGTGTGAGGAGGTAGTTACCCATATTCAACAGGGACCCGGGACCCTTCCCACTCCAGGATGAACCAGGAAGGCTTAAGTTAGGAAGAAACACCTGCCACAGCACACAGAGGACCTGCTCTTCTGCAGTCAGGAGACCTCATACAAGAGCCTAATGGACGTGTCACTGGTGAATCTTCACTCGTAGACCAGAGTCCGAATGGACAACGTCCAGTTTCTAAAACTCCATGCTTTAAAGTATTGAGTTAAAAACCCACATTGGTTATTTATGATTGAATATACCCAATTAAAAGAAATCATTTTCAAAACTACTAACAAGTTTCTTAGCATTTCCTAGGACTCACGTTCGGTAACTGGGTGACTAGACAGAGTAAAATTAACCCACTGGACAGCTGACCGGGAGCCAAAGTAAGGTAAGGCTTGAAAAACGGGGCATGGCCTATACTAGCTCCTTTAATACCAACTCCATATCTTCTTAGACATAGCAAGTTGGATTGTGTGGGAGAGTTGCCATTTGATCAGAAACTTGAGCAAATGGTGAGATTGCCAGAAAAACAGATGAAACAGAGGGAATTCTAGGTAGAAAGAAGAAAATAGACACAGATACCTGAACAGAAAAGTCAGATACTTGAGGAATTCCTAAGTTCAAGTGCCTAGAGGCAACAAATCTACTTTGTCTGTGCTCCTGGTTGGGATATTAAGTTATCCTGTCCACAAACACTGAACACTTATCCTTTAAGATGCACCATGGCTGCTGATACAGCCATTCAGAGATGCGTCTGTACAATCGTTCTCATACAGGTTTTAACTAGGCACTTTCGATAATAAAAGAAGTGCGTACTCATGTTTTATATACATTCCTGGGCTTCTGTGTGCTATGCACGTGCAGGTACACGTGTCTGTGCAGGGACACACATGTATGTGGCGACCAGAGATCATGTCTGTTGTTTTCCTGCACCACTCTCTTTTATCCCTCTAAGACAGAATCCTTACTGAACCTGGAGCTCAATTATTGACTAGAGCAGCTCATCAGCGAGCTCCTGGGATCTGCCCGCCTCTGCCAGCCAGCTCTGGGGTTACAGACTGTGCCTCCATGGACGGCTTTCTGTGTCAGTTGCTGGAGGTCCAAACTCGGGTTCTCATGCTCGCACACTCGACAATTTATCCCCGAGTCATCTCCCCAGCTTCTTACATAAATAATATATAAATACTGAATTCATAGGTGAGGACAAAGAATTAAAAAAATCTTGTCTAAATTTACAGACTTGGAAGGCGGTGTGTCCTCTGGCTCCTCAGACTGAGCGATATAAATTTGGAGGAACACAGAAGCAATCACTGATTAGCTCAAAGCAATGTTTAAATTGATCTTCCCAGTGAAAAGGCATTAGGAAAAGCCATCTGAAGAACACCTGTTTAGGTGCGCTGGCATCAACAATTAGCGTCTTCAGGGAAGGGGGAGTTCTCGACAGCCTTCTTCCAATGAGAGGCAATGGGTGCTTAGCGCTTTTATGACTGTCATCAAGAACATTTACCAGGGCCAGAGGAAAATAGTCACACCCACCTCTTAATCTTGAAGAGGAGGCAGCTCCCTGAAGTCACTCACTTAATTAGCCTGGGCTCGGGGCAGGGCCCCCGCTGGTCCTCTGAAGGATTCTGTGGGTTTGACATTTTTCCTCTTTATGCAATCTGGGCTCTAGACCTTCCAGTCAGAGAAAGAGAGAGAGAGAGAAGGAGAGGGAGAGGAAGAGGGAGAGGGAGAGGGAGGGAGGGAGGAAGAGAGAGAGAGAGAGAGAGAGAGAGAGAGAGAGAGAGAGAGAGAGAGAGAGAAGATTCCTTCTGAGCCATGTGACAGGAGGAGCAGGTGGTAAATTTGGTTGGTGCAGAGGTGGGAGCCGCAGCATGGTGACCCCATATGGCTTTAATCTAAAGAGGCCAGTGCTCCCCACGCTGCTCAGTCTGAAGGGGGTAAAGATGGCTAAAGTGGCTGGGGGTCCCCACACTGGCTCAGTCTGAAGGGAACAAGGCTGGCACTGCACAAGCCCAGGGAGCATCCTTCACAGAGACAGTGGTGAACTGGGCTGGCACACTCCCCGCTGCCCCTCCTAAGATGTGCTTCTCTTCTAAGAGTGGTAACCCAGAACTTCCAGTGAGTGTTTACTGCGTACCAGGTGTCATGAATTTTATGTGCAAAGTCTCACTAATTCCTTGTGACCCCCCTCTCTGCGACCTTGGTAATAGTAATGTCCCCATTTTATGGCAGCTAAATAGCCGTACAATAAACACATTATCTCTGCTGGAATCCTTTGGAGAGAGAAATGAGGTGCTTGATACTAATGAGACCGGGGGCGTAAACCAGGTCTGACAAAGTCTGACAATCGCAAGCCAGAGTGTGTGGCCACTGGGCGGATAAGGGCTCTCTGGTACAATGTCGGCTTGTACAAGACCTGGCTGAGCCAAAACACCTGGCAGTGTCGGCGGAGACAGGTTTCCACTGAACGATTTTTTCCCCGTCTTGGCGCCAGGCCTCTCTGAGCCTTCCCGTCTTTAGTTGTAAAGTGTAGGTTATGAAATCTACTCCACACAGATATGTCAAAATGAAATGGGGACACAGTACCTAATCTGTGGGCGGAGCTCAGAAGGACAGTCACTTGATAAAGCTGTACCCTGCCCCTAACTCCCTTCTTGGTGACCTCCATGAAACGTCATATGTAGCCTTCAGTAGCCTTCCTCATGGAAGGACAGAGTTGGGTTCAGATGGTGACTGTCCTTGGAATTGTTCTTTCCTTGTTGAGGTCATGCGTGTATACTAGGAGATTTTCTTTAGGAAGAAATTTGTCCTTCACTTCCCCACTTCCGCTTTGGGTGCTTTCTCCAGAAAGCTGAAAAGAGTGGTCCTGGGGTGGTTTTGTCCCCATGTCCCTTCCATCCTTTGCTTTCTGCTGGCTCTGGAGCCCCTCCTGTGAACTTCCCTCCATCTGAAGTATAAAGAGCAGGGATCACGCTGATCTGATGGCCGAGCGAGGAATCCCCTTTAGACTTGACTGGGTAGAAGCTTTCCCCTTGTGCCTTCACTCTCCTTATCTTCTCCTTTCTTGGGATCATGAGACGTCCACACAGACAAACAAACAAGCCCGCAGAAGCCAGAACCCACACCCAAAGGTTATTCCTCTATAATAATAATGTGGCTTTTTCTGGGGAAACTTAAAATAACGAACAGTGAGGCCATCGACAGGCATAGAAAAGATGATGCTCAAGTCAGGCTTGGCGAGCCAGTGAGCTTATTGGGGTTCTCACAGGAGCATGGCTGATCCCAAGGCAGCTACAAGACCTGGAAGGCCTCTGGGTAGCTTAGCGGCAGTTGCACCTGAAGAATCCTCCTTCCAGCACCAGCCACTTATGATAAAACTGGACCACTGGACTCTTCCCCTGTGCAGCGTGCAGGCAGCCATGCTCCAAAAGACTTACTTCTCCCAGAAAAGTTGTGCATAACCCCCTGAGCCAAGGAGATTTGGGAACCTCCCGTTCTTTCTGGGAAAGAAGTTAAGAGGCCTGGGTTTTGCTTGAGCCTCGTAGAGACAGGCACAGTTGCTTGGATCCAAGATGGGAAGGACCATTTCTGACCCAGAGGCAAAGATGCGGGACACTGCCATCATGACCACTTTCCTAAAAAACAAATATCAGCCTACCAATGAAACGCCTTAATAAATGGAAGAAAACAGGAAGTGGGACGAGCATTCCTAAGATAGGTTTCTTGCGCCTGTTGCCAAGCTTCTCAGGAGCAGCCTAAGAATAGCAAGGCCACTGGTCTGCATTGTCAACCCCTTATTGAAAATCTATTGACTGAGTACCTACTGTGTGATGTATCAGGCCCTGTGCTGGGCTGTGAAGGCTGCGGGTAGGGAGTGGGGAGGGGGAGGATCTAGTCTGTAAACTAATCACTCACAAGTGTATGTTGGATCTTACCCCAAGTCCCGCATAAAGGACTTGGTGGCCCTGGAGAGGTTTGGCCCAGTTAGGGCGGTTGGGCACAGTCTCCCTGAGGAAGTGATGCTGCGCTAGTCCAGACAGGAAGGATGAGTTGGCGTGTTCTGGGCAGAGGAAGCGGCTTGTGTAAAACCTCTAGGCTGGAGGGCAGCCTCTGAGTCTGAAGAATTGAAAGGTCAGAGAGTCTGGAGTCAACATGGAGAGAAGGTGCAAGATGGAGCTGGGGAAAGAGGGCCCGGCCCACGCCTATCCTTGGAGGCCTTTTTAAGGACTTGGGTAGCTCCTAAAAGCAACCCCCAAGCATTTCGCAAGCATTTCCAGAGGGAAAGTGTTAGAAGCAGGGTTGTTTTTGCAAGGATCACTTTAGGAAGATGGATGTCAAGGAGGAAGGAAAAGAATCAAGAAGGGACTGGGGCTAAAGCTCAGCTGCCAAGGATTCCTTTAGCAAGTACTAGGCCCTGGCTTCCAGCAGTGAGAAAAGAAGGGAAAAGAAAGGAAAGAAAGAAGAGGAAAAGAGGGAAGAAAGGGAGGGAGGAAGGAAGAAAGCAAGGAAGGAAGAAAGGAAGAAGAAGAGAGAGGGAGCAGAGAATGAGTCGTCACGGTCACAGTAGCTAATGTTCACAGAGCCGTTACCATGAACCAGGTATTGTTTATTATTACTAACCAGGTATTATTATTAGATTACCTCATCTAATCCTCATACAGCCACGTGGGCCTCATGTTGTCTTGGTTGTTCTACTGAAGAGGAGGACACTGGAAAATGAAGCCTGGGCTTGTAGAGTCCCCTGTGCTAGAGGCAGGCTGGACCCCCTACAGATTGTGGGTGGAGCACCCATTTCCTTGCCAGCCCCCTTTCCCCCCTTCCACCCCGGACCTTTCTTGACCTTTCTTATCCACGACTCAGGAGAGTGTCAGTGGGGCTGGTGGCTTCACCAGACCTGGAAGCTCTCAAATACGAAGAACTGACCAGGGTGGATTGGAGGAGAGTCTAGGATTCTGTGGAGGTTGGTGGGGTGATGCTGAGGAGCCCTGGGCCAGCTGGGAGGTGGGGAATCTGGGTCTTCTCTATAGCTCTGACCCTCCCCTCTCCTCGGGCTTGTCTTCCTTTTCTTTTCCTGGGGATTCTATAAGAGGCACTGGGCATTGCTTGCTCTAGTTCCCCTGCCTTGAAAACCGAACCTAGGCATTTCTTTGCCTTCTTTATTTATTTGTTCAACTTGATGTTTAATTTTTCCAGTTTCTAGGGTTTTTCCTCACTCTCTGACTGCATTCCTAGCAGTTCCTGGCTGCGGACTGCTTAGATTTGCGTCCGTCCTGCTCTCCTAGCTGCGTTGTCAAAACTAACCTGTGCAGACAGCCGTATTTTCCGATTCCAAACACTTCCTCTTCTGCCAACTGACATTCTTAATTCTGACCCTGATCGCAGTGATCCTGGGAATGTATATATCACTTTATTTCAACGGTGCGTTTTAAGGTATCCACATGCTAAAATGTCTTACACAATAAGGAATGTACTTGTCTCTAGCTGCCCTTGAAATGTATCTTTAAATACCCAGTTTTAGCCAGGCATGGTAGTGCACACCTTTAATCCCAGCACGTGGGAGACTGAGGAAGGTCGAGGCCAGTCTTGTCTACAGAGCTTGTTCAAGGACAGCCAAGGCTACACAGAGAAACCCTGGCTCAGACAAAGAAAAGAAAAGAAATTTTACAATATACTTGTTTCAGTGTAAACACTTGGAAAGCGTTACAGAGAGCAGTCTTCTGGGGTGCAGGAAGTGTACCTGGTGAAGCACTTGCTGAGCAAGCTTGAGGATCTGAGTTCGAATCTCCAGGAGTCACAAAAAAAGCCAGACCTAGCCGTGTGTGTGTGTGTGTGTGTGTGTGTGTGTGTGTGTGTGTAAATCCCCCCAGTAGTGGAGGTAGAACCAATGGACTCCTGGAACTCACTGGCCAGCCAGTCTCACTGAATCTATAAGGTTTAGTAAGAGACCTTGTCCTTCATCATCATCATCATCATGTGGAGAACAATGGAGGGAGACACCTGACTGTGTCCCCTGGACTCCACATGTATGTACACACCTGCACCTGCACAGGGATGTGTACATACCCACAGGTCCGTGTATATAAATACTACACACACAAAAAAATAAACAAACAAAAATACAGAATAAGGGCCGGAAATGACTCAACAGTTAGAGCACTCGTGGTTCTTCCAGAGGTCCTGGGTTCAACTCCCAGCACCCATACCCACAACTGTCTTTAACTCCAGTTCCAGGGGATCCAACACTTTCTCCTCACCTCCGTAGACACCAGGCATGTGCACAGCCCACAGACATACATACAGACAGAACACCTATACACATAAGTACATACATTTTATAAAAGACTGTAAAAGAACAGATTTTCAATTCAAACTACGGGGTCACAAAGTTCCAATTTGGAGAGTTATTTTCTGACACTGTCACAAGTGTGTTTTAGAAAGAGAGACAAGAATGGGAGTGTAACACAGCCCTTAGCACACGTAAAGTCCTGAGTTGTCTCTAGCACAAAACTCCAAAATCTCCATTAGTAGGAGAGTGGCGACAATTTTAGCGACTTGGAGGCTGAGGTAGGAGTATCACTTGAGCATGAGAGTCCAAGGCCAGCCTGCCCCTAAAAGAAGATGAATAAATAACACTAAAAAGATGAAGACATGTACCAGTGCAACATCCTTTAAATTTTAGAAATATATCAAACACACAAGGGGAGTTCTAACAAAGTAGCTGGGATTGCCCCTTGGCAAAAGCTTTCCTGAATGGTCCCACAAAGGCAGTGATGCACCAACGACAATTCTTTGTTAAGATCCATCACAACTCAGGAGTTGGCCATGCGTCTGTCTGGTAGGACACTGATTACTTGGTGTCTGCCACATGCCCAGACTGTGGTAGGGGGTCCCTGCTACTCCAAGAGGGTGTATACTTCGTCTGAAATTTCAGGCTTGTGGAGGAGACCAAGCTAAAGAAGCCATTCTTTACAAGACAATAGCTATTGGGCCCCGAGAAGAACATCTAGCTGCAGGTGGGGTGTGAGGGGCTAGCGCTGATCATGCCAGAGGGGCGGAAGTCAAGCTCAGGCTGTGACTTGAAGGATGCACAAAAGTCAAGCAGAAAAGAGACACTGCAGATCGTGGGAGCAAAGGTAAGAAAGAACACAAGGTGTTAAAGATGTGCGCAGTAAGCCTGCACCTTGGGCCGTGGCATGCAAGATTTCATAACTGCATTAAGGTATCTGGAATCTGACAACCAGACCAAAGCAGCAGAGTGTAGAACTGACTGAGAAGCAGGGCTGCAAGTACAGGGCTCAGCCAAAAAGCTGGAGAAGTGACAGAGAAAATGATGGCGGGAACAGAGGGACCAGATTCAAATGTCAAGCAGGTCAGCTGTGTGAAAATGAGGGAAAGAGAAGAAGAGAGGATGGCTCTCAGATTTGGCTTGGTGAACGTGGTGGATAATAGAGCCATCCACAAAAAAGAGAACGTGGGGGATTGACCAGCTTTAGCATGCTGTGGCTAAGGTACCCAGGGACATAGAATAGATGGTTGCTATGTGGTTAGTTAGCTAAGAAGTCTGGACTCATGCATGGACATCATCATTAAAGCTAGCTAACAAGTGGAAGACAGTACCCCAGAAGAGATGCAAGGGCACAGGAAAGGGTACCAAGGGATCTGTGACCCGAATGGGCTCCACATTCCCAAATTCATACGCCATTGCAGTTGGTATGGCAGCTGTCAGGAGGCAGTGGAAGAGGACGGCTTCTTTCCTAGACAACAGAGCTGACCTCAGTCATAATTTTTATGCCCTAAAGTAAAGTGCAAGCAATCAAAATGGCTCCAAGCTAATGATTGTTGAAAGTACCATCTATGTGTGCATACATACATGTACGTATTCATTTACGTATATGTTATATACATATGTTATGCACACACATAAACATATGTATACATATACATGTGTATATGTTATATACATATATGTAGATCTTATATGCATGTAGTATATACATGTGGTGTATATGTATATATTATATAGTTGGAATCTAGAAAGAATGAATCCTCTTAATTTATATGTAAAACAAGTGAAAAAAGAAAACAGACCTAACCATTTAGGCATGGATGAAGGGCACAACTCCATCATCCCACCACCCAAGGCTGATCTCACGTTGAGGAAGACGCTCCCGGAAAGTCCTGTGTGTGTGTGTGGGGGGGGGGTGCAGTAGTGGTAGTTACAGTTGTTACGGTTGCTGCTGATGTTGGGTGTGCTTCATTCTTTAGGGAGGGTAGGTGTGTGCTGAGGCTGGCCAGAAACAAAAGGATAAAGAAAAAAGTGCACATCCAAGTTAGAGAGAATTCATGTCATAGTATGTCAGCCAGCACGCACTGAGCCTCTCTGGGAACTGCATCCACAATCATAGCAACTAAAATGGTGACTGCAGGAAGAAAACGCCCATTTCTGGCTGGCCTGGGTTGAAGGTCACTGGTAGTCTTCAGGTGGTTGCCTTGTTCCAGAGTTCCCCCTCCTTTCCCTCCCGAGTTGTCCCTGTTTGTGCTCCTCGTACTGTTAGGCTCTGTTGCCCTGCGATCCTTCCAAAGTTACGGCTTCAGAAAAAAGTGCATTTCGCTAATTTGGAGACAGGTCCCATCCTGGCTCTACCACTTACAAACTGTGACACCGCCAAAGGCCTCGATGTTTCTGAGTGTCAGCGCTCACCTTTGAAGTGAGGAAAATCCAGCCTACAGTGCATGCCATGGAAGAGTTCTGTGAAGATACGCTGTGCCCGTCTCCGGGGTTCAACTGCCTGGATTCTAATTTAATTCCAATGACTTTCCAGCTGTATGACTTCATGTTAGTAATTAATTTACATGTGTCTTATCTGTGCCTCCACACTGGTAAATAATAATAACAAAGCATTATAGGGTCAGGGGATAATAACGCCATCTCTAGTCTTTTAAAATTAAAGAAGTCACTCGGTGTGTCTCTAGCAGGTAAGAAGGGCATCGTGAGTGCTCAGTAATTACTGTTATTGTCATTAAATATCATGTGTACAGTGCCCAGTATATGTCAGGAAGGTATTCCTGTCGGTATTTTCATTCAGTCATGTGAAGTCTGTCACTGGTTATATGTTGACAAATATAGTCAATTTTTTAAACTAAATGTACAGATAAATTTATAATTTTTAAATGCCTTGTTAAAACAGAACATGCTATCACCAAGTATAGACATCTTAAGTACACATTCATATTTAACTCTGCTTCTAAGTGATTCGAAGAACAAGACACTTTCTCTGATGAGTCTGTCAGTCAGAGGGAAGGAGCCTTGTTTATCTAATTAAAAGATAGCTTTGCTCACAGGATAAAAAGGCACACAAATTTTGCCAACAAACAGCATGCATGTCACTCCGCTCCCCACAGTCTGAAGCCACTCTGAGGGGCCTTGGCCTCACTCAGGAGGAGCTGTGATGCTCTCAAGCAGCATGGCACACCCGTAGCAGCTCTGTGTGTTCACCACCTCCAGCTCTCCTCATTTAAATCTTAATGTTCCCCCGTAGTCAACTACCTCTTACAAGTAGCTCAACTGATCCTTTGTACAATGTGTGTTCATGTGTGCACAGCGTTCATGTACACAGTGCGTACAATGTGTATGCTCATGCGTATAGAATATGTGTATACAATTGTGTGTATAATATGTATACAATGTGTGTGCATCCAATATGTGTACAATATGTGTATATACAATGTGTGTGTATGATGTGTGTATATGGTGTGTACATGTACAGTGTCTATGTGTAGGCATGCATTCTAACATGTGGGGGGCACATGCATGCATGGAGGTCAGAGGACAGCTTTATGGAGTTCTCGCCTCCCTTTACACGGACTCTCGGGATGGAACTGCAGGCATTAGGCTTGTACAGCAAGTACCTTTGCTTGCAGAATTATCTCCCTTGCCCTTGACATCTTGCCCTTTCTTTCTTTCTTTCCTTCCTTCCTTCCCTCCTTCTGGAAAATTTACCAAATGAGTGAAACACAAACACCAAAAGCTCATGACTTTGAGAATTGTGTGTGTGTGCATGTGTGGTGTATGTGTGTAGTGTGTCTGTGTATATGTGTGGTGTATGTGTGTATGTGTGGTGTGTATGTTTGTGTATATGTGTGGTTATGTATGTGCGTATGTTTGTGTAATGTGTGGTGTATGTTTGTGTGTATGTATGGTGCATGTGTTTGTGTATATGTGTAGTGTATGTATGTGTGGTGTGTGTGTTTGTGTATATGTGTGTATTGTGTTGTGTGTTTGTGTATATGTGTGTATGTGTGGTGTGTGTTTGTGTATATGTGTGTATGTGTGTTGTGTGTTTGTGTATATGTGTGTATGTGTGGTGTGTGTTTGTGTATATGTGTGTATTGTGTTGTGTGTTTGTGTATATGTGTGTATGTTGGTGTGTGTGTTTGTGTATATGTGTGTATGTTGGTGTGTGTGTTTGTGTATATGTGTGTATGTTGGTGTGTGTGTTTGTGTATATGTGTGGTATATGTGTGTTGTGTATGTGTGTGCTCAAGGCTTGAGCATGTAGATGCCGGAGATTGACATTTGGTGTCTTCCCCAGTTGCTGTACACCTTGTTTTCTGAGACAAGGCATCTCACTGAATTTGAAGCTCACCAATTTGGCTCAGTGGGCAGCAGATCCCAGGAATCTACTTGTCTCTGTCTCCCAGGGCTGGGATTACTGAGCCATTCTTCTGTGCTCACATTTTAATGTGTGTGCTGGGGATCTGAACTCAAGTCCTCTGTTTATACCACAGAAGCTATACCCATGGGACTCTCACTCTAGCCCCTGAAACTCCTTTTATTATGAAAACTTTGGCTAAATTCATCCACTGTAACAAACCATAGTCTCTCTGGCACATTTATAACAATTAAACTCCTTTTGATTTCCAGAACATTCAGAAGGGAAAAGCAGGTGTCCTTGAATGGACGGGGTGTTATTATTATACTTTGCAACATATATTTCACCCAAAGCAGCATAGGCCAGTGTGTATTTGGCTTTATATTTTGAAAGCTAAGTTGTAACAGGAGGTATAGACTTGAAGTAAGAAGCCTTGATATTTCTCTAATGCATATATTATTTCAAAATAAATTATCTTTTCTTGTTGATAATCATCACTTTGCTATGCCCATCCTGTCTATAACCACTGATGTGGGATTCCCCTCTGGATGCTGTGAATACCATTGGTTAATAAACTGTCTTGGGCCTGTGCAGGGAATAGAGGTAGGTGGGAAAACTAAACTGAATGCTGGGAGGAAGAAGGTGGAGTCAGGGAGTAGCCAGCCACCATAGACAGACGTGCTGAAATTTTGCTGGTATTCCACAACCTCATAGTGATGCACAGATTAATAGAGATGGGTTAAATTAAGATGTAAGAGTTAGCCAGTAAGAAGCTAGAGCTAATGGGCCAAGCAGTGATTTAAATAATATAGTTTCTGTGTGATTATTTCAGGGCCAAGGAGCCAGGGACAAACAAGCAGCCTCTATCTCCCAACAAACCACACCATTCTGCATGCCCCCATTCTCATCTACCACTGCCATCCTGGGCAAATCACTGTGCTGTGTGCATTTTCTCTTTCAGTCTTCATATTAAAAAAATGTATAAAATTTACAATTTTACTATTTTTATAAAGAAATGGGCTCAGATATAAATGCTCTAGCTAAAACCTCTATGTGGAGACTCATGCATTTGAATTCAAGCCATCAGACCTTAACATTGAACTCTCCCATCTATGCTCAATAAGGTTTTTTTTTTTTTTTTTTCAGTCTGCTAGTTTTATTCTTCTGGTTCTCAGTTAAACTGTGACTTCGATCATTTGGTTGTGGATTATTTTTTTTCTTCTCAATAAGTTTTTAAATTATACCATCTTAAATGTATTTGCTATACCTAGAGCACAAATAACAACTTCAAGGATCTGTTGGGACACACACAACAGGAACTTTCTTTCACTGAAACTGTGTCAAGCATAGACTATTGGAAGAAAGGTCATGCTGAATTAATAGAAAGTATGAAATCTCATTTCTGTGTCATTGCTGTTGAAACAGTGTTGAAGCTGGCCTTGATCATCTTGTCCTGGTCTCCCAAGTGCTGGGGTTATCAGCATTACTGCCACACCTGGCTTGAAAGTATGGAATTTAGGCTCATAATATGATAGATTTTTTTTCCTGGTACCTTACATGTAGACTTCAAAATGGCTTCTCACCCACTCTTTCATTCCGTGCTTGTTACAAGCCCTCGAACTAAGCAGAATTGGTATTATCCATCTACTTTTGCAGGTAAGAAAAATAAGGGCTGATAAAGTTAACTGCCTTGCCGATGGTCATAGAGCTATTTCGTGGCAAGCCCACACTTTCTTACTCTGCAGGGTGACCTAACAAATTCCTGCTGAATTACCAGATAATTACTGGATAAGAATAATATGTATTCTTACATTAATTATTCATATATAAGGGGTTGCCCGAAGTGCTCCAAGATGTATTTCAAGCATTCCCCTTATAATCTCATTTACATTATTCCTCTGCTCTTTTTAGCCAGACAGCGTTTGCTAAATGAAGGAAAATTCCTGCCCAGATCCCAATCAAGTTATTATAAATTCCAAATTAATAGGGTCTAAATAAATAAGAGCTTATTATAGAGCTCAAAGCTGATAATGTTATTTGTTTCTGATATCTTTTTTCATTTGCTTCAGCAGCGGTTGGTACATTTATCTGTGGCATTCCACACACCCCCATTTTCTCATTAGAGAGACCAGGCAAGAGAGGCAATGTAAGGAGAGACATACTCATGTGTGAATATATTAATAACTTAAAATTACAGAAGGGGCAGAGAGGCACCTTTTTGGTAATTTATCATAATGTTTAGTAACGACAATTTGCAGTAATAAGATAACTAATCCTTACTTCTCCTGGGTGTGTGTGATGTTTACCCGTTTATGCTTTACTTACATTTTTTTTATTACTCCATTTGTTAAATTATTTAAACTTACAAGATAACCTCTAACTTATTAATGGTAAGGCAGGCTTCTGAAGTTTGAGTCATACAAATAATTATTTCCTTTCGGGATCCTTATTTTTATGGGAGCCATACACCTCCACGAGGTATCGCTGGGGTGCATGGAGACTATGAGGTCTGAGCCCGACTGCCGTCGGGGACAGGTAACCCAGCCTGAACCCTGAGGACGGATGGCAGCTTTACAAAAGAAACCGTCTATAAAAATACTGTAGATGGAGGTTTGCTTTCCCTGCCTGTGCATTTCCTTATGCTTTTAAAAAGTCCTAAGGGATGGAAGGGAGGGAGGGGTCGGCCGATAGTATAACAGAATGAAAGGCTTAGCGCCCTCCATGCGCCACCCATGATTAAAAAATAATGAATTTTTTGTTGGCCAAGCGCAAGGAGTAAACACTCTTGGCCTCTCTCTGTTCTGTCATTCCGCTCTAATCTACAAACTGGCCACAAAGGCCCCTCTGTTCCTCCTTCCCTTGCTGGCATTCCTTATTTAGGCTCCTTCCTGTTTAGCGTTCTGTTTCTTGCTTCCAGTGGGTTCTTTGCTTTCCTGCACAAGCTTGGGTTTGTTTGTTTTGGGGTTTCTCACATTTTCCTATTTTTGAATTGTTTCTTTCTGGAAGACAAGCGTTCTGTCTCGCTCCTTTTGCATGCCGCTCCCTGTCTGCTACATACCTGATGCTATTCATAATCTGTTTCTATTTATTCTCTCCTCCTCGGCTCCCACTTCTTTATCTCTGGCCCCTTATTTCCTCTCCTTCCCATCTCCATGCCCTTTGACCAAACATCCTCTCCCTGAGCTTGCTGAAGAAACAGAGGAGAGAACATGCTGGAAGAATGGAGCGGGCAATGTAGGCCTGGAAGGGTCACTCACTTTTGCTAGTGAAGTCCCCATCCCCTGCACCCAGAGACACAGACTGCCTCCCTTTGAGCAAGGCAGGGAGCCACACAAAGAGAGGAAGAAGGAGGAAAGAAAGGTGAAGGTGTCTTTTAAAGTCCCCCAGTCAACACTGTCAGCAGTGTTAAAGCATGGGGCCCTAGGTCAGCTTCCTCCCTGCTCAACTAAGTCTGGAGGGAAGTAGACTTGCTGTTTCCACTTGACCCCAGATCACCCCACTGCTATGCTGGGTGGAAAGGTGCTGGGCACCTCCCAGTGAACTTCCCACTGTCCATGGCTTGGCTCTTACCTGGGCCTTGCTCTTCGCAGTGTTCATTTTAAAACGACTTCCAATATGTTTATAAAGCTTTTTAGACCCACCTTGCTGCCGCTCCTATTATACCAGGAGGAAAAAAATCGGTGACAGTTAGCTATGTGGACACTTTGCTTCTTCCTCTCTCACCCTTGGGGGTGGGGGAGACCTCGTTCTAAGTTTTTAAAAGCCAGCGACAAAGCCTTTCTCAGGCACAGCGAGACACCAAGTACTGTGACCTTTCTGCCTGGCCCTCCCCACACCTGCGGGAGGGGGAAGCAGGGCTTGGAGAGCACCTTCCTGTCACTAGGCTAGCTGCTTCAGGAGACTGATAAGACCTGACCCCATGTCTCTGTCTTTGGGCTAGGTGCCCATTTGTTGATTCTGAACCTGAGTCTCAGGGGAAACACCTTCGCTGTTCAAATTCTTCAAAAATAACAACAAATAGGTTCTTTTTGTACGACAAAAAGAAGTCTTTGGAGGATGAGGGAAAACGAGGGAAATCACCCCAAGTTTGCTACGGTTTCCTAGGCCTCTCCATGGTATCAGTGCCCGCCCCCCCACCTTTTTCCCTGCCTGGGCCTCTCTTTACATAAAAGGGGGCAGAGCTGGGTCTCAGGACTGTGGAAAGGATAACAAGGGCCCAGGCCCAGGCCTTTGTCTCATTCAGCATAAATGAGGCCAGGGCTATGAAGGCCGTGCAGGCTGTGCACCCCGCCTCCCACCAGCAGGAAGTCCTTCCTGGCAGGGGGTTTCCAGGCCAGTTGCCGGCCTCTCCCTTAGGATCTTTCTCATGAGCATGGGGGCACTTCTTGGTCTGCCTTCACAGTTTCTACAGGTTCTGTTTGTATTTCCTGACCAGATAGATAGATGGATGGATGGATGGATGGATATGGGAGGATGGACAGACGGAAGGATGGACAGACGGATGGATGGGCAGGTAGATAAGTAAATAAATACAACAACAAAAGTCATGGCTAGAGGGGACCCACTTGGGTTTTGCCAGATGTTTGTTGGTGAAGCCTTTGACTCCTAGCTCAGCCTTGTTCCAGGGCTCAGGACTCAGCAGCCCAGTTGAAGAGCCTGTCACCATTTTAGCCAGCAGCTGGTTAGAACTAGAGTCCAGTAGGTATAGGGTATTGTATTTATCTCTGGTACAACCTAACTTACAGGGCTCCCACCCGGTCTCTGCCTTACCACAGACAGAAGGATTTAATGGCTTTCCACTTTCTATAGGAAGGCAACCACCAACAGGCCCTGTGTTCACAGAAAAAAAGAAAAAGAAGGAAAAAAAGAAAAAAAAAGCAAACAATCACTGGAACGAAGAAGAAGCCATGAACTCTTGTCACTTTCTCATGGAAAGATCACACACTAGAATAAACAGATTTACTCTGTTTCCTGACCATTACTAGAATTCAGCACATTACCGTCCTCGAGCCTCCTCCATAACAAAGTATCACAAACTGGGTGTGTACTTATTTAACAAAACAAGAGCAGTGTTCTCCAGAGGAGGTGAGCAAGCTGTGCTCCTCCAAAGGCTGCAGAAAGACCTGTTTCCAAGCTCTCCAGCTCCTGCTTGCCTCAGGCTTTCCTGGCTTAGAGATGCTCTGATCTGGTTCCCATCTCCACAGGGCCTCCTCCCTGCCTCCTTCCCCCTCTGTGAGTCTCTCTGTGTCCAACATTCCCCTCTCATAAACTCGCCAGAGAGACTGGATTAGGACCCACCCTAAATACCTCATTGAACTCATTTGAATTTGAACTTATATTGTCTGTAAAGATCTTATTTACAAAGACTGTAAAGACTTTATTTTCAAATAAAACTCTATCTGAGGTATAGGAACTAGAACTTAACATATCTTTTGGGGAGACACAATTCAGCCAGGAACAGCAGATCTTGAACTTTTTTCCAATGTACCAAGAAAGACATTGTCTCCTGTTTCTGAGTCTGCACGTGGGATGTTCTGTAACTATATTAATGATGACATTCAAACACACGGCAAAGGAGAACTGCTCAATAGGACAAATAGTAGCCTGGCCTTCTGCAGCTTCTGCTTTCTACTCCCCTTCTCTATGTAGGCTTAAATCCCTTCCGGTCTCCCTGGACAGAGTAGAAATGAGATCTGTCCTTTAAACTGAGATTTCTCTTGCCCAAGATCTCACTTAGCCCCGGGGCACATCTGAGTTGCCTTTTATTTTTATATGCAAGGCTGTCTCACACCTGTAACAAAATTTACTCTCCCCACTTTTTGTGGTGTTAAGGATTGAACCTAGGGCCTTAAGCATGCTAGGGAAACACTCTACCACCAGGCTACAACCCCCTTCCTTTATTATTTATGGAAGTTGGGGGAGGTGCTGGAAAATAAGTCAGCATCAATCACATTGGTTGTCCCAGAGTAATTCACACCCGTTATCGTGGGTCACATGTAACACTTAAAGTCACATGTAACACTGAAAGTGAAATTTAAGTGTTTTTGAAGTCCTGAGATGAAGAGAGCAATTGTTGGGGTTGGGTTGTCATGGTATTTTTCCAAATAATATCAGAGCGTATTAGGGTTAATGAACATCTGGGGTTCTCCTAATTTTCTAGGCAATATTCATAACAAACCCATGATACAAGCTTTTCCCTCCAGGGCTTACAGATTGGTTAATCATCCTTCATTTCCATAGCGCTCCTGCCCCGCAGCTTGCAGCCTCCCCAGTGAGCAGAACAGGAAAACAAGGAGGATCAAGAGTAAGGAAACGCCACAAGTGATCTCGGGGAGCACAGGGTCCCCATCCTTAGCCAAGCCTTCTTTAGTGGAGCGGTGCTGGCTCTGTGCACAGATCCCAGGTGTAGTAAAATATGATTTCATTTACAGGTTAGGCTAGTTTTCAGAATCGTGTTTGAACATTCTGTTTTGGATTTTGGTTTCCAGTTTTTCTAGTTGGGTAAGGCGAGGGCAGATAAGTTGGATCTGAGGTGAGATTTCTCACCCTCTCACCTTGGGACTACAAAGGCTTCAATGAGGTGGGATTTAAAAGGGAACTGGGTGAGGGGGAGGCTTAGAGAAGCCAGGAGAGAGAGGGAGCCAAACGCTTGTTTTTGTATAGACTACACAGAAGTCCTGTGAAAGGGAAGAGCAGGGCTGGATGGCTGTTTTTCATTTTCTCTCCCACCTTTCTTTCCAGTTTGAAAAAGTTTGTTTTGTTTTGTTTTCTTTTCTTTTCTTTTCTTTTTTGCTCGTTCACTGCACAAAATTAGACAGCGCAGGGAAAGTGGAAGATTGCAGTTTTAACGCTCTACTTCTGTCTAGAGGATGGCCACATTGTTGGGTTAGCAAAGTTTTCTTCCAGGCTTTTTAAAAGTGCTTTTATCATTTTTGTTTGTGTGTGGGGTGGGGGTGGGGGCGTTTGCCACAGTGTGCTTGGGAATGTTAGAGGGCAGCTTTCCCACTTCACCCAGAGATTGGATCCTAGAGACTGACTTCAGATCCTCAGCCTTTATGACAGGCAGGCACTTTTCTCCACCGAGTCATCCCCGCACACCTCTTTCTCAAGTCGTCACAGCCACATTCTACGTAGTCTGTGCCAGCTCCTTCTCTTCTGATAGTGCAGGTGATAGCTCTTCACACCGAACCACAAGGAAGGAAGCTATGCTTTTTAAAAACCATGTTTTAAAATAAAACATTTCTTACGCTGAATCAAACCACGAAGAGAGGTTAACAATACAAAGTCAATCTTCTGCCCCAAAGGTAAGCATCATAACTGCTGTGACAGCTTCTAAGGGCCTTCTAGAAGGCATGATGAGTTGTACGCATCTCCTTATGTGTGCGCATGGGGAACATTTGTTCTGTTCTGCGCTTGGCTCTATGTTTTGAGATTTTAAAGAGTTGGGCAGGAAAGGGGAAGAAGGGAGTAGGGAAAAATACATTGCTGACAGACACACCCCATTAATTATTCCCCAATAGGTTCCATCTTCCAGTTTCTATCACCTCTTAGGGGCTCACTATGTCAGAGTCCTCAGTCTCCAACTATTTCCCAGCAGACTTCACCTCGGAACACTGCTGGATTGAGACTAAGCCTTCAACACAGCTTTCGGGGGGCCATCTAAGATAGCGGTCCCCTCAGTTATCATAGCTACTGTTGCCATAGTGAAACCTTACGGTCAAGTAACTCTTGTTTTACTTAATGGTTGTCTCCAAAGTGTAGTGATGCTGGGGGTGTAGGAGTGCCGGTGAGAAGCTATGAAGTGCTTCCTTTAACTCAATAAGGAAGAACTCGTATGCAGAAGTTACCAAGAGCTGTGGTAAAGTATTGCTAGTCTCTTACTGTGTGCAATACATAAACTGTTGTCATAGCAAAGAAGAGCATAGTCAATCTGGGGTTCACTACTACGGGCAGTTTCAGGCATCCACTGAAGTTCCCTCATGGAAAGAAGGAATACTTACAAAATGGACGAAAAATTAAAATTAGAAAAATGTAGCGGAGCAGAACAGCTTGTCTTCTGGGTCTCTTCTGAGGAATACTTTAGAGAGATAGCAAATACACTAAGAAAATCACTCTTATTTAAACAGCCAGCCCCAATAAGCGACTCTCTATCCTGTCTTAGGCACACAAAGGCAAAGCTAATACAAACTGCGTCTTTTGAGACCTTCACTCACCCTCGCTGCTTCTCCCTCTGTCTAAATCACCGCCGTTTTCTCATAACACTTGAAAAACAAGCCCATTACAGAGCCGATGACATCATGGCAATCAGAACTGCATTCATTTTCTCCTGCAGACATTTTCCTACTAGATGAGTGGCCTCCTTGTTTAAATATGGAATTCACTGATCATAAAATGGGTTTTATCCAGACACAAAGCATGAACAAATGAACTCATGGGAAGTGACCCTTGAAATCCACACCACCCTCCAGGCTTGAAAGGACTTTCTGTTTCATTAACTTTGGATGAGGCATAATAATAAAACATAGGCTGTCATACAAAGATCCAGAAACGACAAGGAACATGCTTCACGGTTCCTCCCAAGCCTTCTTTTCTTACCCTAACTCCTTCCTAGGATTCATAGCCAGTCCAGTGGGCCTCTCCCTGGAAGTCACAATCTTGCTGAGCTGCAAGTTCCATCTTTCTTTGCAGAACTCTCTGACATACCTCTTCGTAGCACTCATTTTGACATTGGATGGGCCTTATCCCTAACACTATTGCTAGCTCCATGGGTCAAGGGACATATCTTTATCTCTGTGTAGTTACAGGTCCTCTCCTCTGCTGACACTTTGTGGGTTATCAGTAGTCACTGATTTGCTGGGAAGACTTTGTCCTGTACTAAGAATGGTCCAGTCCTATATTGGCTTATTTATGGCGAACACTGCAGATTGCCTACCTAACAGTTATCAGGGACCCTCCTCACTTTATTGGGGTCCTCATTTTATTCAGAGCATGTGCTCAGGAATAACTTCCCTTAGCACTCTGGGATAGGGATGTAATGGGTGATTGATCTAGCCAACCTTGGTAATTACTTTCCTGGCCTGTGGTCCATTCCCAGCTAGTAAAGTACTAGAGCTTTAGCAAAAGGCTTTTTTTATGCTATAGAGAACTCATGAAAGGAAACTCGTTATTAGGATATTGCATTGGGTATCTGGAACTATTGCAGACATCTTGCAGCCCAAAGGAGCTACCCCCACTAAAGACCACAGAAGAATCTTGATGGCTCACTGGGACAGAAGCCATCCTGCCTGCAGACTTTCGGCATGCCAGACAATCCCTGATTGCATATAATAGTACAGTCATCCCACTTGATGAAGATGAGGATGGGGGCTGTAGAGTTGGCTCAGTGGTCTTGCAGAGGACCTTGGGTCGATTCTCAGCACCCACGTGGAGGTTCACAGCCATCTGATCCAGGGGATCTGATGCCCTCTTCTGACCTCAGTGGTAGCCGGCAAACACATGGTTCTCATGCGTATATACAGTCAAAACATTCATAAATGCAAAATAAAATTAATCAATTAATTAATAAAGAGGATGAGGAAACAGAGGAGAGTCAAGTATCTTCTATCAGGAAAAACTTAGCGGAAATAAAGGTTAGAAGGAACCAGAGAACTTACGTCATGGTAGAGAAAACCTTATGGATGAACTTGGAGTCTTACATTTTTCTATTACATTGTGGTGTATGTGTGTGTGTGTGTGCGCCTGTGTCTCTGTATGTATGTGTGTGTGTCTCTTAGGAGGAGGCACACCTGCCACTACCTAGAGGTCAGAGGACAGCTTGTAAGATTCTGGGTTCTCCCCTTCCACTTTGTGGCTTCTAGAGATTGACAAATGTCACGAGGCTTGGTAGTTAGCACACTTACCTAGTGATCCATTTTGCCAGGCCATGAGATTGGTTTTCAAATTCATGGAAGGTTTTACTGCCAGGACATCATGAAGATATTCCCGTGGCTTCTGGAGATCTAAGAAGAAAGGAAGAGGAATTGAAGCAGCACCAACCGACTACATTTAAAGGAGAACTTGCCTCTAAGAACGATAAGACACACAATAGGTTACCGAGGATGATTCTGTCCTTTGGAGAAACAAGGACAGGGCCAGGGTGAGTCCCTGAAGCATTTATTGATTCACATACCTACAAGCAATGGGAATAACCAGACAGTAACTTGCACTTTGTAGCTGTAGAGTGCTCTGGGGGAGAGAGGCTCCTTAAGTTTAAGCAGAGGATCAGCGATAGGCCTCCACAAGCATCATTAAGCTCTCGGTGTGACCTTGCAAGGCTAGAAATACCTGTTCCAGCACTATCAGGCTGGAGCGTCAGCCTGGCATCCAGTGTATAATTTACGTTGAACATACACTGCTTTATCAGAGCTTGGCAATTAGTCACATGCCCAGAACAAGGACATTGCATGAGAAACGTAGCCTCAGGGACAGCGGCTGGTTATTTCCCGGGTGCTTATTAGAACGGCTGATGCCAATTCCAGTTCACTTTCCCCTGTTAGGCTGCAGGAGTAAGTACTGGCTTTGGACTGTTCCTCTGACCATATCTGCTGTGGAATAGTTCTGCTTGGGTCACGGGCTCCTAGGTCTAAGACCCCGACTAAAAGAAGAACTCTAATCAATGGCATTGCAGGTTGATTGACTGACTGTGGAATTATGGAGCTGGATCATAATTAACCTGGAACAAAGGCTATCTCTCCCCTTATAACCAATTCATAAAAAATGCTATTATTATTTGGTCTTTGCATTACCCCTGAAGTGAATGTAAGTACAATAAAGATGTAGTAACAGCTTTTTAAAAACGCGATTGTTTTGATTAAGCCTGTACTACTTTGTTTTACCGAGATGGTCACTGGGAAATTCTTTTTCTTCTAAAACATGTAGGACAGATGCTAAACTGTGGATGCGCTGTGCTAAGATGCAGCATCCCTTCACGAATTTTCCTTCCTTGGATCAGTCTTTTACAGCAACAGCCTCAGCTGACAGGCAGCTTTGGCAGCTGGGGCTGTGTCCCAGTTCCCCTCCCCCCACCTCGTTTCTCGATCTGCACGTGGATTTCCCCACTCCTTTTGCCGCCGTTCATATTTTTTTAGACTGTTCTCAGACTTGCTGTAAAGCAGAAGATGCCCTTGAACTTCTGAACCCTTCTTTTTTAGAACTACAGGACTGCATCACCACGCTCTGTCTTCATCTCTGTTCTGCGACTCCCTCTGCACCCACATTGGGGTCCTGAAAACCCTCTCTGAGTTTGGACCAACCTCTCTGATGTCAGAAGTGCGGCCAGGGGTGGGGAGGAGCTGCCCAGTGGGACCACGACTCCCTTTATGACTCTTCTGCCTCAGGCCCAGCCTCCAGCAGCTAAAGGAAGTCTACATGCTGATGTAATGCCAGCCAGACCTTGTTATTCAGGGCCTTCAGTCCCTTCAGCCTGTGAGGACAGAATACGGAACAGGGTGCCGGCACCTTGTTTGTCGGCTCCAGAGCCACCCAGCTCTGAATTCAGACCTGGAAACTGAATGCAATCTGCCATTTGATACCACTGTCTCTGAAGCAAGGTATTTCACCTATATGGCCCCAGATTCTTATAAAATGAAGGTTAACACTGTTTATGACAGACATGTCAAAAGACGTTGTCCGAATAGAGAATATCTCTTTTTAAAAACCATCAAGACCATCTGTGGTTGCAGTCAGCATTCAGGCATAGCCAGCATCTGCCTCCCAAACTCCAGGCATTTCCTTTTGAAGGGTATAAAGGAGCTTTTCAACCCTGGTAAGTAATGGAAGCCCCTAAGGCCCTAGACCTAGGTACACAGGTCGGCTCTGCCTTTTTCTAGATGGACAGAGGCCAGTCCACATGCCTGCAGGGACACAGGGAATGTTAGCCAGATAGCATCTACATGGAAAGTGCTGAGGTGTGCTCACCTCCACCTGAGCTCGTAATCACCCTGATCTTGGGGCAAGCCCTCCTCCGGCTTTGAAAGAGCAGGAGCAGCAATGAGAGGGAAGCCGAAAGTCCTGTTCCCAGGCACCTTGAGGTTCTCAGCAGAGCCAGGGATAGAACAGTGCAACCAGGCTGCTGCAGTAACTGCTTAAGTTTCTGCCTTCAGAATGAGAACCTGGTTGAGGCTTTCTGCAGTCTCTTGGAGGCCACTGGCTACAGAGTCATGGGGTTCCCACCAGCCACCCTCAGGTGGCTTCTTTGAGCCACGATTTCCTTCCCAGAAAACAGGGTACCTCCCCCTATTTCATTCAGTCCAGAGGCTACAAAACAAACCTGTTTTGGAAACCCAAGCCGGGTACATAGTAATTAGGTGCTATTTGGTTTTCTCTCACTTCTTATCTGAAAGCAACCAAGGTCAAGACAGAAACACCCGACTCCATTTGCCTGCCACACGGAGGTGCCTTTCCACAAGGCCGAATTATGGATCCAGAGCTCCGAGAAAAGGTGGCAGGATTTGGTTCTATTTTTAAGGAACAGCTTAGCCACGGCTGGGTGCTTGCAGTGTGTAGAGCCACTAAGCCGTGCTATTATATAGAAATAGTATTAACTTTTATTTATGTAGCGCTTGGATTTTTTTTAAAGCCTTCCAACTGGTATTATCCCACAATGCCATATAGTGTCTGTGTCTTGGCTCCTGTCTCTCCTGTACCTTTTAGAACAAGCGTGCCTCCTTTGCGGGGTTTAACATTGAGACCCTGGAATAGAAGCAGACCTTGGTCTTCAGGATCCAGGGTGTGTGACCTTGGGAGATATTCTGACTATAACCTCAGTGGCAGCAGTCTTACAGGCAAGCAAGACAGCCTGAGTCACCCAGGCAGTGGGACAGAGGAGACACCGATGCCCTGTCAAAGGGCGTCAAGCGTCTCTGTATGGCCCTGGCCACCACGAGGTTTAGGAAAGACTCCCATTTTTCCCAGGGCCTTTGCTGTGGCTCGCTGACAAACCAGCCCCTCAATAATCTGATTGTATGCTTTCAAAATAATTCTCAGTAATGCCCCAAGAATGTCTGTACTGCTGTGTGAACCCACTGGCTTGCATAGTTTTCCGCTTATTATCGGGAACTCGGGTGGACAAGGCCCATGACCTTGCTTTTCCGAGGACCTCCAGGCGGGGCCGGAGGCAGTCTCTCAGGCTGGTGAACTTGAGGTGGCCTCCTGGCCTGTTCTGATTCTTAAGCTGAGCCCATACTCTCTTCCTGCTTCCTCTTCATAGCCGAGGTTACAACAGGAAAGCTTGGGTTTGAAGACAGCGTGAGACCCTAGCTCTGAACTCTCGTGAAGTGAGGCTCTAGAGAGAGAAGGTGAGAGGAGAGAGCGCGCTGATTCCTGTGACCCGATTGCTCGACCTCGGGGCACGCGCAGCTTCTGAGTGGGATGATTGTTCAACAATCCGGTTTGCCTCTAGCTTGCCATTCCTAAATCTCTGATACATCCCAGGCCGAACAGACGCAACTGTGACCTTCCATGGAGGTCCGAGGGGGAGAGCTAAGTCTTCATTTAAAAAACGAGATCTGATACTAGAAAAATCAAGCTTTTCAAAGTGTCCCGGAAAGGCTTATTTGACTGTTTTAAAATGCGTGGGTGTGAGGACTCAGGAGACACTGCTTCCACCGTTGCTAGATGCTGCTGATTATACAGAACCGGAAAGATGATCCATAGCAAGCTTAGGCTCTGGAGGGCGAGGCACTTCGCAGTTCCCCCGTCTAGGCTCGGCTACATGCATGCATTCTGCTCTGAATGTCCAAGCTTGTGTGAAAGTCAGAAGGACGTTAGCGTCAGAATCCTCCAGTAAAAGACAAATGACCCCTCTGGCCAACAGGTTTAAGGATAATTCCCTGCTGTTTGCTTAACTTATTCAGTCACTTTGAACTTATTATTACTATCATTATTATTGCTATTATTACACATGTGTTGTATGCATGTGCACATATGTGAGTGTATGCACCTACATCTCACTGAACCTGGAGCTCACGGATTGGGTTAGGATGACTGGCTGTGTAGCGCTGGGGCTCTCTCTGCGTGTCTTCAGTCCCCATTCCCACTCCACCCGCACTGGAGCTGCAGGTGGGCGCTGCCCTCTTTGATTTTTCCTACGCTTTCACTTTATGTAAGCCCTTTGTCCACGGAACCATCTCCCTGGCCCGTTCCTCATTTTAAAAAGAATTTTTTTAAATTATTATTGATGTTGAGTCTTTCCTCTAAAAATCCTTAACTCTCTAAAACATCTCACATCCTCTAAGAACCTTGACTGTCCTTCCCTACAAATCTTATGAATAGCTTTCTTCCATCTTGGTTTTTGTGTTTGTTTTTATTGTGCCGTATCATTTGCGTTCTTATTTTAATTATAACATTATTAAAAGTTTTAGGTATTCTTCTTATCTAGCAAATTGGAAAGATCATTATTTTTAGTCCTATGTGTAGTTTTAATCTTCCCTATCAATACTTTTTTGCCAACCAGATGTACTTGTGGTGTGTGTGACTGACAGTATCTTGTATCATTTGGGGACTTGATTCTTCTACTTTGTCTCCTGGATATTCCACACTGGAGTCCTGACTGCTTGTGTATAAGGCTTCTTCTTGATCAGGCCATTGTTTTCCACGATATTGTGGGATTTTTTGTTTTGTTTTGTCTTTCTTTTTTTCTTTTTCTTCCTTCTTTTTTCTCTTTCCTTCCTCTCTCTCTCTCTCTCTCTCTCTCTCTCTCTCTCTCTCTCTCTGTCTCTCTCTCTCTAGTTTTGAGACAGAGTTGAGTCTCTACATAACCCTAGCTGTCCTGGAATTCACTAGTGTGACGAGGCTTCCTCAAACACACAGAAATCCTCTGCCTTCTAAGAGTTGGGATTAATGGTGAGTGCCACCACACCCTGCTGATCTGGGGAAATTTTTAGGAATGATTGAAGTGGTGTTCTCAGGAGATGATCACATTTGTTGTGGCAACTGTAACTTGAAACCAACTCTTTTATTTTTTTTTCTTTTAGCTTTAGGGTTTTTGGTCCTCACAAAGAATTCCAAATTTTAAGTCAAAAACTCCTGTGTAGGTTTGTCTGTGGTTATAAATTCTCCAGTTACTACTTTGTCCTGTCTAATAGCCGCATAATATTTCATAACGATAAACAATCTGTATTTGCATGACTTCTCTGCTCACAGTGTCTTGTTGTCTTAGGGTTTCTGTTGTCGTGACGAGACACCATGACTGCGCCACTGCTACAAAGACAGCATTTCATTGGGGCCGGCTTATAGTTCAGAGGTTCAGTCCATTATCATCATGGCAGCATGCAGGCAGACAAGGTGCTGGAGAGGCAGCTGAGAGTTCTACATCTGGATCAGCAGGCAACAGGAAGAAAGAGAGACACGGGGCCTGGCTTGAGCATCTGAAGGCCATATTTGCCACTCCCTATGAGCCTATGGGGGTCATTTTCATTCCAACCAGCACAATTATGTTCCTTTCTAGTCTTTGTTTGCCTAAACAATGCTATGCATGCGTGCATGTGTGTGTATGTATGCGTGTTACACATATCAAATTCAGAATTCTGCTACATGACGCTAGGCTATCTCAGAGAAAATTGCCTCCTGTGTTCTTAACCTATGGTGCTCTACAGTTTAGCTGTGGGATTAGTACAAATTCCTACCTGCTTCAAAGAAAGGTTCCCCTTAAAAGGAATATAGGTTCTTACATTTTAACTTGTATTTTACAACTTTACATTATCATTATTATTATCATTGTCATTATTATTTTCCTAATCTTAATCATAGGGATATCTTGTTATTGGAAAAAAAAATACAGACACGAAAAATCCCAAACTTGCAAAGCAAATAAGGGAGTAACTATTTCCATTACAAAACTATTATTTGCCTTACAAAATGGTACCAATTTAAATTCCAAAAACCTTGATAATATTTGAAGTATAGCTAGATTTGCAAAAATTCAACTTACAATATATGCAGTACGTGTAGGGGTCCATCCAGTCATGCACGGCTTTGTGAAGGAGGTTCATTTTATCTGCGGACGGGTCTTTTTTAGAGGGGAAGTGTGCACAGCACAAGGAAACCTAGGAAGGATCAACACGGCTTCAATTATGTGGGTTCTGTTGGTCTCAAAGTCTTGCTTCGTGATTGTTATTGTTGAAGTCTGTGCTTCAAGAGCAGGAAGCCTCTCTCCGTCCCCCTTCTTTGCTTTCCAGGCTTCCCCTGCATGCCAGCACAGTGGCATATGGCACACAACGTGTCAACCTCCCACGGGCATATTTGCAGAACCAACAGTACATACTGAACCAAACCACACCTCATGTAAAAGATTCACAATCACCCTTTCCTCTTCAGGACAGAAGAGTGGGAGCTGGTGGAGACGGAGGAGGAGAACTCACTTGATGGTTGGCAAGAGAGCTGAAGGGAATGGGAATAATGGCATTACCAAGAGCTGGGGGAGGTGGTCTTCTTATTCATCGGCTCTAAGTCCCTTGCCAGACACATGAAATGACGATGCTGTAGGGCTTAGGAAGAATTAGGGGCAACTCTGGGGCAGTGGGCGGTAGAGAATGTATTAATGACAGCCTGCCTAGGCTGTTGCATGGCAGACAGAGCAGGCACACTCTCCCGACATTAGCCAGCCTCGGTCCTCACAGAGACTTTCCACTCCTTTGTTCCAGTCCCTCATCTCTTTGGAGCCCTGTTCCAAAATGTGCAATATGTTGCTTTAAAAAACTTAAGATTTTTGGATTTTTTTCTTTTTTTTCTCTTTTGGTAAGAGGTGTCCATCACAAAAGCGTGAGAGGCGGGAGCTTGGCATTTTCCCAGCGTGTTCAGGATTCCCCGCCCGTACTCTGACCATAATTAGCACGCTGTCTTCAGAATGCAAGCCTTGCGGGAAGAAGACAGGGAGTAGGCTAGGTCCTCTGTCACCTCCCTGTTTGCTCTCCTCCTTCACCACCCTTAGAGATGCAGGCAGCCACTAGGTGTGTTCTGGGCATCCCCAAAGGTCTTGAGGAAGGTGCTACCTCCAGGGGCTTGGGCTTGTTTGTCATGCCCTAGATTTACGGGCTTTGGGGTAGAAAAGGCTTGGTCCATTTTGCCTTTGATGAGGTCACTGGGAAATTAAAGTCATTAAGGACGATGAAAACTGGCCTCTGAAGACCTGGGTTTAGCTCAGCTTAGTCATGTGACCTTGGGCAGAAACCATTCTCCCTCTAAGCCAGAGTTTGCTCAGCTCAATAGCGACGGTTAAATCAAGAGATCTGGAAAAGTGAAAACGGACAGGTGATGGGCGGGCAGTTGTGATGGTGTGTGCCGAGCTCTGTGTGTGTGTGTGTGTGTGTGTGTGTGTGTGTCTGTGTGTGTGTCATTAATACAGACTATGAAAAGTCAGACTCAAGCAAAGACAGATAAAACTACAGCAGCCTGAAAGGCCCACAGCGAAAGGAAACAGGAATGGTCAGAAAAGCCAAAGGAGAGAAAGATCTTGCCCATTGATGAGGCATAGCAGATTATCCCAAAACTTAACAGAGGTAAACAAAACCAAACAGCCAGAGGGCTCTCCACATAGGCGCTGGCAGTTGTGGATGAAGTCTGCCACTATCTGAAGGCTAAAATGGGGCGTCAGACCATCCAAGCTGGGCTCAAAGGCTGCCCGTGGGGTCGCAGGGGCTGGAAGCGCAGCTGGCTGTGAAACAGAGACTTTTCTGAATGACTCCTTCCAGTCAGGCTTCTTAAGGACAAGCATCTCCCAGGGAACCCAGAGGCTGCAGCAGGAACTTTTCTGAACCAGCCTCCAGGTCACAGGGTACCACTCTTCTGTCTTCAACAGCCCGTCTTGAATGGAGAGGATGGCAGAGAGTGGGGGGGGGGGCACTTTTTTTCTTAGTATCTCTGAGATAAATGTTTCGATAATGTATATAATTTAATCAGCTTTCTGAGACAAGAGGCTCCCTGAATAACGTGCTTCGCCAAGTACTTAGGACGTAAGTGTACTTAAAGAGTCACTGCACTTTTCAAGTAAATTATAAGGCTCTGCCTTGGAGTTAAGTTTAAACTCCACAGCTGTTTGATGTAAATAAAGTCAGCTGCATAGCTCCTCAGTGCAGGGAAAAGGTAAAGAAATGGAAAAATAAATAAATACCCCCCTCAAGCCCCGGACTCTGATTTCCAGGCTCCCAGGAGCCAATGGCTCTTGTGATGTGGGGCAGTGTGCCATGCAACTCAGAGAAAGACATCAACTCTTCATGAGTGCCTTGGGGCGGGGCTGCTGCCTGGACCCCAGCTCTCCTCACTGCCAGCTACTGGCAAGCACCCCTCAGGCGCCCGCTCTTCGATGGCTCTAATTTCGGTGATTATTTGCTTCCATCGTGTGCTGCCTCCATCAGACTGGCTTTAGTCCCTCGGGATGAAGCAGTTTCTGTAGGCTGTTATCACTTTCAGTGGAGCATGGCTTCAAACACCTTCCTGGATAATTACCTTGGCCCGGTGACTGGGGAATCACCGAAATGATTTTAAACACACACACAGGCACGTGCACACACACACACACACACACACACACACACACACACACACACCTCAAGTGTGTCTCTGTGTGTTTGTTTTGTTTCTGCGTCGTCAACGCCCAGTCATTCCTGAGAGACAGTAGAAGGACAAAATAAGAAGACATATGGTATAGCTTAAATTATTCCCCAAAAGGGAAAGTGTCCAATATTAAATTATTCAGTCTTCCTTCTATTCTGAGGTAGGGAAGATGCATTTCCACCAAGAAAATCATAGTGTCCTTATAATGCCCAGAGGATTCTAAATTATATTATCATCTCTAAATACAGTCAGTTATATTTCACCAGAAAAGCTGCTCCAAAAAAGAAACCTGTAATGTTTATAGTGGGAAATAGCCAATCCTTCTTTATCCTGTCCCTACACACATGACATACGCACAGACACGCACACATATCTCCTCTCGGTTTCCCAGGATCCTCAGAGTCATTCTGCCTTTCTTTCTTTTAAAAAACATTCTCAGGATGTTTTTTTTATGTATATAAGTCTTTACCTGTGTTTATGTCTATGCACCATGTGTGTGCCTGGTGCCTGAAGAGGGCGGAAGAGGGTGTCATGTTCCTTAGAACTGGAGTTACAGATGGTTCAGAGCCAGCATGAGGGTGCCAAGAACCAAATTCAGGTTCCCTGCAAGAGCAATCGCTGAGACAGCTCTGTAGCTCCTACTTCTGTTTTCCTAACATGCATGCAGGTGATGCTCTATTGAGATGCCCAAATAGTCCCCAAAGGAAAAATGGACAGAAGGTCAAACTACGCCTTATTTTTCTAAATGTTATGGGAAACTATGGGTTCTTCTGACATGAGCCAAGGAAGACGGCAGTGGGAAGGAACTTGAATAGGACATTTCTAGAGATCTCTCTTCATCTCAGTTGACTAGAGGAGGCAAGTGTGGGTTGGAGTCCAGCTTCTTCCTGTTTGACTCAGTTTCCTAACATGCATTCCTAATCTACAGTTGTTTCCACTCTGGCCTAGAGCTGTTATGTACAGAGTGGAATCAATTGAGCTAGACCCTGAGAAACAGTTTTACTTAGCATCCCAGGGATAGGTGGCTGCATCTACTTGGCACAATATCAGAACAACGGAAAAGTCGATGTGTCGAAAAGCCTGTCCTCATATACGTGTTTACCGTTGTGGGTCTGTGCATTGTTAGTTCTTGTGTGTTTACCAGGTGTGTCCTGATGCAAACACAAACATTCCTATATTTTCCTCGTCTTTTGAAGAAAGAATTTAGGAGACAAGGAACTGGCCAATTTGTCCAGGACTGTGTCCTAGCTAATTTTCTATCTCTGTGATAAAGACCATGATCAAACACCACTTAGGCAGGAAAAGGTTTATTTGGCTTACTGCTGACATCATTGAGGGACACCAAGGCCGGAAGCCGGAGGCAGGAAGTGAAGCAGAGACGGAGGAGGAACACTGCTTACTGGCTTGCTCAGCGGGCTTCCTTAACAACACAGGATCACCTACCCTGGGCTGGCACCCATGCTGAGTTGGATCTGCTCACAGCAAACATTAATCAAGGAAGAACTCCACAGACATGCCTATAGGCCATGGATCTAACAGAGGCAATTCTTCAACTGAAGGTCTGTCTTCTCAGGCGACTCTGGTTTGTGTCCGATTGACAAAAGAAGTCAGCACAGGTGGGAACACACCAGCAGCAAAGGCGCAGTGGTTGGTAGCAGCTTGGAAGTATCGGAACGACTTCTGTTACTTAGACGCCGGGACACATGAGTGTAGACAGAGGCTGTTTTGTTCATTTCCCGGCTGCCCAGACCTGAAATGATCACATAGAAACGGTATTAATTAAAACACTGCTTGGCCTATTAACTCTGGCTTCTTATTAACTAACTCTTACATCTTAAATTAGCCCATTTCTATTATTTTCTATTTTACCATGAGGCTCACGGTTTAGTGGTCATTCTGGGGTGTCTTTCTCCTTCAGCAGCTACATGTGTCTCTGTGACTCTGCCTACTCTCTCTATATCTCTTCCAGCCTGGCTATATTCTGCACTGCTATAAGCCGAAGCAGTGTCTTTATTAACCAATGGTAATAAAACATACTCACAGCACACAGAGGGGAATCCCATGTCACATGATCTTCAGGTCCTCCGTTAAACCTATTGTTTGGGATCTCTTTGTCCTTAAGGAAGACATTGTTGTTTTCACTAGCAACATTCTCAATAATTCAGAGCACTCACAACCCGCTCACCCAACACAACATCAACAAGTCCAACAGCAAGGATAGCCCCGGGTCCCTTCAGGTCTGCACATTTTCTCATCACTTCTTACAGCAGGGATGCCGATGACGGCCAGAGTAGAGAACACCTGTTCCATGTAGAGTTTCTCTTTAGCTTTTCTTAGTCTTGGACCTACAGATCGAGAAGATGGGCACCTTCAAAACCTAGTCATGCATCACTGAATTCTGGGGGGTTTTCCAAGAAATGCATCCCTGGATCATTTTGTTCTTGTGCGGACATTCTATACCAAGACAAACCTACACTCACCCAGGCTGTAAGATCTACGCATGGGGAAGGTTGGGTGTGTCCTGCGGCCTATTACTCTTAGAGACGTGATGAGCACGTGGCATGACAGCAAACCGAGCATAAGAGAAAATGATGTTTCCAAGAGCTGTGTAAACTCACAAGATGCTTGCTGCCGTGTGACATGGAGGACTGTTTTAACTACAAACCTGTTTTCTAAACAGAAGGAACACACTTAAGAATAATAATAGAAGTATAGTACAGCAAATGCCTAGGCAGAAACAGTTGTTTATTGTTATTAAGTATTAGCTATTGTACACAATTTCATGTGTTATGTAATAGTAAAACCACCAGTAGGTAAGTTTGTTTGGGCCATCATTGCCATAAAGGCCCTGTCTTAAGGCTTCGGTCACAGCGGGTAGCATTGTGTGCTGTGACCTTACGATGCTGTGGCCTCACTTAGGTGGCAGGACCTTCTTGGCTTCATTATAATCATATGGGATCACTGTTGTGTAGGCATGTGGTCCATTGTTGATGGAGACCCCATTAACAGGTGAATAACGGTAACTTACTCTTTGACAATTGCAGGTCTCCAATAGAACAATTCTGTAAATTTCAGTGGCTTCAGGGATGTGTGTAGGCAGATAATTGACGAAGGTATTGTATGGCACCATGCCAGACACAAGCCCTAAAATGAAAAAAATTTAAACTCATATTTTGGAAATGAACAGAGAAAACGTTGTGTTTCAAGCAAGTCAAAACACAATAGCAATGCGTTTGCTGTTGTTTCTGTCTAGTGCTCTGTGCCCAGGTGGATAAAAGATAAAACTAAATTGTGAATGACAATCAGAATAAGCTATTGCACGAGTGTATATTATAACAATTGCTTCCTATTGTAGACTTTTCCCTAAAGTGCTATAAGTTTGTGAAAAATCAAATAAAATTTGATTAAATATTTAAAACAACCCTTAAGGTGATTCATTTATTTTAATATTATATTTTAACTAGCTTTTTTTATTAAAAAGGAAATGCACGAACATTATAAGACTTTTAAGAGTAAAAATGCATACAGCACTGGGAACTGTAATTCCAGATACTTGGGAGGCCCACCAAGTTCAAGGCCAAGCTCAATCCCCAGGAACCACAAGCAAACAATAAATATGAAGGGAAAACATCTCCCTCCACCTAATCTCAGATTGTCAGGCCTATTTCCAGTTCTCAGAGACAGTAAAACAGCACAGAAATGTACCGTGGTCCTTACAGAACATCCTGAATATTGTAAATTGCTGTCTTAGTTAGGGTTTCTATTGCTGTGAAGAGACACCATGAGCATGGCGACTCTTATAAAGAAAACATTTAATTGTGGTGGCTTGCTTACAGTTCAGAGGTTCAGTCCATTATCATCATTGTGGGATGTGGCGGCATGCAGGCAGACCTGGTGCAGGAGAGGTAGCTGATCAGGCAACAGGACGTGGTCTGAGGCACTGGGCTGTATCTTGAGTACGTATGAGACCACAAAGCCTGCTTCCACAGTAACACACTTCCTCCAACAAGACCACACCTGCTCCAATAAGCTCACACTTCCTAAGAGAGCCACTACCATTGGGGGTCATTTTCTCTCAAACCACCATAGATACTGATATCAGTTTTTCAAGACAAAGGGACCTGTGTACAAATCCCACTCTTCTCTTTGTTTAGTCCGGAGTAGCACCTCCATTGTCTCTCACCTTTTCCAGTGTTGCGTTACATGGCCTTGGAAGGAAGATCAGTCAGGAGCTGAGACCTTCTTGTACGCTGACTCTATAATACATAAAAATATGTATTTATGTATCTTATGATCCGTCTTTATAAACTGCTTTTGCCACCTATGAGCTGTGACCCAGTCCCCTTATCTGGCACCCACCCTGTGATTTTCATCTATCTTGGTTCTCTGGCTTCCATTATCCCGGTTTTACCTCCAAGACCACAGAGCTCACCATAGGTCCCTTCCCTGCACTGCAATCTGGACACTCTCCAGGGATGCCCCGGGGCCTTAGCCTATTTGATGCCCTCTCAGGGTCACTGCCCTGGGTTGCCCGACCTCTGTGGGCTACAAATCGCCTTGCTTTGCATTTCAGAGGCTCCAGACGGGAGAAGCGAGCCAATCAGTCCCCGTCCTCCAGCCCAGCCAGAAGTAGAAGTGTCATATTTTTAGACACCAAAGTGTTTCCTAAGCTTGGATGTGTACTATCATCTGAGAAACTCATTAAAAATAAAGATTCCTGGGCTTCCACCCAGAATTCCCGATGCCGAAGGGGCTGCCTGGGAACTCGCATCTGCACCCAGAGCCTCAAGCGGTATTGACTGCAACCTGCCAGGGGCTGACCTGTTGTCAGGGACCTTCTGGCTTATAGGCAGAGGGTGTTTGTCTCCGAGTTATGGCTCAGTGAATAATACCAACACTTAGCCTGCTGCACAAAATTTTAAAATGTGGTGAGATGGATTCCTTGCCAGAGTTAGATTACTGCGTTTTGGGGAACACACTTCTGCTCATGATGAACATTCAGAGAGGATGGAGTTCTGTTCTGGAGGGCAGTTCTGCTCCGCTCGGCCTACAGCAGAAGGCTATGTTTGATGGTAAGTTGGAGGCCGAGTTGGAAGGGGTGTATTTACTTGTCTGCACAGAGAGGCCACAAATCCCAGCACTTTCAGTTTAGTTAAACGCATTTTGGAAAATCCTTTTGGCTCATGTGGTCTTGCGCTTTGAGTTCCATTTTTAAGCACTGGGCCCATCCAAACCCACCGAAGCTGAGCCGACGCAGCCAAGGAAGATGCTGAGTTTCACACAGCTCTCTGCTGAGTCTGTAAAAATTTTACAGATTTGTCCAAACTGCCTTGTTGAGAAACCAAACTCAAACAAAACAAAAATCCCTAATCCCAGTGGGGTTGATAGGATCCTGTGGCTTTAATCCAATGAGACATAAAAGCAGGGGTCAGTCACATGACTGACGAACCTAAAGGTTTCATTATGAAAACTGAAAGAAACCCACAAGCTTAGTCTTAAAATACACTCCCAAGAGATGAACCAGAAAAAAAAAATCATCTTAGTTTTGGCTCTGGAAGCATAGACTGTGGAAACAGGTCCAAACCAAATGCTGTCAGGGCTCGCTCATTTCAAACCCAAAGCGGAATTTTATTCCACTAGGGTGACAGTGTTTATTAACACTGTCTGTGGCAATTGGATTGTCTAGAAGGGTTCAGGGAAGCTGGAGCCCCCCTCTTGTTTGTGTTATGAACAGAACCAGACGGCTGTCCAATAAAATCAGAACCAATAACATAAATGATGAGATTTTGTTTTACCATATTTTCCTTCCTCTGGGATGTGTAGACAACACTGTACAACATAAATTATATTTTCTGTCCTTTAATACAAAAGTTTACTCATTAAATGTCAGATCCCTTTTAGCGCTGACTCTGATTATAGAAAAACAAGTACAATCTGAAGAAATTTGTGGAGGGCCTGGAGGGATGGCTCCGTGGTTAAGAGCACTGTCGGCTCTTCTAGAGAACCTGGGTTCAATTCCCAGAACTCACAGAAAGGCCGACAACCATCTGTCCTCTGGTGTCAAAGGCTTCCACACTCTATTCTGGCCTCTGCAGGCGCTAGGCATTCATGTGCTGTGCTGCACATAATCCATACGTGTTAGTCTCCTATACATAGAAAATGGAAATGAGAAAATTAATTCATTAAAAATTACGGTATCTTCCTATTATTGTCACTGTATAACAAATGACTCCAAAATAAAGGGAATAAAACAACAGCATATTAGTTGCAGTTTTTAATTTTTGTGGGTCAGGAATTCTGGCAGGATTCTGCTAAAAGATTCTTCTACTTTGTGTGATTGGCCGGGATCATTCAAGGTTCAGCTGATTCTGTCCCAAGGGTTCAGAAGGGCTGCATCCCCATACCTGTGAGGTTGGAAGGACAACTGTGGGGGGGATCAGCATCTGCTGTTTCCATTCACGGTCTCTTCACACTGTTCTGATGGGTCAGAACTTCCAGGCCAAAGTGTAGCCTGGAATGGGTACGAGCCACTGCATTGATCAAAGCAGCCACGAGCCAGTTTCAGGGGGGAGAAACGCGTCCATCTGCCTATGGAAGAAATGTCAAACGCCAAATAATTTCTGGTTGCCCTTTTACCACCTCAATGCAAATGATAGCCTTGTAGTCCTAGAAAATTCCAATTTATTAAGTGTATGGTAAAATTAAGAATCTGAACTTGAGGAAACATTCACTGGTGCAAAGGGTCCTGAGAGCAACTTGGAAAAACACCGCTCTCCAAAGTGCACTTCTAATCAGCCAGCAAACACGGGTGGGTGTCCTGCTAGAAAGCCAGCAACGGGGCAGAACAAAGCAAGGTTGTCAGCACAGGTGGCTGAGGCAAGTAAGCATCTGAGGCTGCACAATGGATATCAGATCCAATGATATGATGTGCAATCGATATCAGAGCCAATGATGTGCTGAAATGAGGGGTGGTAAGAATGAAGCCCAGAAACAAGCCGAGTTGGGGGTCTTCAAGGTTGCAGCAGGAAGTAGTATTGGGGAAAGGAAGGGAGCGGGAAGCGTGATGGGGTGTGAGCCCGCCCTCCCTCCCTCCCTCCCTCCCTCCCTCCCTCCCTCCCTCCCTCCCTCCCTTCCTTCCTTCCTTCCTTCCTGGTGTGTGTCTATAATCTTTTCTCTCAGACTATTGACAGGATCATCTATCTCCCCTAGTGTCCTCGTAAATATGTTTATTACTTGTGTTTACATGTTAGTATCTGTGCACGATGTTTGTGGACATCGTGGCATGTGGGGGTCAGAGGAAAACTTGGTGCAGTCCCTTCTCCCCATCCACCCTTCATGTTGAGTCCCTGAGAACTGTGTGGCAAGCACATTTGCCCGCTAAGGCCTCTGTGGCCCTCCCTCGTCACTTGTTCAGCTTGGGCCTACCATCACAAAATACCACAAAAGACGTCCATTTTCTCGCAGTTCTTGAAGCTGGGAAATGCAAGGTCGAGGTTGGCAGAAAGATATCTGTGGAAAGGTTTTATTTGACTGGTGGATGGCCAACCCCTTGCAACGCCTTCATGTGGCCTTTCTTTGGTGAATGCTCAAAGAGAGAGAGAGGCAGCCGCATCCTCCTTCAGAAGACTTCTAATCCCACAGGAAGTCCCTCGTCGTCGTTTGTTCTCTCTCTCTCTCTCTCTCTCTCTCTCTCTCTGTTTTTGTTTTTTTTTTTTTTTTTGGTTTTTTTGAGACAGGGTTTCTCTGTAGCTTTGGAGCCTATCTTGGAACTATCTCTTGTAGACCAGGCTGGCCTTGAACTCAAAGAGATCCGCCTGCCTCTGCCCCTCGAGTGCTGGGATTAAAGGTCACCACCTCCCAGCTGTTTGTTCTTTTTTAATATATATCTTTGGGAGCCTGCAATCCAGCTCCTAAATAAATACATAGAGACTTATTCTTACTTATGAATGCCTGGCCTTAGTTTGGCTTGTTTCTAGCCAGCTCTTTCTTTTCTTTCTTTCTTTCTTTCTTTCTTTCTTTCTTTCTTTCTTTCTTCCTTCCTTCCTTCCTTCCTTCCTTCCTTCCTTCGTTCCTTCCTTTCTTTCTTTCGTTTTTATTTTTGGATACAAATCTTTTCTTTAATTTTTTTTAAAAAAGAAAACAAACTATCTTTTTTTTCATTTTACATACCAATCCCACTTCCCACTCCCTCTCCTCCTCCCATTCCCTTCACCTACCCCCCCACCACACCCCCTATCTACTCCTCAGGGAGGGTAAGGCACATTGCTTTGGGGAAGGTCCAAGGCCCTCCCTACTGTATCTAGGCTGAGCAAGGTATCCATCCAAAGAGAATAGGTTCCAAAAAAGCAGTAGGGATAAATCCTGGTGCCACTACCAGTGGCCCCGCAGTCTCTCCCAGCCACGCAACTGTCACCCACATTCAGAGGGACTGGTTTGGACCTATGTTTGCTCTTTCCCTGTCCGGCTAGAGTTGGTGAGCTCCCATTAGCTGAAGTAAACTGTTTTCATGGGTGTTCCCATTATGGTCTTGTCCACTTTGCTCATATTCCCTCCCCTCCCACTCTTCAACTGGACTTTGGGAGCTTGGTCCAGTCTAGCCAGCTTTTTATTTGTTTTAACTTAAATTACCATGTCTACCTTTTGCCTCTGGGCTTTTATATTTCTCTATTCTATATACCTTTTTTTTTTCTTTTTACTTCTGACTCCTTGGCTTGCTATGTAGCTGGGTGCCTAGCCCCTGGTGTCCTCTCTCCTTCTCCTGCTGTTCTTCCTTCTTTTCTCTTTCTCCTTCTATTTATTCTATCTACCTAGCAGCCCCACCTATCCCTCTCCTGTCTAGCTATTAGCTGTTCAGCTCTTTATTAGACCAATCAGGTCTAAAAAGTAGGCAGGCAAAGTAACACAGCCTCACAGAGTTAAAAAATGCAACATAAATGAACGCAACACATCTCTGCATCATTTGGAATTCCACCGCATAAACAAACGTAACACATCTTCAACTAATATCTCACAATACCGCATTCACGACCTCCTCCTTTAATGCTAATTGTCTCCCAAACATCCCACCTCTAAATGCTAACACATGGCCAGAATCAATGCATGCATTTGACAAGAGGTACACAAGCATTTAGCCCATAACTCCTGGTCTCTCAGCTCTCACTAGCCCAGGCTTTCTGTCCAGTTCTGCTGGCCTGTGCTTCTCAGGTCTGGCACACCAGGCCACTCAGGAGGACACCAGGGAATCCAGCAAGTGTGGAATTTTAGCACAGACGCCTCCCTTTCACTCAGACTAGACTTTTGCTTCCTCCTGCTGTAACTTTGGAGGCCACATGATCTGTAGACCCCAATCCCAAAGCAGGCTGTGTGTGTGAGAGGACAGGGTAAGAGAGTAACAAAGACGAATAACGTTGGGAGGAACCTAGGAACTGGGTCAAACTACGAAAGGCGTTTCTGAGAGCCTGTGACCCAGCTGATAAAAACAGAGCCGGGAATGATCACCTGTCATCTGAAAAGACACCCTGGCTGCAAGACAACAATGGGGCAAAAGTAGAGTCACTGAGCACAGGAGGTGGGGACTGAGTGGTGGCATAAGGGAGGGTCCAGGGTCTATCTGTAAAGAGGGGTAGGGGATGCAAACCCACTTGGTCAAGGATGACTGAACAGAACCATTGCTTTTGGTCCAGATCATAGGCTGTTAGTTCTGAGCCTTGGAGTCTTGAGGAATGCTGGAACCAATGGCATCCAGGGATGATGTAGGCATCAATGCAGAAAGCTAGGCACATGTGAATGGAAGGTCAGGGCCAAGCTGTGAGCCAGGAAACCATCAGGCATGGAGCCAAAGGTCAGGCAGAGGGTAAGCCGAGCCGCAGCTCTGGCCTGCACATGGCAGAGTGGCCAGATGGTTAGAGGATGCGCAGCAGACAGACCACAACCCGGAAGATGCAGAAAGGTATGCGTAGGCTGGAAAGATGGACCACATGGGAATCAGGTGTCCCTCAGGGCCAAGGTGGACAAACATCTTGAGAGCCTCATTGCCAGTAAGAAAGTCTCTGGCACATTTCCTGTTGGAGCAAGAACAATCTCAAGGCTTCTGGATCCATCCTAGGGACCGGATGGGAAGAGAATACTGGGCTTCTGTGCCAGTTAGATGAGGACCTCTGTTAGGCTGAGATAGTCTGGCTCAGCAAACGGGAAGTGAGTCTGAGAAGAAAAGGGTGCCCTCCCTCCCAGCAGATGTAGGGATGTAGAGGGCAGACTGCAGGCTGTATCCAGCCCCTTGACCATCAAAGGAGAGTGAACTTAACGCTCTACATAACCGAAGTGAAGGCTGGTTGTAGTCCAGAAAGACTTGGGACACACTGGCTTAGGTTTGGCCTTAGGTCAGGAAACTGTTGGATTTCTCTGAGTTCCCTACTCTTCCTTCCACACAGGGCTGGAAATGTATTGTCACTGATGAGACATGAGACATTAGCAATGTGCTAGCCCACTAAACAGAGGCAGGGTGTGGACCCTATAAACCTGGTGTATCAGTGTTGAAATAAGAGCGGCAGGGCTGCGTCCCTGGCACCCGGCCGCCCGCACGGCTGGCTTTACCCGAAATAATTACACGGAACTGTATTCTTTTAAACACCGCTTGGCCCATTTCTATCTAGCCTCTTCTAGGCTAGCTCTCGCACCTGGACTAGCCCATTTCTAATAATCTGCTGTAGCCCATGAGCTGGCTTACCAGGAATGATCTTAACCTGCATTTGCCTGGAGTGGGAGAATCATGGCGACTCCTCGACTCAGCTTCTTTCTCCCAGCATTCTGTTCTGTTTACTCCACCCACCTAAGGGTGGGCCTATGAGGGCCAAAGCAGTTTCTTTATTGCTTAACCAATGAAATCAACAGATTGATATATGACACTCCCACATCATATCAGCACTGTGGTGTCGCCCCAGCTAGTCCGCGAAGTGACTGGCTGGAACACGGAGCAAGCTGAATACTGTTCCTGAGAGCTGCTGCCACCCGAAGTCCTGTTCCAGTGGGACGGCAAGCCATGTGTCACACCTAAATACCAGTGGACAGACATCTGCTCTGGGCCTTTTAAAATTGGGTAGATGCTTGTAGCATAGCACAATATCGGGGCTGGACCCCTCTCATCAGAAGGCAAGAAGCCACCCCAGCGCTGCCATCTCCACGCACTCCCCAGTGAAGGTCAATGTGTCTGTCCAGCAAGTCACTAAGTCAGCTTAGCTTTCCAATTTACCAACTACTCTCTCTGGCCACCCAGGCTTTCTTGCCAGCACTTTGGTCCCGAGGAGAGGCTCTTGATCTGATTTCTGCTTGAGTTGGTCTGATCAGTTAGGTCTTTGGGTATTAATCTTTTGTTCTCTATATCTTGAGTGCCCGAGATGTGCCTGGTACTCTTCTGGAAACAGAGAGACGGTTCTAACCCAGTCTCTCTCCAGAACGTTATACAGTATGCTAGGAGAGGCAGCCTTGGGGAGCAGAACGAGTGTTCCAGGCTGCATCCCAGCAACTATCCCCAAGTCCTCTTCCCAACAGCATCTTAACCGGTTCTAGAATCCTCCTTTCTCCTCTTCTTGTACACGGACACACTCATACACACATTCATGGCTGCTTTGGGGGTGAGGTTCTGACGAAGCCAGAGGCAGATGAGTCAGCCCTGAGTTTGAGGGGAAGTGGAAGTCTGCACTGTTACTCACAGACTGGCTGCCCCCAGCGGGGACGGAGCAGCCTGCTGTGCTGTTCAGTAGCAGTGAACAGAGAGCAGTTTGGGATTTTCATTGAAGTTGCAGGGGAACTGTGAATCAATTTGTGGAGACTTTCTCTGTGTAATACTGGGTCTTTCTAAAACAGTGTACTGACGTTTATTTAGATTTTCTTAATGCTCCTTCAAACTCAACTGATATATGCCTCCTCCAAGACCCTCTCCTCTCACCCCACTAAGCACGGTGGCTTGCTCATTTCCACCGTTACCAAATATACTACAGGAATATCCTGCTTACACTCATTGTGCTGACAACAGTGAACACCATTAGGGGAATGTTCGCTTTTAGAGGCTAGAACCAATTGCGATCTTGATGCTAGAACAATCCAACTCCCAGCAGCATTTCTTCTTCTTTTCTTTTCTTTTTTTCTTTTATTTTTAAGACAGGGTTTCTCTGTGTATCCCTAGCTGTTCTGGAACTCATTCTCTAGACCAGGCTGGCTTCAAACTTACAGAGATCCACCTGCCTCTGCCTCCCTAGTGCTGGGATTAAAGGCGTGTGCCACTACTGCCTGGCCCCCCAGCAATATTTCTTACTTAATGTTAGGAACCTCATACACCAGATTCCCACTAATTCTAAATTTTAAAGAGTCCTGTGACTTATATCACAAATTTAAATCAGAAAATTTTGGTTATTAATGAAATTGAGCATATTAAAATGGCTATTAGTGGACTGACTGTATTTCCACTTCTGGTTAAGCCATTTTTACTTGGAGATAATCACACTTTTCTTACTGACTTTTGGAGGGTCGTTATTGATTGTTTATACATCTTCCATTTGTGATACTTTCACTTTTAAAATAGTTTATCTTAATAAACAAATGGTTTTTTTATGTAGATAGATTTGTTGGTATTTTTTAAATGAGAGTGTATGTGTCTGCGTGAGGATGTGTGTGCCCAGGTGAGTGTGTGTACGGAAGACAGAGGTTACTCTTGGATACCATTCCTCAGAACACTCTCCGAGCTGTTTCATCTGGCTAGGACTCTCACTGCCCTAGGACTGGTGAAGTAGGCTAGGCTGGCTAGCCATTGACTTCCAGGGATACATCAGTTTCTCCCTCCCCTTGCTCTCCTGATGATGGGATTATAAACACCTGTCATCATGACTGCCCCTTTTTGTTTTTATTTTTATTTTATGTAAGTTTTGTTGATTATCTTAGGTCTTCAAGCTTTTAAGGCAAGCACTTTGCTGGCTGAACTATTTCCACAGTTTTTACCAGTATTTTTTTTAATGTATTTTAATTTTATGTGTATGAGTGTTTACATGTATGCATGTATATACACCATGTGCATGCAGTACCATCAGAGGCCAGAAGAGGGCGTCAGATGCCATGTAATTGGAGTTGTGAGCCACCATGTGGGTGCTGGGAACAGAATCCCAGTCCTTTGCAAGAATAGCTATGGCTTTTAGCTGCTGAGACATCTCTCCAGCTCCATTATCAGTATTCTTTAGGGTCATCTGTTTCATTCAGTAAGTATTTACTTCAAAGTCAGAAAGCTGCAGTCTGTATTTGCTGCCTCAATGCATCAAAGGTGTAATTAGCCTGGCATTGGTTGTGTACATGTTGTGAGCTTCAGCTCCATCTTGGTTGTTTTTTTTGGGGGGGGGGATAACCAGAGGTCAACATGACCTCGTGACCTCCCTAGTGACTGACTGCAAAACTATTGCTCTCGTATTAAGTTCCCTATATATAGATCATTTTCTAAGTTTTTCATTTTGTTCTCCTGCCAATTTGTTTAATCCCAAACCAATACCACATTATCTTAGTTATAGTAAGTTTACAAAAAAAAAGAAAAGTGTAAAACCTTGTTTCTCTTCACAAAGGCATGCTACCCTTAGTTTGAGCTCATCAATATATGTGAAAATTTAGTTTTCCAAATTCTTGGAAAAATCCTATTGAGATTTTCACTGACATTGTAGTGAAACTGTGAAACCATTTGAAGAGAATTGCTACCTTTATAATATGGAGGATACCATGGGAGGAGACACCAGGAGTGGCCTGGATGTGATGGTTGAGAGCTTGATCAGATTTTTAAGACATAATGCCCTGTAGCCTGCTAGACAGAGAAGACTGAGACTTTGAAGGTAGACAACAAGCAAAGCCAGGCATTTAAAAATCATTTGCATGATATCATTCAAGACCTCAACAGAAAAGAACCAAAGATTCAACTAGAAATGCTTGCAACAGCCCATTTGCAAGGGGGCCATCTTTAGAGGTGGGAACTTCGGAGATGGAAGCAGACTATGCTCTAAACTGGGTGTGGTGGTGCAGTCATGGATTGCCATAGTGAGTTCTAGGCCTACCTAGAAAGATTTTTGGGGAAAAAATGATGAAGACAGAGAAATGGGGGGGGGGAACACTTTAATTGTGCTGGAAGGACCATATCATGAGACAAATATTGTAGGAAAATGGAGGTGGAGATCTGGGTAAAGGGGGAGGTTCCAGGAGGAACTGCCACGGACTGAAACTTCCTCCCACATAAGAAGCCAAGCCAAGGAAATAACAGCCAGTGTCACTCTGTCAGGCTATGTTGGCTCTTATTAATCCTGCCACCACTTAATTTTGGCCACAACCAAATAGAAGTCAGAAGGGCTTGAGTATACATACATCAACCTTCCGTGTAGAGACCAGGCTGCAGTGTAAGTCCAAAAGACAAGGGAGATCTTGGGAGCCAGCACACCAAATGGCATTCCAAACTACATGAGATGACGAGGCCTGGGCTTGCTTTCGTCCCAGTGCTCAGGGCAGCATTTTGAATCTGTGTTGAAAAAAAATAATGATGTTTTGGGACTATAGATTCTTTAAAAACAAATAACTGTAGCTGGACAAAGAAATAAAAACAGAAAACAAAAATGTATTCACTCACAAATTATATATAAAGTATGTAAACAGAAAAGATCTTGGAGAGGTCCAGGACTGAGCTCTGGAGCATTCTGCAAGTTCCTAGAGTTAGCAGGTGGAGAAAGCAACTAGAAACAAACATCAATAGAACACAGAGTCTGAAAGTCAAGTGAAAAACGAATCCAAAAAGTGGCTGCTATTTGCTTGCATGGGCACCTGCTGTGAACAGGTTCAGGGGGCTTGAGAGGATGAGACATGCACACTGATCACTGGACACAGCAAACCCAGCCCACACTGACATCAAGGAAAGCAATGGTAGTGGGGGGCGGGGCACAGCACTGATGTCGGGTTGACAAAGAAATTAAAGAATTAGGAAGAGGTAAGTTGAAGTCTTCTATAAATTATAGACTTAAATATTTAGGATGGAGGGACATAGACGGCAGCCAGAAGGAAAGTTAGATCAAAACAGATGGCTTTTGTTGGACAGGATGATGAGAAATAACAGCATGTTTGTATACTGATAGGAATAACCCAGCAAAAAGGGGGGGGGGGAATGAATGACACCAGAGAGAAGCGAATTGCTGCTGCCCAAGGACAAGCAGACTGTAGGGAGCGAGTGGCTGGGAGGAGGCCCGAGTGCAGCAGTGTGGACTGGGGGCAGGCGCAGTTGCTGGAGGGTGTGCCAGTGTGTGCTGGGTGTGCCAGTGAGGCAGACGGGTGGAAACTGTTCTCTCTTCATTTCTTTGACTTCTCATTGTCGGTAAGCAAGGTCGGATGCTGACCGAATCCAGAAACGTTGGTGTTTGGGGAAGAGAAGGAAAAACATGAGCCGTTTTACTAGCTCAGGCGTTACCTGACTCCTTTGACTGTGTGTTTTCTAAACTAGTGTTTACGAAATGCTAACTCTCACATGCGTGAAGATTGGTACCCGAAACCGTTCATCATAAGTTAAAGCCATTCACTGTGAAGGAAGTCTTCCACTTAAATAAGCAGCTAGAAGAATTTTGATAAAGCAAGGTTAACAGGTATTTTTGAAACTCCTCAGAGTTATGACCCTTTTCTCGATTATGAAAAACTATCTTAGCAAATACTTTATATCAATTATCAAAATAATTTTAATGATGTATTAGCAACAATGTAATTATTCCTTGTTCAGCTTAATTAAAAGCAAAGGATTGGAAGTTAAGCTGCAATAGACCATATCCCCCTCCCAAATCAGCTACTTATTTTCCCAACACATACAAGAGTGTTTCAGGTTGTTCTTTAGCTGCTTTATTGGGGACATGCGGTGCACTAAGATTTGTAAAAGATAATATGCATAGTTTTAATTTAAAAATGAGGAGTGTTGTGAAAGGAGACTCCTCAACCCAAAAGAGTCTCTAACAAATGAAACTTGGTCCTTCGGGCTGGTGAGATGGCTCAGTGGGTAAAGGACCTTGCTGCCAAGCCCAGCGATCTAAGTGTGATGCCCAGGACTCACATGATAGGAAGAGAACCAGCTCTCGAAACGTGTCCTCTGACCTCCATGTGTGCTGTGGCGTGAATGTGCCAACAATAAATGTAAAATCACAGTGATTAGGGTGACAGATATACACACCAAGTTTCTTTTCCCAAGGATCCTTACTTAGGGCTTCTCTTGAGGAAGTCTTCAAAATTCTTTTATTCCTAGAAATCGTAGCAAAATATCTAGTGTATGTGAGGCCCCTGGTTGGATCTCAAACCACAAAAACCGTAAAACAGAAAAAGGCTGGCAAGATGGCCCAGTGGCTAGCAGCTTTTGTGCACTGGCCTAATGACCTGAGCTCAAAACTGATGCTGTGTCTGCCACACTCGTGTCCTGACATGTGTATGCCGACATGCACTTGTGCGATAAATTAAAAGAAACTAACATGTCAGATTTTAACAGTTTACAGCTAGCTGCAGCATGGCATGCTTCTCCACTGCTAAGCATCTCCGGAACTTTCCTTCAGGCTCTCCTAGTTAGGTTTTTGTCGCTATGGTAAAACATTGGCCAAGCCGAGGTCACAGGCCATCCTCAAGGGACGTCACAACAGGACTCTAGAGGCAGGAACTGGAGCAGAGACCACAGAGGAAGGCTGTTTACTGTCTTTCACTCTGTGGATTGCTCAGCTTGCTTGATTATACAGCCTATGCCCATCTGCTCATGGGTGGTACCACCCCAGTGTCCAGGGCCCTTCCAAATGACTCATTAACCAAGAAGATGCCCCACAGGCTTGCCTACAGGCCAATCAGATTGGGCCTTTATTCAACTGAGATTTGCTCTTCCCAGATGACTCTAGCGTGTGTGTCAAGTAGACGAAAAACAAGCCAGCACCCATCCCAAACTGAAATTCTATGCCTATTGAACAGTAACTATCCATCTTTCTGCTCAAGCTACTAGCCACCACACCTGTACTCTTTGTTTCTCTGGATTTGACCATTTTGAATACCTCATATGAATCAAACACCAGTATCTGTCCTTGTGACTCCTTATTCCAGCAAGCACAATGGCACTCACATTTGCTCATGCTGTAACGCACATCTGAATCTTTCGTTTTGCGGGCTGGGGAGATAGCTCAGTGGTTAAAAGTGTGTACTGCTCTTGCAGAGGGCCTAAGTTCACTTCTCAACACCCACCATCCCGTGGCTTGTAACTGCCTACGACTCCAGTTCCAAGGTATCTGGTGCTATCTTCTGGCCCCTAGGGGCAACTGCACTCCTATGCACACACCCTTATATAGATACACACGTGTACACATAATTTAAAAATATGCAAAAGATAAAAATAAAGAATTTTACATTTTATAAGCTGAATAATAGTCCATTATGGGTATAAACATATGTATTATACTCATATCACACTTTTGCTCATCTGTTTATGTGATAATGGACAGTCAAGTGGTTTGTATCTTTTGGCATTTGTGAATGATTCTGGCATAAATACATGTATATAAACATCTACTCAAATCCTTGCCTTCAATTTTTTTAGGCATGTATCCAGAAGTAGAATTGTTGGATCACGTGGTATGGGTAATTTTCTGTTTGTATATTTATTTAGCAGAAATGGGTCTAAAAGAATGTGAGCAAGAACAAGCAAGAGAAATAGGATATAATTGTGGAGAATTCGTAGGGCTCCACTGAGATCAGAAATCTTGAATTTAAAATGAAACCAGCCATTATTTTCATATTACTTTTTTTCCAGCCACATTCATTTGTACAGATGGTACATGCAGGTACATGTTAGAATAAGTGTTGGATATAACTGTGATTTGGTCTTAGTTAAACCAATGTGTTGAAGCAAGAAAAATGCAAAGGAATTGAAGATATGCATATAATTCTAAATGATTATAGTTTGGATCACAGGTCAAACACATTTTATGGATTTTTCCATACTGGCCTCACAGATTTCTTCCTTTTCTTTTCTTTTCTTTTCTTTTCTTTTCTTTTCTTTTCTGGCTTTTTGAGACAGGGTTTCTCTGTGTTTTTGGAGCCTGTTCTGGAACTAGCTCTTGTAGACCAGGTTGGCCTCAACCTCACAAAGATCCGCCTGCCTCTGCAGGGATTAAAGGCATGCGCCACCACCGCCAGGCCAAGATTACTTATAAAAGTAATTTTTAAGTTCTTCATGAATGAAAAGCATTTAAAATGTGTTTCTAGCTAGTTTTTGTTAGAGCATACAAATAAAATTTATTTTTATAAATTTATCATATAACAAGGGCTTGAAAGTTGTCATAGAGGTTGAGGGATTTGTTCTTGCAGAGGACTCTGGTTGAACTCCCAGAATTTACATGTTGGCTCAACACCATCTGTGACTCCAGTTGCAGGGGATCAAATACCTCTTCTGACCTCTTTGAGTACCAGGTACTCACAAGACACACATACATTCAGGCAAAACCTTAACACAAAAATAAATTAAAAATAAATGTGAAAACCTATTTTATTACTCCAGATATTGGCAATTTTTGTTCAGTTTTATTTTCTATTCTTTTTATATTTTCTATAGTTTTTATTTTCATTGCCTGCTGTGTTGACTAGCCATTCCAGCATAATATTGACTAGAAAATGTTGCATATCATTCTTCTAGGACTGGTTTAAAATTGGTGTGTGGGAGAGCTGTGGAAATGACTCAGCTGTTAAGAGCACTGGCAGCTCTTCTAGAGGACAGGAGTTCTATTCCCAGCACCCACAGAGTGGCTCACAACTGCCTGCAACTCCAGTCCCAGGGGATCTGACACTCTCCTCCGGCCTCCTTGGGCACTGCGTGCATGTGGGATACAGGCATACGTGCAGAGAAAACACTCATGCACATAAAAATAATACGGTAATTTAAAAAATTGTATGTGTGTATTATATGTACAAGTGTCTGCAGGTGTGCACACACATACACATGCATAGAGGCCAAAGGATGACTTCCAGTATCCTGTTCCATCACTCTGTGTCAGTGGTTCTCAACATGTGGGTCACAATCCCTTCTGGGGGGGGTCAAACGACCCTTTCACAGGGGTCACATATCAGGTAGGCTATATATCAAATATTTACATTATGATTCATAACAGTATTAGAATGGCAGTTGTGAAATAGCAGTGAAATAATTTTATGGTAGGGGAATCCCCACACCATGAGAATCTGTATTAAAGGGTCACAGCATTAGGAAGGGAGAGGACCACTGGTCTGTCTTATTCCCTCAAGATAAAGTCTTCCTGTACCTGGAGCTCCTGCCAGCCAGCAGGCCACAGCAATCCTTCGATCTGTGCCCTGACTCCCCCAGCTCTGCGGTATAAACACCTCCATGGCCAGGCCTGTTTCTCTGCATGCTGTGGATTCTAACTCAGGCTCTCAACAGATGCTCTTAGCCCTGAGTCATCTCTCCTGCCCCTAGAAAATGACTCCTTCCAACATTACCCTGAAGAAAGATGCACACGCCTTTGTTTCCAGCATGCGGAGGCAAAGGCTGAGGCTGAGGTAGGAGGCAGAGGGATCTCTGTGAGTTCCAGGCCAGCCTGGTCTATGTAGCAAGTTAGAGAACAGCCAACGCTATATGGAGAGACTCTGTCTCAAAACAAAAAAAACCAAAAAAAAAAAACAAAAAAACAAAACCCCCGAAAAGACAGACGGTGGCTCTAGTTTTTGGTGGGCATGCTATCAAAGGGGGTTCATAGGAATCAGTACAGTTTTCCTCGGAATTAAATACTGAAGTTTTTCAAATGCCTTTTCTGTATAAACTGACATATGGCTTTTCTCTGATAACTGGTGAATGTCAAGATTAAATTTATGAAAATTTAAAATACCAAATGATTCATTTCTTTGATCATCCCATCTCAGTTATGATATATTCGATATTTTCATTTACTGGGGTCCTTTGGTATTTACAGCCCGGGAAACTCGGTTCATCATGCCCAGTTTACAGACAGAAAGCATACAGACTTGTGGCACACACTGTGGTTTATACCCAGCATGTGGCCAGAAAGGAGTTCAAGCCCTGATCGGCCTGATTGCAATTTTGTGCTCCTTTTGTGAGCTGTTCTTTCTTAGAGCAGAGGCCTGAGCTTGCTCTTGCCCTGATGTTCAGGACAGCATTTTGAATCCGAGTTGAAAAAAATACTTTGGGACTCCGAGTTCTAAAAAAAAAAAAAATCAGAACACAAAAATTCATTCACTCACAAATGAGTTTGTCATAAAATGTGAACAGAAGAAAAAGTCTGTAAAAGTAGACATAGCAGCTAATCTTGGGGGTTATTTCCTATTAAATTGCTTGAAAATTTCCATCACATTAGAATTGATTTTTAAAAGTCAGTAGAAGATAAAAAAAACAATAAAATGAAGTCAAATGAAGTACATTTCTCCTGAAATGTATAGCGTTCCTGTGGGCCAATGGTCTTACTAATATATTCATATTGAAGACCAAAAAGAAACAAGGACCACATATGCTCCCGTCTCCCTGGGAGCACCTGCATTTCCACAGTTGGAGGTAGTGTTTTCTGAGCAGACATGTTGGGAACAATGGCTTCAATCCAGAGAAAGAAGCAATGACATAAAAGGACATCTAACTGTGGTGACTGGCAGAAAGATCATGTCCCCAAGGCTCAGGAGACAGAATCCTCTCTATCCCATAAGTCCCCGGGATGAGCGCTGGTCATACACAAGAAAACTGTGGACAAAATAGAACGAAGTGAGCAACAGTTACAGCCAACATAATATTTCACTGCAAGTGGAAAAACAGGCAGAAAAAAAAACCAAAACAAAATAAAAAAAACTTCCTTGTTACCTTTTCTGGGTAAAGCAAAAACAAAGTTGTATTTTATCCCTTTTTACCCCTAATTTTCCACCTTGTGGGCAAAAATAGAAGGAAAATTACTTCTGGGCCATCTTGCATGTATTGCAAAATAATGAGCCATTTTAGGCAGCTGAACAAGAAGCAGAGGAACAAATGTCCTCTCCAGAAAGGGACAATGTGGTCATCTTGTCTTCAGATCTACCAAGTCTTATAAAGAATACAAAGGGCAGTGTACTGAGGAACTCATCCCTGGTCACTCAGTTAGCACGGTTAGAAATATGGCAGCTTGACCGTGAGCTGGAAGTTTTGCACCCAGAAGTTTGAACTATTGTATACCTGCCTCATGAAGTTCTCGATCTACATCTGCTAATCAGGCCATTTCACAGCAGCTTCCTCCTCTTTTTCTGTCTCCATCTTTTAAATGTTGATTCATTGAAAAAGACATCCAATCAATTTTGCGAAGTCAGCTATTAATGTGATCATTAATACTACGCCATTTCCCCTGGCCAACCTCCAACTGCACGTATTGAGCCCCTCTGTGTTGACAAAATTCCAAGATGACCCTAAGAGCCTAGCTACGCCCAGTGTCGTCCCCTGCTCTTGAACATGAGATGGACTCGTGGACAGGATGGGGTACCACTCCTGGAACTGTTAAGTAACACAGAAGAAGAGATTTCACAGGTGTAAGTAAGATCTCTAATTAGTTGACTTCTAGTTAATCAAAAGATGGATTATCTTAGGCAGGCCCGATCTAACCAGGGGAATATTTAGAAGAAATCAGAGCAATTCAAGTGGAGAGAGGCTTGTCTGGCTGAGGATGCAGAAGTGGTGGTGCTGGGACCATGTATTTAGGAGGAGGACAAATTGGTAAGACTCTGTGCCAACAGCCTCTGGGAACTGAGAGTTTTCGCCAGCCAACAACCACTAAGGATCTGGGGACTGACTGCTGGGTCTGGGGACTGACCGCTGGGTCTGAGTACTGACTGCTGGGTCTGGGGACTAACCGCTGGGTCTGGGGACTGACCGCTGGGTCTGGGGACTGGCCGCTGGGTCTGGGGACTGACCGCTGGGTCTGGGGACTGGCCGCTGTGTCTGGGGACTGACCGCTGGATCTGGGGACTGACTGCTGTGTCTGGGGACTGGCCGCTGTGTCTGGGGACTGACCGCTGGATCTGGGGACTGACTGCTGTGTCTGGGGACTGGCCGCTGTGTCTGGGGACTGACCGCTGGATCTGGGGACTGACTGCTGTGTCTGGGGACTGGCCGCTGGGTCTGGGGACTGACCGCTGTGTCTGGGGACTGACCGCTGGGTCTGGGGACTGACCGCTGGGTCTGGGGACTGACCACTGTGAGCTGACTCCACACAACTGGTGAGACTGGAAGAGAACTCTCAGCCTCGGATGGCAGATGGCTTCAACCTACTGAGATCCAGAGCAGTAGGCTCAGAAAATCCTTATCCTTGTTTCTAATGCAAGGAAACTGTGAGACAGGAAATGCATGTTGTTGTAAGGCATCAAATTAGTGATAAGCAAAATGAACACATCTGTCCCTTAAGCCTTAAGATGTAATGGAAATATCCCCAACCTGAGGTTCTGAGCTAAGGTAACAGGACAGACAGACAATGCTAATGTGCTTCTTTACAATGTGAAACAAGTCACCTCTATTTTCTAACTCCAGGTCACTTGGTAGCCATTCATGTTGGTGAGTTATTTCTCCCACTCCAGAAACATGACCGCTGACATGATATGCTTTCTGTCCCTTTTGTGTGACTCTTGTTAGATAGACCATGTACATCACAGTGGTCAATTAGATGGGAGCAGAAGTAATGGGTATTGGTCTGGCTGTGGCCCCTGACTCTCCTTGGCTCTCTTCCCTCTGCTACAGAGCATACAGATGCCCCTCATAGCCTTGCTCTTGGGGTGAAAGGATACGGGATTCATGCTAGAACTCTAATATGAGTAAAGAATAAATCTCCGGTATTTTAATACCCTGTTATCTCAGGTCACTTGCTACTGCAACATGATTAAGCTCATGTTGACATAAAAGGGAACAACTGAACCCATAGAGCCCAAAATGTCAGCCAGAGCCACAGGAATGAGAAGATAAAATGACATTCATTTTTAATGTTTTTATGAACCTCTGCTATTTTCTTTTATTAAAAAGAAAGGAAGGAAGGAAGGAAGGTAGGTAGATAGGAAGGAAGGAAGGAAGGAAGGAAGGAAGGAAGGAAGGAAGGTAGGAAGGTAGGAAGGAAGGAAGGTAGGAAGGAAGGAAGGAAGGTAGAAAGGTAGGAAGGAAGGAAGGTAGGAAGGAAGGAAGGAAGGTAGAAAGGTAGGAAGGAAGGAAGGTAGGAAGGAAGGAAGGAAGGAAGGAAGGAAGGAAGGAAGGTAGGAAGGAAGGAAGGAAGGAGCTGTGTAAGTTTGCATAGACGAGAAGACAGGAGACTGCCAGCCATCGTTCACCTGTGTTGACAATCACAGAGGCTGTGAATGTTTGAGAAGGTCACAATCAGCAGAGCAGTCCACTCTTCTCTCCCCAAGGAAAGAGTGTGGGACACTGCTCTCAGACAGCTCTTCTTAGGAAAAAGGCTATCCTCCATCTTTGGGTGTCCACATTCCCTTAACAAATAAACAGGCCCTTAAGACAGGATCTTCAAAGCCTGCTGGGAGAGCTGGTCAGAGATAACTGAAGGGGGTTGTGACTGCTCGGCAGAGACTACTAAACAACATACACACACCCAGAAGATCAAAAACAAAAACAAAACCCCAGAACTTCTCAGGAGAAAAGACCTAGATGGAAAAACACTAATTTTTTAAGAGTGAGGGAAGGGGCTTTGGGTTAACAGGGAGGCTGCACTTGGGATCGGTAGGCTCTGCTTTCGGGGCTTTTTGAAAGCTGTTCAGATGGGTTCTGTGGCAAACTCTAAACTTAGATATTCAAGATGGAGGATTTGCTGAAATGTTCTCTGGAAAATTAACAGAAATTCCACCCTAGAAGGTTTGGATTTTGAAGTTAAAAATACCATTGGCTCTGTGAACGGTCGGAGACTTAGAGCAGACATGTATAAATTAAGCTAATCGTATATGCATATCTTCTCAAAGCATTATTCTGTTCAGACACACCAATACCATGGAGTCAGAAAGATGGAGGGGTGGAGGAGAACATCCTGAGTCTAGTGTCTGGTGACTCCAGCAGCTGTAATTGTGCTGTTCTGATGCTGCTTCTTTGAGAGTCAAATTTGATCAAAGGGACTAAGAACTAGACCTGGCATAATTACCTATGGCCATAGTTTGAATATGAGATGCTGTTGATGGACATGGGTCAAAGAATCCCAGATTAACTCCAAGATATTCCAATTATATTTTCTTTATTATAAGGGGCAAACTCACGAAATAGGAATGAGAAGTCCAACCTCAGCTGTATAGCACGGGAACCATAGAGAGAGAGAAAGAGCCCTGGGCAGGCTAGTGGTATTCTCTGGGAACCCAAAAGGTTATGCCCTAACCTGGTCCAACCTCTTAAAGATCATTGGCTGGCAGTGGTTCCCCAACACCTCCCGCTTTTGTCTAAATAAGAGATTTTAAACCCAATACAAAACTATATACACTAGGAATAGTTATCAAGTATAAAATTAGGATTACAACCAACATAAACAATATTAAGCAAGGAACATATCCTAAATGTTTAAATAAACATTCTATTCTAAAGAGTCCTAAATCTTGCATTGGAAATGACTTGGCTAAATCATAAAAGGATGGTAACTACAACTATCTAACTCAACACCATCGAAGGCCTGAGAAGGGAGATAATATTACTTGAGTAGGCAGGAAGTGCAATCAAACAGTTCAGTATATGACAGAAACAACTGGCTACCTGAGCAATCACCCAAAGTCTCATTTGCCATGTTGAAGCAACCAACTTTGGCTAAGGCTTAGAGTAACTGACAGACCATTTTCAAAGTCAGGGAAATTTTCAGAACTGTCTTACTTTGTCTTGGTAAGGTTTGGCAGTCTTTTTCCTTGTGTCTGCTTATATACCATGTACTTTGTCAGTGGTTGAGGCATGGGTAGTTCCTTGCCCAAAGGCCAATTGTGCCAAGAAGAAAACAAGTTCCAAGTGGAGTATCTTGGTGTTCAACATTCTCTCAGGAATAGATGGGTGCTGATAGGAGTAATCGTGTCTCATGTCAGCAGAACCCTAAGTTATTTAAATGCTTTGTTCTACAGATCCTCGAAGTGGTTGAAGATTACCTATCTATGCAGAATACAATCTCTATGTATCTGAAGAACCTAATTAATCTGACTATATGTATAATAAATATGAATGACTATTGACCTATAATACTTAATGCTTATATAATTTAAAGACTAAGACTTCATATCAGAAAATATTAAATAATCTATAAACAATTGTGCAATAAAAGAGGACAATGACCTCAAAATGTAAACAATGTATAAGCAGATTGATCAGAGGTAGAAATGTATAATGCAACATGATAAATGCATCCTAAAAATTGTATCAATATACAAAATGTCTTTTTTTAAAGATTTATTTATTATGTATACAATGTTCTGTCTGCATGCTTGCTTGCATGCCAGAAGAAGGCACCAGATCTCATTATAGATGGCTGTGAGCCACCATGTGGTTGCTGGGAATTGAACTCAGAATCTCTGGAAGACAGTCAGTGCTCTTAACCACTGAGCCATCTCTCCAGCCTTATAGAATGTCTTAAACAGAGGTAGAAACATGTACGCATACAATCTGACAAAATAACTTTGCATAGGTGTACAAATACTATAAACAGAAATAACAAATACAATTTGAACTTAAATCAATATACAAGAAACTATGCCAATGTAAATTGTCGAAAAATAATAGCTCATAAATATTCACTCTATTACTCACTATTATTATTATTAGTGTGAATAAGTTCACACTAAATTACCTATTATCCCATTCAACTTTTCCTCTTCTTTTTTCAAGGAGATCTCTGGGCCTACATAATTTCCACCCCAATCCTCTACCCTATACAAGTAATAATCAACTCCTAAATGGTGTTCCCAACCCTGAGGATAAACTTCGTTGGGAGAGTGGGTGTCACCTTCTAGAATTACTTCCAGCTGTCATGGGGGTAATATTCTTTCTATGGGATCCTGTAAAAAGTAAAGCGATAGTTAAGTTTCAAAATTGCTGTCTAGAAATTTCAAGGTCCAAATCAGGAGCAGAAGGAGAGAGAGCACAAGCAAGGAACTCAGGATTGCGAGGGGTGCACCCACACATTGAGACAATGGGGATGTTCTATCGGGAACTCACCAAGGCCAGCTGGCCTGGGTCTGAAAAAGCATGGGATAAAACCGGACTCGCTGAACATAGCGGACAATGAGGACTACTGAGAACTCAAGAACAATGGCAATGGGTTTTTGATCCTACTGCATGTACTGGCTTTGTGGGAGCCTAGGCAGTTTGGATGCTCACCTTACTAGACCTGGATGGAGGTGGGTGGTCCTTGGACTTCCCACAGGGCAGGGAACCCTGATTGCTCTTTGGGCTGATGAGGGAGGGGGACTTGATTGGGGGAGGAGAAGGGAAATGGGAGACGGTGGCGGGGAAGAGACAGAAATCTTAAATAGATAGATAGATAGATAGATAGATAGATAGATAGATAGATAGATAGATAGATAGATAAATAAATTGCTCTCTAGTATAATTGCAAATCATTTCCAAATAGTCGACAGGGTTTTTCCAAAATTCTTATTTGGAGTTCTGGCCAGAATGCTGTGAGAAGGTGCAACATTTTAGCAGCTAGTACCTAAAAACCGGTCTTTATAGTAGTATTATCAGCATCATGATGTCATCTCAACCAGGTGGAGTTGTTGCTGTAGGGCCCTATCTTTTTCTGGGAAACTTCAAAGATTACTGTAGGAAAAAGATCTGCCCTCATAGGTCATATTCCTTTTTGCTTGGTGATCCTTCCTGGATAGTTATTTTTTCCTCTTTCAACATCCAAATGTCCAGGATCTCTTGACTTTTCAAAGATGTGTATTTTCCTGTAAAGACAAGAATAGAACCCTGCTCCAACCCTATATGGTTTCCTTACCACTTGTATGATTGTTACCATTGTGAATGAGCTGTCATTTCTCTTTCTCAAGAGGTTTCTCATTTTCAAAGCAAATCTTTATTAATTTTGATGGTATCCATAATTATTGGAAACAAGAGTGAAACCCCTTCCCCAATGTAGCACATCTCCTAGTTTCCATTGTGAGGTCAGAACATCCTTGAAATACATGGGTTGATTTAATGCAGAAGTTTTTTCTATTATCCCATATCTCTCTGCTGCCATTGTTCCTTTTCATTAGTGTTAAGAAAATCAAGGTTAATAAAGCATTATGTACTCTATTTCTAGGGGTATTTTCCATCCCTTTCTGTTTGTTTAGCATATCCTGTAAAGTTCAGTTTGACCTTTCTATAACTGCCTGACCTGTACATGCAGGACACACAGAAAAATGACTGCTGAAGTTGCCTAAAGAAGGTGAGAAAGTCCTTTGTGGTTCTGTTTCATGAAAGAGTCTGCCAGAGATTCTGCAGGACACAGAATAAAGTGACTGACAAGCTGCTAATATAGGTGGAACTGTCTTTGAAATTCCCTGCTTCATGGAAAAGTCTGGCAGACACTATGGGCTTGTAGGCTAAAGATGGACACCCCAACGATATAGAAGAACTCTGGGTGACTGTCCAAAAGCAAGATGTCTCTGTCAGTTCTAGAGTTTTGGAAATTGCTTACAATGTCCTTCTTGTTTACTTAGGTAATATTATATCCTTCTGGAGTTTTTGATGGAGTTGAAGAAAGATAGTTACAGTTATAGTTTTCCTTAGTTATGATAAAAGATAAAGTAGATATAAATGTTGTAACTGTAATTCTTGCTTGATACCTGTTTTGTTATATGTAATTTTACTATGTTAAAGTTAAAACGTTCCTTTTTATTTAAACAGAAAAGGGGAAATGGTATGGGAGGTCCTTCTGCACATGTGTTGCTTTTATTGGTTAATGAATAAAGAAGCTGTTTTTAGCCAATGGTTTAGTAGAATAGAGCTAGACGAAAAAACTAACCTGAATGCTGGGAGAAAGAAAGACAAGAGCTGTCAGCTGGAACCTTGACTGTAGTCCACAAACCTCATGGTAAAATATAAAATACTGGAAATGGGTTAATTCTAGATGTAAGAGCTAGCTAGCAATACGCTCAAGCTATTGGCCAAACAGTATTGCAAATAATATAGTTTCTGTGTGTTTATTGCTGGACTGGGCAGGACAGAAACCTCCTCCGCCAACAAGATGCCACTGCCCCAGCATCATGTATTAGGGGCTTGCTCACTAGCTGATGGGCTTGGAGAAGTGATCATCTATAATGCTCCATACCTAATCAACAGATTTATTCCTTGGTAGTTGATACTACGGTAGGAAGTATGGCCCAGTTAGAGAAAGCAGGTCCTCAAGGGTGTTTCTTGGGGGCCTATATTTTGCCTGAAGCCCTTTTCTGTCTTTTCTGGCTTCCTCTGTCACAAAGTGAGTTTGCCACACCTTTATCACATGATTGAATGCTTTTGAAACCAGAAGCAGAATAAATCCTTTCCCACCTCTCAGTTGCTTATCAGGTATTTTGTTACTGGACAAACAAAACAAAACAAAACAAAACAAAACTCTAACAAAAACACTCATGGGATGTTTCCCCCTGTGAATATGCTGGCTGTGCTTGTGTAGTAAGAGGAAGTGGGATACTGAAGCAATGACTCAGTAGCTCAGACCATAATCTTATATTTACAACGAAAACAAACTAATTATGACAAAGTAGGTCGTAAAAACTGAAGCACCTAAGTTAATTGCTTTAATTCCCCCACCCCCACCTTCTTCTATAGATGTTCAGTTGCAGCCTTTGGAAAGGAGGATACTGTAGATGTCAGCATATTGTCTCAAGGGACCTACTCCTGACAGTCCTAGCTGCAAAGTACTTGCTTGCTGCTTGTCCTTTGTTCTTCCCACCAAAATGCTGGACGACATGACCACAGCCACCATAGGCAAGGTAGTTCTGGTGTTCTTCGGATTCTATACACATATTTCTGGCCCTATGTGGCTAAGTCACCTGGCTGATGAGAAGAATGTAGAGTTGAGGAATGTCACCTTGCTCTCAGGCAGGATCCATAACACAGGTAACAACTTAGGGCACACTGAAATGGAACTACTTACATCAGATTTAATAAATCAATTAGCTTACCACCAGAGAAACACTAAATAGCAACGGGATGACTTTCAGACTTGAGCAGCAATTATAAAGAGGTGATGCGCAGGGGTCTTTGGGGTCCTTGGAAGGAATCGCTTCCTTCTGAGACCCAGTTATCGCCCCCACCTAGTTTCTCAGCTTTGCTTCTAAATGGCAAAGCTGACGCTTTATTAGTTAATCAATAAGACATGATACAGGGCATGGTTATCATAAAATAATCGCACCCTGGAGCATTTTGAGGCATGAGCCACTTGCCTCTAATCAGATTGGGTGGAGATTACCTTTGGATAACCACACTCCTGGGAACTGCCTCGTTTCTATTATGAGTACATTTTATAACGGGGAATATACATTTCTGCAGGGAAATGAAGTTGGCAGTGTGAGCCCAGAATCACTTCAGTTGAGCTGAGAAGCTTTCCTCTTTTTGAACCGGTCAAACTCAGCTTCATCTATGGAAGCAATGTCAGAGAAAGCAGCATGCATAGATAGTGTGGGCTGCTTGACATGAAAGCTCTCTCTCTCTGTCTCTCTCTCTCTCTCTCTCTCTCTCTCTCTCTCTCTCTCTCACTGTGTGTGTTGGAAGTTTGAAATTAGATGAAAACATTCAAAGGGGTCATTTGAGAATTGGCATGCGTGTTTACAAAGAGGGGCACTTTGAAGGTGGAGTGGCTTTAGGTGTCTAGGTCATAATACCAGAAGATTTTCCCGGGAAAAAGGAACAAAACCAAACCTTTTTCTAACTTCCTACAAAGCAAGGTATTAATTTCTTCCTCAACTATTGTCCCACGCAAACTGGAGATTCCGATAGGAGGAGTTCCCATCTCCTCCTCCTTGTCAGCTAAACAGCTAAAATTTTAAATCAAATGCTTATATTAGAGAGATAAAGACAGAAAGGCCTGATGAGTCATGAAATATTTTTCACAAAGGTGTGCAGAGCTTTTACCCTATTTGTTTAGAATGATGGAAAAATCCATTTAAAATGTTAGATGAATACATGGACGGTTTCAGGGATAAACTCTTAGAGCCAGAGGTTTGAATCCTGTGATTCTGCAAGAGCATCACTCCCAGAAAGTTTTACGGCAGGGTAAAGAAAACAATCTGCTGGAATTACACACGCTGATTGCTTTTGTCAGAAGTGATATTTGCAATTAATAATGAAAGCAGGAGACAGAGCTGGCCCTGTTGCTATCCGCACAGAATTTGATGACTGGCTGTCCGCATTAGCCGCACAGCTCTCCTAATAAAACAAACATGATTTCAGGTTGCTTTTTTTTCTCCCCCGCATGAAAGGCGAGAAGTTAGCATAAAGAGAACAATCTCATTTTATGGATTTATTATATTAGAATTAAATTTAGCTTTTATATGGCAATACTACACTTGATTAATGTGACCCCCTTGAAACGCTGGCTATTTCAAGAGCCTCGGAATGTCTGCCTTGGGTCCAACAATTGCTTCATCCTTCCTACTATTTCATTTCCTCCAAATTCTCCTTGATCTTTTAAAAAACAACCAGGGCAGCGGGGCTCCCGACTTGAAAGAAATGAGGCTTGGCCAGAAAGAAACTGAGCAATGATTTGCAATAATCATTAAAAAATTCCTCTCACAGCTAGACGAAAACAGACCATTTTTAATTATTCAAAGAAGTGAAGGGCTTCCTACCTCAGATGCTGCCCAAGTTAGGCACTGATATGTGTTTTGTGTCTTACTGTATCCTTTCTGGATGAGAGTCCTGTATAAGGCTCCAGCCAGGCCCCACCTGTGGAGATACAAGTCATTGAGGACTGTTGTGGGGGGAAGCGGTCTGATGAGAGCCTGGGGAAGCTCATTGAGTTGAGGAAGTAGGGAGATGTTTGGCTGCTCTGCCCCTTGACTGCAGCTCCTCTGAATTCCTCATGCCCAGTTGGTGCTTTACAACTCTCACCTGATGTCACCAAGTGCACTAAAAGTCTTCCTCTGAGGTCACCACACAGGTAAATGAGTGAGCCTCCCTAGTATCCTCCACCGTAGCCACATTTGCTTCAGCTAATCCCACTGCTGTTGAGATTCCTTCCCCAGGCCAGGGCAGTCACCATTCATTTCCCCTACGCATGCTCATCAGTCTCAGTGTCTCGAGCAGTGAACATCTTCCACTGTGTAGCGGCATGCACTTGTAACCCCAGAACTCAGGAGGAGGAAGAAGGAGCAACATGAATTCTTGATGAGCTTGGACTGGCAAAAAAAAAAAAAACAAACAAAAAACAAAAAAAAAAAAAAACACCACCACCACCACCAACAACAACAAAAAAACCTGTTTCAAAACAAAACAAAAACCCAAGAGCTGGACATGCAGCTGGCTTATTGGTAGAGTACCTGCTTAGCATATGAGAAGCCCCGTTTTGATCCCCAGAACTGAAAAGAAAGGAATTAATAATAAACCTTTCCCCCTAAGCACCATCTTGGTCCTTTGTTTTCCTCTCTCAGTGAGGCCCCCTCTCACATCATCAACTGTCAAAGCCGCAAGTCAGATCTTGACTTCTCGTCCTCCATTGACGCTCACACCTGACAGCACCTGAGCCGACTGACAGGCGTCCAGACTCGGGCGATTCCCTTGTCAGAGCCTCTGGGAAATCCTCACTTCTCAACAGCGAACAGAGTCGAAGATTCGCTGCTAACCAACAGAGTAATGTCAAGGTGAAGGGATTTAGCAGATAGAAAGCCCCTAATCGCCTGGCTTTGATCTAATCAAAAGAGAGACACTCGCATCTGGGCCTGACCTGCTCAGAGAACCCTTTCGGCACTGGGCACAGGCCGCATCTAAAAGAGATGGAAGCAAGAGGGTACTTACTACTCCTGCCTGTCTTGAGAAACACACATACTGCTTTTGCGGACCGCCACTTCTGGGGCCGGGGCTCTCACCTCCCGTTGCAAGATGCTGATTTTGGCTGAAGATCTCCAAGGGCCTAGAAGACACAAAGCTCCAGATGAGAGGTTCTTCATTGGCTGTCACTGTCCTTGCTGCCCACGTGATCATGAACATGGGCCGTGGTTCATCTGTGCCTCGATTCTCGATCCACAGAACCAGCGTGTTGTTTTAGTGGGCGGTAGTCCTCTGTTTGGCAGCAGAGAAAACATACTCTTTCCAACTGCTTTATCAGTCTCCCTCTTGCACTTAAAGCAAGATACATTTCTGTGCATCAAATCCAAGATTTGCCACTTTTTGACCGGCACTACCAAGTCCAACTAAATTTCTCTATTTAATTTGAAGCCCCCATTTGTCTCCCAAAGAGCTGCTGGACCCTATGTGATGATGGACAGGTCGGGCCGATACAAAGTGAAATCCAGCTGATTAAGTGCATACGGAACCTGAAATTGCAAGATGCTTTAAGAGAGGCCTGAGAGGAACCCTCACCTTGTTGTGAAAGATGCAGTCACAGTTCAAGCCTGAGTGATGTGTCTATCCTTAAACCTCGCCTCTTTGTCCCTCGCTCCTCCAGGCACAGAGACACTGGCTTACTTTTCTCAAAGATGTTTCTCAATGCTTGCTGGAGGACTCTACTTGGTTTCCTATTACATCATAAACGTAACACACTGAATGTTCATAGGGTTCTGGTTAATGTCAGTCTGTCCCTTATCTCGGGATCATAGATGTTTAAAGACTTAGCGGAAGTCACAGAAGTGGTGGAAACAGGGATGAGTTCCCTGTGCTCCAGCTCTGAATTTGAATTGAGCCTCTCTTCAGACAACTGCTACTTTTTTAACATTGTAAAATGTCTGTAAAAACAAAGCAATAAGCCATACTTCTAATCACGAGTATAGAAAAATCAGATGCTGTCCCCAAAAAGAAAATATTTAACTCATTTTTGGCCTTATTTTAGTTTACATGATTAAGGTTAAGTAATATCTGGCTGCTATGTCTGATTTCACAAGCCTGTGGTTACAAGACGAGGGCGGTGTTTATCTTTATGTTCATTACAATAACTCCGAAACATCTCCGGGAGAGAGGAGGCCCTGGTACTTGCTTTTGATGCCCCGCCCTTCTTTGTCCATGCCAGCACCACTAAGACACAACTGCCCTTCACTCCAAAGAGTAGCTTCTAGGGGGCTCTCACAGTTGGGGGTGAACCTCAGCCAATGGCCAGCGCAGAACAGGAGATCCATCTGCTTGCCTCAAGGGGGGACCTATTCCATGATCAACTTAGACCTCGAGCTGCGGGGCCTTTCTTCCCCTTCCCATCCCATCCACTTGCTGTACTTTGCCAAGACAATCGCTCAACCAGGGACTTCTACCTCAGGGGCGTTGATGGAAGCTCTTCTCAAAGAGTGAACGTCTTCCGAGAATGCCGGATGTGCTCTGATGGGCAGCCTCAGGAGTCATGGCTACAGACTGCCAGACGGCCATGGTGGCAGCATTGGTGATCCACTGTCTAGTCCTTCTCCACCTGGATATCCTGGTCATCACTCGTGAACCTCATTGATGGAACATCATTAGGATTCCTACAAAAAGCTCTCCCTCTGAAAACTACCATGTCCATTCCTAACGAGCTGATATAAGATATTCCCCAAGCTGCCTGCACTGAGCAGACGTCTCTGCAGAGCGGGAAGCATAGCCCCTTCCTTCGCTTCCCGGTCACCTAGCTACCTAAGCCACACAGTAGCCCTGGAGCGCTAGTCACTGACCTTTACTCTAACCACGCCCACTTCTAGGGATAAGTAGTCAGGATGATGTTATTTTTCCCAAAATCTTCTTGTAGCCTGTGCAGAAACCATAATCTTCTCTCCCGTGCAAGCTGAAAACCAGCGCTGCGTGGAGCGCAAGCGCAGGTGGGGAGGAAGTGCCGTCTACCCCAGTGTCTCCTGGCACCCATCTCAGTCAGCCAGAGTCTTTTAAATTGGGTTTTATTTTAAGCCTATATCAAGGAAACCTCCTTCCTGGAGTTATTTTGGATGGAGAACATCCGTAAAGAACGAACAGATACAACCTGTTTTTGAGGAACTCTCATTCGATGAGAGGAATTAAAATGTGCATAGATCCATAGGAAGAAACTCTGAAGCTGTAATTCTTCCGTGTCTTACAAAGCCTGATTTTAAACAAGAAACTTCTAGAAGGAAACGATTTCCATTTCTCTTTTACAATAGTGTTTATTCTGATACCACATTGCAAGCATGTTCAAGCAGACAGCAAATTTAAAGAAGTCCTATAGAAAAATCTCTATGCCTCTTATCTTGATTCTTTCACTAACATTTTTCCAAGCTTGCTCTAGCACGTCTCTATATGTCTATCCTGCTATTTATTGATAACATAGTTTTTAAGAAGACACTTTATACTTTGGTGCGGAATAAAAAAGCATCTCATATGGGACCTCCACATAAAAATAAATTCTAAATATTCTCTTTTTAATCATAAAAATATTATCTATATGGTTTAGCTTTGTAAGGCTACTCTTGCCTAGTGAGAGGATCTAAAATTAGCTTTAACACTTGCTCTGGGTGAGTACTGTTTTGGTGCAGTAGGTAGAGGAGTCATTAATTCTGCCATGTGGAAGTTGAGGAGACCGCCTAACAAAGGTTTAAGTAATATTTCTCAGGATCTCTAGTCTGTTTAGCCATGAATGTGAGAAGCTATTTTCCTTTAACCAATGGGTAAAGGTGTCCAGTCGTTAACACCTAAGCATGAAGTCACAAACTGAACTGGCTCCAATGCTAATGGGCTAGAGTGAACCGTATACACTCAGCACAGTGATTGATAAAGCTCTCAATCAGCTCTCTGACACGCACACTTATGTGTTCTAATTACCTGGAAAGTGTTGAGTTAGAGGCAATAAAAGCAATACACTTCACTTCGTGGCTCCATTTTTAATAAAGCTCCGAGAAAAATGTTACAGATGTGAGCTGGCAGGAAACAGGAAAACCTTTGGTTTTATCATCATAAAAGTAAAATATGATCATGTTGACCCACACAATTTTTCATTTCGATCAAATATCAAGTGATTAATGGAAAGAAAGATTTGGCTAATTGAGAATGCCACAGCAGGGTGGCAGTGTCCATCGAAACCAAATCCCCTCCGGAAAACAGAGCGTAGGACTATATTTGCATGGTGATGGGAGTCTTTACGGACGCCAGCAAACAAGTGGTGTGGCCTATTCCTTTAACTGTGTCAAGATGTGTTACATCTGTTTCTGCTGCAGAATAGTACTGTATCTGCATTTGTTTGTGCTGCATTTGTTTAACTATGTAAAGATGCGCTGCACCTGTTTCACCTTGCCTGCCTACAGCACCTGATTGGTCTAATAAAGAGCGCGACAGTTAGCAGTTAGGTAGTGGGGGATGGGCGGGGCTGGTGGGCAGAGAGAATAAGGAGGAGGAGGAGGAATCTAGGCTCTAGAGAAGAGAGAATGAGGGAGAAAGAAAGGGAGAACTCTGAGGTCAGCTAGGCAGACATGGAGGAAGCAGGAAAGTAGGACATACAGAAGGAACGAAAGGTTAAAAAAAGTCCCGAGGCAAAATGTCGATAAATAGGTTATATTAAGTCATAAGAGCTAGTGGGACAAGCATAAGGTAAGGCTGAGCATTCATAATTAATAATAAGCCTCTGTGTCATGATTTGGGGGCTGGCAGTCCAAGAAAGCCTGCTACAGTGGGCAGCTACCAGGGACCACAGAAATATTTAGTCGTGGTGAGAAAGGTAAGGTTAAGGGAAAGCATAGGCAGCCCCCAGACAGGACAGCAGGTGACAGATCTCTAAACTGCCCAGGGACATTCACTGTAAGCAGAGTGTGATGAATGGAAGGTACCAGCTGAAATCCACAGGGTTTTATTTGCACCAATAGTGGTCAGTCACAGAAGTCAGAGTCTGTGAACGTCCTCCACACAGGGCTCCCCAAGTTCAGACCCGGACACTGTAGCAAGATGGCTGGATCTGAATGAAGTATGAGAAAGACAAGGACAATGGAGTTCTGGGCAGAGACGGTCCAGGTGAAATTAGGGAGAGAGACAAAAGCAGGAAGTTCAGAATGCATGCTAACATGTTATTAGCACTGCAGGGACCAAAAGTGACTCTGGGAAGTCTGAACCAGGCCATCTCACAGTGGAGGGGATGAATTTCACACCCAAGTAGGTAACGGGAAAAGCCCGAAGTCAAAGCATGTGCTAACCATGTCAACCACTGGACAAGGAGCTGAATAACATCCCTGCAGAAGCCCAAGCCGTAGCTGACTTCATCAGAATGATCTAGAAGACACCAAGACATGGTGACATAAAAGAACATTGTATTAGAAAAATTAGATAATGGAACTCAGGAAAGAATATTAAATAAAAGAAAAAATCATTTTAGAAATGAAGGGTAAATGAGAAAGAGCATAAAAATAAACCAGCAGAAGGAGAACGTGATTTTTTTTTTAATTAAAAGAAAGAGGAAACTGGGCATTGGTAGCACAGGCTTAGCGTTTTTGAAACCGAGGCAGGAGAACTTGTTCTATGTAGCTCAAAGCCAGCACGAGATTTATATCAAAACGAACTGGCACTTGATTTCTTTCTTTCCTTCTTTCCTTTGTCTTACGATTTATTTTATTATGTGGATTGGTGTTTGCCTGCATGTGTGTCTGTGTGAAAGCGAAGGCAGTTGTGAGCTGGGAATTGAACCTGGGTCCTCTGAAAAGAGCAACCGTGCTCTTCACCACTGAGACGTCTCTCCAGCAAGCACTTTGGTTTCTAAAAAATAAAAAATAAATAAAAAAAAGGAAAAAAGGAAACACACGCAAACAATTTAAAAACTTTAAATTACATCCCCTCACGGGCTTGGTTCCCCTGGACTGTGACCACCCTTGCTCCACCCGCCCACCCAGTTGTGCCCTGCTCAGGACTGGGATGATGTCTGTGGCACATGTTACCACTGAGGGTCATGCAGAAGTCAGTAGATGCCGAAGAATAGGTCTCCACAACTGATGGCTTCTGGTGAAAGCATGGTATTTAAGGGTCAGGCCACTGAGAATTGGACCATGCTCCAGCGAGAATATAGATAACACAAAGTAGACTTTCTCTTTTTAAATTTTTGATTCTCTTTACTTCTTTTTGGGGGGTTATGAGGAGGATGAACATGGATGGATTGTGAAGGCATTGTGATCGGGTGTATGATGGGAAACTCCCAGAGAATCAATAAAAATGTTACATGGGAAAAAAGTGTTAAGGGCTAAATGCTAAAAACAAGCAGAGAAGGAGGGCAATGTGCAGAGACTGAGAGACTTTGGAGCACTCAGTCCTAAAGGGGTGTTTCCACCAAACCTCTCCCCACCTCAGGGTTCATGGATCTATGGGGAAGAGGAGGCAGGAAGATTGTAACAGCCCAAGGAGATGGATGACTCCAAGGAAACTATCTTCCAGTCATGACTATGAACTCACAGAGACCGTGACAGCATGCACAGGAGCTGTACAGGCTTGCTAGACAAAACCCCAGCATGGAGAAGGGCAAGTGGGCACAAAGCCCACCTCTAGCCCAGAAGCTATGTGCAATGGTTACAGTGGCCTCCCATGGAGTATCATGCGGTATATCAACCATATTCATGGCAGGCCAACACGATGAGATTCTTGTTTGGTTCTTGTTGTTGTTTGTCTTAATGGTTTTTGTTTGTTTGTTTTGGGGTTTTCTTTCTTAGTTTTTTTTTCTTGAGAGAGTGTGTGAAGGGTGGATAGGGAGGTGGGGAGAATATGGAAGTAGCTGGGGGAAGAAAAAAACAAAATATATGAAAAAAAGCTAAAATGATCCCAAATCTGAACAATAGAAGTTCTTGAAGAAAAACAGAGTGTCTTTATTAACCAATATTGTTCACAGCATACAGAGGGGAATCCCACATCAGGTAATAAAGCAAACAGTGGAAAAAAATATATATCATATAAGGGTATTTCCTAAAGCAAAATGTTGAAGCCTTAAACGCTTTTTTTGATTGTTTACTTTCACTTTTGAGACAGTGTCTCACAATGTAACCCAAACTACAGTTCATGATCCTTCTGCCTCCGATTCCCAAGTACTGAGATTATAGGTTTAAACTACCACACCCAGATTTTTTAACAGTCTAAGTAGAAGAAGAAAAATTCCCTGGGCATCTATCCCAAAGGGGACAGAATATTAGATTACAATCAGACATTTTGACAGCAATGTTTTATGGCAAAGGGAAACAGAAGGGCATATTTAAAATTTACATAAGAAACACATATTTAAGATGTTACCCAAGGAAAATATTCAAGATTTGCATCTAGCAAAACATATCTTCAATTATAAAAAGTGTGTGTGAACTATTAGCATTATGTGAGAACTTTGTGTCATTCCTATGAGTAGTTCTTTAGGACTCTACTAAATAGGACAACACAGTAAGACAACAAAAATAACCCAGGGCCAATGAGATGGTTTGATGAGTCAAGAAATTTTGTAACCAAACCTTCCAAGTTGAGTTCAATACCTAGGACCCACAAAGTGAAAGAAGACAGACAAGTCCTAACAGATGGAGCTTTTACCTCCACATGTGTACTGTTACATTCATATACATATACACACAATTAAAGAAATGCAATCACTTTAAAGAGAAACTCAACAGCAATGAAATGAGCTACAGATGGATTGATTATGTACATCAAATACATAATTACTTGTAGAACTAAGACTAAAGATCAAAAAGTAATAATTATAAGTTATGCTATAATATAGGTTTTAAATGGAGGAACAGGGGATGGAGAGATGACTCTGTCATTAAGAGCACTGCTATTCTTGTAGAAGGCATGGGATAAGGTCCTAGCACCCTCATGGCAATCAGAACCGTTCATAACTTCAGTTCCAGGGCATCCGAAGCCCTTTTATGGCATCTTCAGGCGCTGCACACTCATGGTGTCTATACATACATGCAGGCAAACATTCATATACATAAAAAGCAGTGAATCTTTTATAAGTAGAGAAGTACAAATAGAGGATATACAAAAATGCTTTTAACTGTTTCTAGTAATAATTTTTGGTGGTAATATTAGAATTGTTGCTCTGAGACTATGACATGCACTGTTGCAGGATATCCTTATTCTCTTATCTCTTGAATCTTTGAGAACCAAGACTCATGGTGTAGAAGAAAAGAGACGTGGCTATAAAGGAGGCTAAATAAAAGTCCAACAGTCAGGAAACTGAATCAAACATGGCAGCATAAACTTCAGAGGTACTTTAACTTTAAGGATATATTTTACTTTATTATATAGTATGTAATTTATTTTTAATACTACTATATTTTTTGCTTTCATAAAGAGTCCAAAAATAATGTGGTCCTAAAGCATAGTCTTGAAACATCATTTACTACAAAGTAAACCAGAGCTTCTAGGAAGAAGGAACAGATGAGTTTAGGTTTGGGGCAAGATCTATTTAAAACAAACAAGAATGTGTTGCTGTATCAGATAGAAAGAACACTAACAAAAGTCCCTAGCATTGTGACACAGGATGCAACCCATCGAGGTTCTGAAAATAGAACGTTTTGAATTTCAATGAGATAAGTATTTCAACGAGTTGAGACCTATCAAGTGTTTATATAGTCATCTATTTATAATATTAAAAATACTTGTCTACTTTAGGATGACAAGGAACTAATCCATCATTGGAGAAACTTTTAAACTAAGGAAAACCCAAACATTTATCTCGTCCTTCCTGCATATTCTGTATTATTGACTCACCAAATTCGAGATGAAAAGAAGCAGCTCTTGAAAAATCATTCCGATTAATGAGAGAAAACGAAATGGCAAGGCATTTCTGTATTTCATCATTTTTCAGCCTTACAAATTAATTCATGTGAACAATGGTGACATTTCATAAGGGAAACAACACAACTACCTGCAGTCTTATAGAAATGACCTAACCTGGGTTTGTTCAAGTATCTGGGTCTAGTTTTCAAGGAATCCAGAACACAGAGGACCATGATGAGCAGCACTTCAAGCAAAACTAGAGCATGTGGAACACTCAGGAGGATCAGCTGATTAATTGTGGAGGAAATAAAAAAGATTTAGAAAGAATTGGTTCAGACTAAACTGTAGAGTGTAAGGACTGAACTATACTATGCTATAAAGTATAAACTATACTATAAAGTATAAGGCTTCAACATGGATAAGAACATCACACAAGAACATAAGAAAAAAATACTACCGTAAGTCAATGAATGGCCAGTTCTGAGCCGATACTAAAATTGCAGGAGTGGATGGTGGTGTTCCTGAGTCCATTTCATGACCTGAGTGTGGCAATTTGAATGAGAATGTCTCTGTAGGCTATGACATTTGAATACTTGGTCCCTGGTTGGTGACACTGTTTGGGAAGACTCAGGAGGGTAGCCTTGTTGAAGAAACGATGTTACTGGAGGCAGGCTTTGAGAATTCAAAGACTAATGCCATTCTGAGTCAACTCTTTCTCTACTTCTTACTTGCAGTTCAAAATATGAGTCCTGGCTTCTGCCTCTGCCACCATGCCAGTACTCTACCATCATGGACTCTAACCTGCTGTACCTATAAGCCCAAATAAACTCTTTTTAAGTTGCCTTGGTCATGGTGTTTTATCACACCAACAGAAACATAACTAATATTCTGTGTGATGACTACAATAAAGGCATTTTGCCTTACCACATGTTCCCAGGCTGTAAGAGAAAGAAATGAGATGAGATGAAGCTAGATGAAAGTCTAAGACTCAGATTGAGAGGAGTTTGAATTATAAATTGAGAAGATGAAGATACAGTATGAAAATAAAACAAACATTTGTTTGACAGTTTTGGTGTGCTATTTTATTTTAGCAAATGGAGAAATAAGATTGAGCATGTGGATGGTGGTGTTAGTGGTGGTGATGGTAATGATGATGGTATGATGGTGGTGACGGTGATGATGGTGGTGATGATGATGGTAATGGTGATGATGACCGTGAAGGTGATGATGATGGTGATGATCATGATGGTGGTGGTGATGGTAATAATGGTGGTGACGGTGATGATGGTGAAGGTGATGATAGTGATGATGATGACAACAATTATTAGGATACATTTAACATTTACCATGAACCAGACACGGTACCCAGCACTTTCTCTGCATTATCTTATACCATCCTCACAATAGCTTGGTGAGATGAGCACTATATTCATCTGTGTAGCTAGCACTGTGGTAGAGTACTTGGCTAGCATGTGCAAATGTGTGAGAGCCTTAGATTTGATACCCAGCACCACAAAAATAAACCAACCAACCCAACAAGCAAACTATAGCTTAGTACCTTATTCACAAACATATAGCTAGTAAGTGGTGAGACCCAGATTTGCTCCTCCATCTTACTAGATTTCAAAACTGTGAAGTATTGGGTATGTCTCAAAAGCTTAATTTCTATTTCCTTTTGCATCTCTTCTCACTAAGAATCTTTCTGAAATTCTTGTTTACTTCATTTTTTTTTTAAATTCTCACTTTTAATTCACTTGGTAGACAATTGATAGTGCCCACTAGGGGCTGAGGCTGTCCGTACTCAGACAGATAGGATACTTGTTCTCACGAAGTCCAACAGAAACAGTAAGCAAGAAAATGTCAGACAGTGGTAAATGCGGAGCAGGAAGTCATGCAGATGCATAACAGGAAGAGAATTTTTAAGTAGGTTTGTTGGTGTGTTTAGAGGAAGCATCCTTGGGTAGTTTCATAGTTTAATGAAAATTTTAGAACCTGCCGGGTAAAACTGCAGGGAAAGAAACTTCCAGGTAGCCGACAGACAGCAATTTGGCAGACAGAGAGAGGTGATCATTGGGTGGGGACAGTGTTTAGTGTTGTGGCAGAAAAGCTTGACAAGGACAATGAAGGAGAGTCTTAGCAGGTGACTGCTAATCCCTCATTCAGTTATTCCAGAGCTTTGTGTGGGGAGTGGACCGTTCCCTTTCCTGTTGGTTCAGTCTAAACTCCAGTCGCTGCTGCAAGGCCACGCACCTGCTCTCCCCTAGCAGAAATCAGGTACTTTCCACTTCCTGCCCTTTGCTTCTCTGACCTTGAGGTAGGAATCTTCAGCAATCCACCAGCATTCATGCAGACGCCAGGGCAGAGCAGATGACATCAGTAAGTCCGCCCCGGAGGTGCGAGGGATAAGACCTATTAGACACTTGCTTCCTTTCAAACCCCTCAAAGACAGTTCTGCGGCACATAAGGCTCCTCAGGAGTCACCTTCAATTGTGGACACCTACAAAACATAACTTTGCCTTCACCTGTAGCCCTCTGATGTTCAATAAATTCTTTGTCCAAATAACACCAGGTACAAGTGTTTATTGTGGGCTTTACTTTGGGGGCAAATCATCAGTGATTTTTCTCACACGGTCACCAAATACCTCACAGAAGCAACTTACTGGAGGAAAGATTTATTCTGACTTACGGATTCAGAGGATTTCGGTCCATCGTGGCGGAGAGAGTGCTGGGGGAGGAGCAGTTTAAGCTGGAGCACCAACATGAAGTCATATCACATCCAAAAGCAGAGCTCTGGGGGCCAGAACCAGGAATGGGCATGACCTCCAAAGGTCCACCCCTAGTAATCTAGTCCTGACAACCAGACCTCACCCCTGAAAACTCCACAGCCATCAAACTAGTACCACAAGCTGAAAGCCAAGCCTTCCAAACATGAACTCCTGAGGGACATTTCAAGTTCAAACCATAATAAAGGGCTAGCATTTGAAAACAAAATAAAACAACAGCAACAACAACAGAAAAACAGAACAATGTATTCAGTTGTAGTGAATGCTGTCAAGAAGTCAAGGATCCATAGGACATAGCTTGGTGGGATTATTGGGAACCTGGGGTCAGATGGTTGGTTTCATATTGTCACTGTACATCAGAAAACTCCTACTACAAATGCAGAGGACTTTTCAGAAATAGTACACTTTAAAATAATTTTTCTCAAAACAATGTAATATATTATTTATTACAAATACAATCTCATATTTACAACAGACTATCATTTTCCCTATCAGTGTGTCAGAAGAAAGTTGTGTGAGTTCGTTCCAGCAGCAGAGGTGGGAGCTAGCAAGAAATAAAGTCTTTCCAAACCTGAGGTCCACACAGAGAAGCTTCGGAGCTCTGTTGAGCAGTGACATCATTGTTTCCTTAGTTACCCAATGTGGAGGCAGAAATGAATAAGCTAGATATGACTGCAATATCTAATGGGGTGGGGGTGTTGTAACTTTTAATGGCCATGAGATCTGTGATTTTTGTAACTCAAAATGTGGTTTCTCAAGACATGTAACCAAAAACTTTATGGGGCATGTTAAGTTGCTGCTTACGGCATAGGCAAAAAATGTCCTGTATCCATTCATTTACTTTGGTAGGAGCTGAATGGAGATGGTTCAATAATCATAATTAAACTTTTGAGTTATCCCTTTGCAGATATGTCAGTACAAAAAAATACATATTTTGTTCTTGACAAAGAGTTAGGAGATAGCATCTAGTAAATAAAATCTATGTATTCACTTATATAATGTATCTTATACAATTTACTTATATAACATATCAATCACATGGTTCACTTTCTTTTGCTGCATGGTATCTGCTCATTAAGATACTCTGAAAAGTTGAAACAATTCAGTCCCTACCTTGATATCCAACTTAACTTCACTTTTCCCTTGTTTACTGTAATATGTAACCACCAAATATTTTACTTATTTATTGGTAGTTATTGACAGGCATTGTAACTTCTTTTCTGGGAATTCCATAATACGTATAAGCCAGCATGGTTCCTCTGATTTCAGAGTTATCAAAACAAAAGGATATGTTTTAAATACTGTACACAAACTCAGAGTTCCCTGGGGCCAGCACTTCTACAACTATACTTTTGGATTAGCTGTAAGGTCAATGGGCAAAGAAGATAGCTCCGATTGGTGCCCATCCTCACACCTGGGATCTGAGAAGTGATATTTGAATGAGTGCCAAGCTTGATACACATTAACTAGAAGATAAGGCACACTGTTTATGGCTAACAGAAACTGTGTGAAAAGTTCAGCCTCAGTAGCCGCTCACCATGCATGCCTGAACAAATGAATATTCTCTACCAGAAATGTGGAGCGGTGTGTGTGCTTGTGCGCATGTGTGTGTGTGATATTTTACAAAACGTATCACCATTATCATGGTATTTAACAATGTTATATCATTTAATCAATACTTCTCCTAGTCTGAAGTTTACCCAATAATAAGTTTACAATTATTATTGAACTTTTCTTTGGAACCCAAACAGTAGCTTAGCTGTGTTTTTAGTTCATAATTTCCCTAGGAAAGCTTAACCTCTTCTAGAATTTAAGGATTATTCACTACAGACATTGATCTAGAAAGTTCATGCAAGTGAACAATATATACTGTTTTCACAGGCAAAAGAACCTGGGCATGATGGCACACAACTTTAATCCTTCGGTAAGCCAAGCGGGCAGATCTCTGAGTTCAGTTCTACAAGGTGAGTTCTAGGGCTGTGTAGTGAGATTCTAACTTTAAATGAAATGGGGGTGGGGTGGGGCACAAGAGAACCGGCTGAAACCCAACTGGCTGAACCAGTAGCCAAGTGATAGAATAAATTTTAGGCACAATATCTTCATTTATGAACTTCCTCTGCGTTCTATTATATGATTCTTTTATTTTTAGTTTCTGATAACACCTTAACACTAATGGCTTTTATTTTTACTAAATTCACAAAATTTACAGCTGTTTAAAGGATCAGACAGGGCTGGTGGAACGGCTCTGTAAGCAAAGGCACTGGCCATGAAAGCCCAATAATAATCCAAGTTCAACCTTTGGATGCCAGGGTGGACGGAAGGAAAGAACCTCCCAAAGTTGTCCTATGATCTCCACATGTGCCCCTCCCACATCAAACATACACACAGAACAACCGAGTAAAATTTAAGATCTAAATATAAGGAGTGAAAGAAGCTTTAACAACCGCGTCACAAATGCCAGTTTCCTTTTTCCCTCCCAACTAGGCCAACCACACCTAGGGACAGCCATCTCTGACTCTGGGGGCAGACTCTGTTTTTCTTCCCAGTTCGAATTAATACTGCAATTTCTCAACTTTTCCATTTCGGACATTATCTGTTGATGTCCCAATAAGGGAAATCGGGATTGAGTCGTCATTTGCTTCCTGCTCTTCCACAGTCATCCTCCGAATCTCCACGTTTGGCTTGGTGACAGTCCTGAGCTCATTGTTCCACACTTACATCGCTTAAGTGCTATCGTCCTGGGCTGAGTAACACACTATGACTTTATTTCCTTCCTACATAGTTTTTCTTTAATTGAAACTGGGGTTCATGGGTTTATGTTCAACAGGATTCGTGACACACACTTGTCATTGGGCTGTACTTGGCTTTCCTTTGCTTTCTTACTTAGCTGGTTTCTTTCTGAGTGTGGATGTGGAGCCATGAGCGTGTGTAGGAGCACATGTGTGTATGGGGTGAGTGTGCCTATGTGTGCAGGTGCCGAGGTCAGAGGACACCCTCACAGTCACACGGTGTTCCTCAGGTGTCATTCACTTTTTAGTTTATTTTGATGCAGGGTTTTTCAGTGCTTGGAACTCTCGAAATTGCTAGGCTGACAGGCCAGCAAGCTCCAAGGCATCCAGCTGTCTTTTCCTCCCCAGAACTGGGATTACAAAGAGCTATCATGGCAGGCTGTGTGTGTCTGCATGGGCTCTGGGGCTTGAACTCATGTCCTTATATTTGCAATTAATGTCTCAGTCCTAATTAGCTGTTTGCAATAATGAGCTTTCATCCAGCCACTTTCTTAAATTACTTTCCTAGTTCTCCTCTATCCCTTTTCTTTTTTTTATATTTATTTATTTATTTATTATGTATACAATATTCTGTCCGTGTGTGTGCCTGAAGGCCAGAGGAGGGCGCCAGACCTCACCACAGATGGTTGTGAGCCACCATGTGGTTGCTGAGAATTGAACTCAGGACCTTTGGAAGAGCAGGCAATGCTCTTAACCGCTGAGCCATCTCTCCAGCCCCCCTTTTTTTTCTTTTTTAAAGGAAACTCTCATTACTCAGATAGCCGATCTTCTGCACTGGCCTTCTAATTTTCTTTTCCTGTTTAAAAAAAAAAATCAGTTTTCTAAGCTATTTTCTAAATTCTACCTTCTAGGTCTAAATCAGTTTCGTGTTTGATGGCTGGCATAATTTTAGTTTCTAAAGGTAATTAATTTTTTCATGTTTTCGAAGTGTCATCTGTTTTTTTTTTAGCATCATTAAAACAAAAACAAAAAATAAGAATTGGAGTAATCTTTGAACACAATGGTGGTTGACAACTCTCTGAAGTGACTCAGTCTCCTCCAAGATTTCTGGAAATCAGTCACGCCAGACAAGTTCTTTTTCTTTTTTCTTTTCTTTTTTTTTTTGCCACTGCCTGATTGTTTATCCCCAACATTGTACACCAGAATACTGATTTGGATCTCTGAGTATGCACTTCATTGACTGAAGCCATCTCTGTCCCATAGTCTAGTTGGGCCGATCACTTGGGGGCTCGCACTGTTAAGATCATAGGCTACCCTTTGAAGGGGTTCCCGAGAGCAGGTTTCTATGTTTCTGCCAGGAGCCTGTGACAGGCAAGCGTCTGGATGCGGAGACGGCGGAGCTGTTGCTGCATGCCGAGCAGGAAAAGAGCTAAAAGAATAATTGCTTCATTAACACACTGTCAGCGAGACCTTAACCTCATCTTCACCCTCACTTTCCGGAGTCTTGGGGGATTTTGTAATGTAAATTGAGTTTTCAACGGCTTTTCTCCCGTCCCATTCCGGCTTCTGCTCCCTCTAGTCCTACACCGGTCTTCTATTCTTTCCAGGCTCCAGAATGTTCCGACATTACCCTCTGTCCGTTTCCTTTTTATCCTAGGCTTGCACTTCTACCTGGAAATGCAAATCACCTTTTTTAAAGGATTGTCACTGTCAACAAGCACATGTGGAGCACCTATCATGCACCAGCTGTATACACTAGTCACATTAATGGGTTGTGGACTTCCAGCAGCTTTTAAATCCTGATCTAGAACTACGTCTCTTGAAATTCTGTTGTTTTTCTTACACCCTCTGAGCTATTTTCTCCAGCTCCTACGTGCCCATTGTTCACTCTTTTATCTCCTTTCCTTAGTCCCTCCCTCGATCAACTGAAACTATCTTTTCCTATCTTTCCATTTTAGTTTGAAATATGTCATGTATTGCTAAGAGCATCTTCTTTTCTATTAAAGGCCCCTTCGCCCATCTACAACAAACAGGGAGGACTTTAAGTATCAGGTAGTGAGGAACAGTGTCACCTGTTCACACTGAGGCTAAGAGTGGATCGTCCTCCTCAGTCTGACGGTGCAGCGCCATACCCTGGCAGGAACGTCAGAGCCGCCACGGTTCGTCACGTGACGAGTGAACACGGCTATTAACTGCTAGGGCCCACTGTGAAGCAAGCACCGTGCTAGGGCACGTCACAGGTGTCAGGCATCACTCTTTCCAGGGAGAGAGGGTTGGGATTCCAGCTGTAAGACCTCAGAGTTTTTGTGCTCTGTGTCTCCATCTATGAAACGGAGCAGGTAAAAGCGCCCACCTCAGTACCAGGTTTCTCTTCTGTGAGATACAGGTAACGACAGAATGAACTTGGAAAGACTGTTTTACAGGTCTCATGATCTAGTAGCTGTCACGTCTTGAGAATGGCACAGGTGCACGGTAGCAAGCACGCGCTATCATTTGGCTACTGTAATCTTTTTTTAATCATCATCCCACTCAATACAAAAGTTTAAAAGATCAAATTAAGCCTAAGGCTGGTCAGCCAAGAATGCAAACTCCAACAATTCTGAAGACATTTTCATCAGTGTCACGATAGCACATACCTATTTCAAAATGTATGTTTTTTTAAATATTTATTTATTAATGTATACAATATTCTGTCTGTGTGTATGCCTGCAGGCCAGAAGAGGGCACCAGATCTCATTACAGATGGTTGTGAGCCACCATGTGGTTGCTGGGAATTGAACTCAGAACCTTTGGAAGAGCAGGCAATGCTCTTAACCTCTGAGCCATCTCTCCAGCCCCCAAAATGTATGTTTTTTTTAAAAAATACTTATTGGTTAGTTATTGTTTGTCAATTGTGCATGGATTATATAGAGCTTAAGTTGAACAAAACTGACTCGGCTGGCAGGAATAGTCTCAAAAATGGTTTGAAAAGGAAGGTAAAGAGGGTGTCCAAGCCATGGAGTAGTCTGGCCCAGGGTATCTGCCAGCCTGGGTGGTGATAGATGGGTATCTGTCTGGGTGGGGAGGAGGTCACTAACTGCAGCAAAGCTCGAGGAGAAAGGGGACATTTGGATAAGGAAGGGATGGCAGTGGAAATGCTGGTCACAAACAGGAGCATTCGCCTATAAAGACAGGTAGTGGGAGGTGGGATTTTCATTGCCAGAGTAGGGGGCTACAAATACGGAAAGGATAAAGCCCAAACAAACTCTGTGATGTTAGGTGATATACTGGCATGAAAAACAGTCAAGGAAGTACCTCCTAACTTATTCTCTAAAGCTCAAACTAGGAACGACACCAGCAACCAGACAAAGTCATTATGATAAAAGTCAACCACAGGCCAAGATTTTGTATGAACAAAGATGTGAAAATTAAACAAAAACTTGCAACCTCAAATATAACAATATGCTTTTACAAAGCAGCATGTCATAGTCAAGAGAAATTTTCACAGAAATAGAGATTTTTCACAGAAAATCATGGAATTCATCATGCCTACAAACAGAAAGGGAAACTACAGAGGCAGAAAAGGCATTTGCCACACCTCAGCTGAGATTCTTTCCCATTTCATTAGGTCAACCTCTCTTGAGTCTAATTGTTAGAGAGAAAGACATAGATAACTGTGTGTTCTATCCCAGACAACAGCAAAGCGGTGTGGCCATTCCTACTATGTGGTGCTCAAGCAAAATGACCTTTTACCCAATATATCAGATGACTACCCTGGTGCAGGACAATTGTCTATATTCTGCCAATCATGTTTTAAATAAATGCTGATTGGCCAGTAGCTAGGCAAGAAGTACAGACGAGACAACCAACAGGAAGTAGAGGTGGGTCAATGAGAACAGGAGAATTCTGGGAAGGAGGAAGACCATGCATCCCCAGTCCTGTCCAGACACTGAAGAAGGAAGATGTAACCTACCCCGCTGAAAAAGGTACCGAGCCATATGGCTAACATTTACTAGAATAATGGGCTAATATAAGTTATAAGAGTTAATAAGAAGCCTGAGCTAATGGGCCAATCAGTTAATAACTTATGTAGAACTCTGTGTGATTTTCTTTGGGGCATAACGACTGCGGAAACTAGGCAGGATAGAAACTCCAACAAGCAGGCCCTCATGTTATACTATCCTATGATTCAGTGTTTCCAAATGTCTGCTTCCTTGTAACTCCAGTATTTCTTGAAATGTAAAGCTCTTCTTAGCTGGGCCCCAGCATTTGGGAGGCAGAAGCAGGTGGATCTCTGTGAGTTCAAGGCCAATCTGATCTACAGAGTGAGTTCCAGGACAGGCTCCAAAGTTACCGAGAAACCCTGTCTCAAAAAAACAAAAAACAAACAAAACAAAAAAACTCTCCTTGGAACACCAAGATGCATAATATTGAAGAATTCCAACTCTAAGAGAATAGCATCTCCATTCCTGTTCGCCTGTCACGTAGTATGTATAGGCATTTAGAACATACCATGGTACAGCAGTCTAGAAAAAACATCAGAGAATGTTGGGTTCCTTGGCTCTAGCTGTTTCCACTTTTTTTTTTTTTTTTTTTTGCTGTTGTTACCATAGTTTTGTTTTTTCTGAGACAACTTCTTGCTATAACTCACTTAAAAGTTGCTGTGTAGACCAGGCTAGTCCCAGTTTTGTGATGATCCTCCTGCCTCTTCTTCCCAAGGGCCAGGGCTCCAAGTGTGAGCCACCATACCTGGCTCAGCCAGCTACTTTATCATGGTCTTTTCCAGCTGGAGTAACTTCCCATCCTCACCATGGGTAATTGGCAACGTTTCTGAGATGTATTTTCCTAGTTCTTTGATTTTAGTCAAATTTATGCCCCTAAAAAATCTTAAGTGTGTGTCCCAGAACAATAAAAACAACCTGCCAAGAAGATACTGGATAGCCACAGAAACACCAGTCAGAAAGATCCTTCCACGGGTCCTATGGGAATAGGTGACTAGAGTTTCTCTCCACACAGCGCGTCTTCTGGAGGCCAGGGAGATGGCTTGGTGGGCAAGAACACTTGCTGTACGAGCCCGCCCCCCTGAGTTTGTCTCCAGGAACCCACACAAAGCTAAATGTGGTGGTATCATTTGTAATCTCAGCACTCCTATGGTGTAATGGTAGGCAGAATCATGGGCAGAAACAAGAGAGGCCCCTCCTGAAAACACGGCAGAAAGGAAGAGCAGACTCCCACAAGTTGTCCTCTGAGTTCAATACGTGTGCCACAGTTAGCATGTGCCTTCACACATATACAGACACGCGGATAAACATGTGAAAGTATATATACACATGTCTATAAAAGCCATGTGGTTAAAAAAACCAAACAAACCAATTTCTGGTGTTTGCTAGCAGTGTTTATTTTTATAAGCATGGGAAGCATATTAACGAGTATTGTATCCTGTGAGGGTGAATCTGTAATGAGCCTGGGCACCGGGCCACATGGAAACCAAAACAAGAGGGAACTCGGCAGCGCATGGATTCTCTCTTGGTGTTGTCCAGGGTGAAACGGTCTTACTTAAAAATTATGTGGCTCTGCCTGAATGATAGTCTACTGTTTGACAAAACAAAACAAACAATAATAGGCCGAGATATAACTGTGTAAGTGACATGATGGGAGACGCCACCCCTAGCTAATAACCTTGTTTCTCAACGTCACTGAATTAATTTCCGGAAATGTTATCCACATTCACATACAAACTCCAAGGCTCATTTCAAAGTCAAGGTATTCAGAGATTAGTGACTACTGACCTATGTATACAATGGCAATATTGGAGTGAAATTAAAAGTTGGTAGGTAGGAGATGACATTTTCTGTGCAGTGGCATGAGTACACCCTAGGACAAAATGTAAACTTCTATATTAAAAAGGCATTTAATATAAGAGGAATAAAATTCCACTTTATATTAGAGTAACTAGAATTTAGATGCTATTGTCATACACTTGTTTTTGTCTTTTTTTTGTTTTTTTAAAAAATATTTATTTATTATGTATACAATATTCTGTCTGTGTGTATGTCTGCAGGTCAGAAGAGGGCACCAGACCTCATTACAGATGGTTGTGAGCCACCATGTGGTTGCCGGGAATTGAACTCAGGACCTTTGAAAGAGCAGGCAATGCTCTTAACCACTGAGCCATCTCTCCAGACGTTGTCATAACTTGTAATACACTACAGCTATCCTTACCTTCCCTCACAATGATATAGCTAAAGTTTTCATATAAAAATGACCATAGTAACCTTCACATCTTGGACAAAGGTTTATTTCTAATGACATGTGCATTATCAGCCTGCTGTGGCTTAATATAGTTGGAGCCCCCCTCAGCGCTCAAATATTGTAGCCTGGGACTGTTGAGAGGCGGTGGCACCTCTAAAAGGTGAGCTCCTGGGCTAACTCAAAGAAAGAATTCTAAGATGAAGCAGGTCCATAGTGCATGCCTTGGAAAAGAAGTTCTCTAGATCCATGGAAGTGTTCTTTTCAAGATTTATTATTTTTATTTTATGTGTTTGCCTGCATGTATGTCTGTGCACTGTGTGTGTTCACTTCTTGCAGAGGCCAGAAGGGGTCAGATCCTCTGGAACTAGACCTACAGATGGTTGTTTGTTGTTGTGTGGGTGCTAGGACTCCAGCATGGATTCTGGAGGAGCAGCCAATGCTTCTATCCACCAAGCCATCTCTGAGCCTGGCCTCTCTGCTCTGCTGCAGATGTGCTCCAGCTGTTGCTATCTGCCCATCACCATGAGATGCATCAGAGCTTTCAGCCACCAAAAACTTCAAGTTTAATTCTTGCTTCATAAGTATCCTGTGCAATTTCAGTACACTAATACACTACAAACAATTATATACAGAATAATATATGAGGAAAAAAATCAAACATGCATTTCCCGATCAGAATTGCTTCCTGAATGTTTTCCCTGAAGACATTATGAATGATTAGATTACAGTTACATGTCTTGGTTTCCACTCCTCAGTAGTAGCAGGCAAGGATGAATGAAACACAAGGTGTAGAACTTTTACATATTAGACAGAAGGTTTTAATTAAGCAATAGATCAAAATTAAGTACCCATCGTTCCTAAGTTGGATAAAGGTTAAAAACTAGTGAAGTGTAGTAAACTTACTTCTAAATTCCTTAACGTCAAGGCCACATCTACTTGGATAATTGCAATCATTCCACAGTTTCAATTATAAATTTATTTCAATTTATTTCTCTCAAGGTACAGCTAGCAAAATAACTGAGTTACTCTATTAGTTCTAAAATTTGATAGGCCAGCATGTAATTATTTGTACATTGCTAGAGCTCTAAGCTCCAATATGTAAATTCACCTGTGAGTAAACAATTGTTGCTATAATTAAAAGTCACACTCCCCTCAGTTCCAGAACTGAGTAGTTTTTGGCATAAATTAGTCATGAGTTGTGTATACACATTATAGAGACATAGAACTGTAGGGTAAGAACAGCTATCTTTCTCTCAGATCGTGATTCTTAAACAGTGGACAGTTCTCACTCAATGCTCATAGGACGCCTTGCTTTTCTGCCAAGCTGTACAAAGAAAGCTAGCACAAAAATTCCAAAGCAAGGGGATTCTACAGCTTACAGCATGAGAAACTTGAGTCTTGTTAGACAGAGCTCACAAACTAACTGTTTGAGAAGTTATTAGTGTCTGAAATTGTGAAAGGGGAAAAAAAAAACCCTTTGTTATCTATCAGTGATGTGCTTAGAAAATCGCATCAACCCCCAAACAAGTTTGAATAATGTGCTCCACATCCACCTGTGGTCCTTGATCCTTCTGGTCCAGTGTCCCCGCTCAGGCACATGCCCTCAGAGTCCTTTGTGGATAGAGACAACAAAGATGCTAAAAAGGCCAAAAATGTACCGGCAAGGGCAGGGCTGGGCAGGGGAGAACGAGCCACAGCTGTGCCGCCTCGCGATTGTCCAAACAGCCTCATCCAGATCAGTGGTCTGCAAACATGTCTGCACATGGGAATGACCTGAGGAGTCAAAGTACTACTGATGCCTGTGGCCCGTCCTTAAAAGTGGTGATTTAATTGGTCTGGAACATGGCCTGTGATTTAGAATTTTATAGACCTCCATTAGACTGCCTACAGAAAAGTTTGGGAACAAATGATCTAGCTATAATTCTCTTACGTTTCTGACAAATTGGGTTCATATCAACTTTAGCATGCCTCTTTTAATACTCTCATACCATCTGGGGAAATGTAAGGAGGACGATTTGCACTGGAATAGCCATAACTATAAATCTGTGGAGGTAAACAAAGACCCCAGAGCAAGAATATACCAGATTATGCACAATTGCCTAAAACAGGAAGAACAGAGGCGGAAAGGAGCCGAGCCTCATAAAGCTTTTCCATGCCAGGGATTACCACCAGGTGGTTTGTCAAAGCCAGGCCACCCTGAATCTGGACAGAAGAATTGGCCACCACGACCTACCATATCCTGGGATTATGTGATGACCTTGTCCAGCTTCCATTTCACCAGATGGAGCCCAGGCAGCAGCTGCAAGAAAGGCCAAGTGATCGTGCGCTCTACATGAACAAACCTGTGCGAGATACTGAGTTCATTAACGTTCTCGTTGGCAGACATCTAAGTGACTTAGAGGCAGCCAAGTGGAATTGCAGGCTTGATTTACTGGAGAGATACAAGTCAAGTTATGCAGACAAAAGCATCTTTTTTTTTCTTCTTTAACACCAGCCTCAGGCTCGATGTCCAGACCTTGTAATTGTTTTTTCTTTCTCTCTTTTGCCACAGCAAGGTTCAGCTGTATGTCTGCACCTGCTCCTCCTCTTGTGGGGACACAGTAGTTATCCAGACTAAAGGAGAAAGAAAAACACCTTGACAAGGTCAAAGCATCAAGATTAAGTAATGGGAATACTAAGTATCTACAAAATGAAAAACTAAAAGCCCCCACACAACAGGTGAGCAGACCACAGTTGGGAAGTAGGCGTCCCTGTCTGTCACGGATCCACAGTAGGAACGAACGCTCACTCCGATGCTCGGGGCAGAAATGTCTTAGGCAGTTGAATGTGCTAGACTGTATTGCTCTTTGAAGTAAAAACGACTAAACTAGATCGTTAGCAAGAAACAGGAACGCTACCACCCACAAGTCCCCACCCTGAGATACAGAGCTACAGGGAATTAGTGGCTATTAAGAGAGGGAGGTGTCTTTTCCAGGGTCGAGCCTCCTGAATGGCTAGCCAACCCTAAGCGGTCAGCCCTGGCCTGGAGAGATGGTTCAGCCATTAAAGGCTAGGCTCAAAATCAAAATGTCAAGTGGTCAGCCCTAAACACATATGCATATGAGAACACTATATGGACTTGGCAGATTGTGTGTGTGTGTGTAATGGATATATATGAGAATATAAATGAATATAACAATAATAATTAAGAAGAGATTATGAATTTGAGAGGGAGTTAGGGGGACCATGGGGAATGGGGGAAGGGAAGAATGGAATAATGTAAATACAGAACTCATGAATGATATCCTCAAAAATAAAATAAAGTAGATGCTAAAAAAAAATCTGATGTTAATGTCAGTTCAAAATTCTACCGATTGCTGGGCAAACTAAGACTTTAGTTTGAACAAAGGCACCTAGGAAGAGGGTATCGAATAAACTGGAGCCAGTGGATGAAAATAGAGCTCAAAGCAGTGGCGGGGGCTCATCGTGAAATAGAACGTGCTCTCAAAGTCAGCACAGCTAAGTCTCAGTCTTGGCGAGCATGGTGCGCATCTACACCCCCAGCTCTCTGGAGGCTGAGCAAGAGAAGCAGAAATTCAGGGCCAGCCTGGGCCACCTAAATTTTGTCTCAAAAGAAAAATAAATAAGCAAACAAATACATGAGGAAAAAAAGCAAGGGATCTCCCTGTTCTTACTGCAAGCTGACTACAGATCACTGAAACACAGAGAAAAACAAAGCCTCGAAGTCACGTTCTTCTCAAACTCAGCATGTCCACTCCCATGTGCTCTTCCAGCAAATGGCACTGACAGTTTAGTTATGTGGAGGCTTTAAAATTAGGAAGTTTGAATCAGCTCTGCCATGGGCTTTAGCTCCCATCCTGCGAGCTACCAGCCCCAAGCTTTCTGCCATAGCATCACCAGACTGGAGCTCCCAGTCCAGCCCCAGATACTTTTGCTGCCTATCCTTGCCCACCCTGAGTAACAACCCAGCCCCCTAGACCCCACCTCTTCTGCCACCACCATAAGCCCTGTCCTCCCTTGCATGCTCAGACTGCTGAACCCCCAGTTTTGTGTTCTGTGGCCAACCCCTACCCCCCAGAGAGTCCCCCCCTACATACTTATTCAAATGAGTACATGCCATCTCCCTGCTCATTTGATAACCAGGAATCTTAACTCTCCCATTTCTTGGCATAACTCATTCCACCATATTTATGCTGACTAGTTTTATACTGAAGGCTGGGCCCAACATTTTCTCTGTGAAATCTTTTCTGATTTTTATCCAGCTAACTTAGGGGTTCCCTCCTCTCGCCCATCATCTCGAAACTCTACTGGAATATTTGCCATCGTTATAATTATAACCTGTTTTGCATGTCACTCACTTTACCCAGAAGGCAGGTGAGCATCATGTCCTAGTCTGTATTGTCACCTTTATACCTGATGTGCAGAAAGGGTTTGGTAAATTCACCTGCGTTGTGTCTGTGATTCTTCATCCACCCCTTAGAAATACTTGGGGGACTTTGAAAACTATTGAGACAGGATGTCCACCCACACCAATTCCAGATGAATGTGTGAAGTACTTCTTAGGTAGTCTTCTGGGTAGCCAGACTCCCACACCTCCTCTTTTACTTAGAAATGCTAGTTAAAGCTGTAACAAGGAAAATAGGAAATATGAGGGTCCTTTGTGATTTTATTTTTTAAAAAGACACTCCATCAGTTATCCATGAATTAATTAGTAATAAATTACTCCAAAACTGAGCAAGTTCAAACACTCACCTCACCATATTACAGGATCGTTTAGCCAATAATCTAGACACAATTTGGCAGCATCCTCTGACTTGCAGATTTCTCACAAGTCCACATGCACAGTGTCGGCCCATGGCTGGTGTCATTTCTGGCTCTGTTGGAAGGATGAGGGCATGTCCCAACCCACTCCCACTGACAGGACTCCTCCCTGGCCCTTACCCACCCTTGGGTCCCTGCTTTTCGTTAGAGCACTTCCGAGGGTGACAACTGGTTCTACAAGAGGGGAAAAGAGGGAAAGCGGGGGAAGGATCGGAGTGGATGTTCCCCAACTCAGACCAAACAGGGCTCCTAGATAGACACAGCTGATCCTAGGAGTGGAGCTGGGACAGATGAGACCGGGAAATCTTCCGTACCAAAGATGAAAGAAGAGGAAAAGGAACGGTGGCGGGAAGAAGGGGGAAGTGGGAAGACATTGACAGAACACAAAGGCCACAAAGCGAGCGTGACTGGGGCCATCTTTAAGTTGCCTATCTAAACATTTAGTAATATTTGGCTTAAAAATTAATCTCCCTTAAAGGAACACCCGCTAGTCTGTCTTAACCCTACGAGCAGGCCCGTCAAGGTAAACCCAATGCAGAAGGCTTTTACAGAAACGAACTGGAAGTCAACAGACAGGGGTACTCAATAATAACAAATTCATATTTTTGTCTAATTATCTAACTACAGATAGATTAATTTAAAGCTATTTAGGTGAGAAAGTACCCAAGCAGGTCCACCTGTATAGAAGCAGCCTTTACATGGCCTTATAAATTAGATCAAAGTGCTTTCCAAACATTAAAAGCTATTTTCTTTTATCTCCCTCACCTAACATCTTCTTAGCTATATGAGTTCCCAGGAAATAGGCCAAGCACTTTAAAGACACAACACAAAATCTGATTTTAGTAAAGAGAAAACAGTTAACAGGAAGGCTAACATGCCACGGAGAATGGGCGAGTGCCTGTGCTATTAGGCTGGTGAAAAGACTCAAGCTGTGCTTTTCACTTTTCACGTTCTTGGCAAAAGCTAGTGTACTGGATGACCATGAACAAGGTGGCCAGTACCACGGTGTAAGCCTTTCCCAAAGATGCCATCCCCTTGACATACCTCTTCCAAAAGGCCATACCGCCTAATCTATCCCAACTGTGATTTAGGATTCCAGTATATGAGCCTATGGGGCCGTTCTTATCTAAACCACCACAGCAAGTTAAAGTTGCTTAATGGTATCTGGTAAGTTACAACAAACCATCACAAACAAGAAGGAACCCTTCTGAAGGCACAAGTGACTTGACCTCTCGTTGCTGACAGCAGATCACAAAATCCCAGTCTCTGAATTTCTATTCTGACTACCTATGCCACCTCCTAAAGATCAACTGCCTCTGTCTTTAGAGTACCAACCTTCCACTCTGGGAACACTGCCTTTGCCAGCACCTTTTCCTTTGAATAATTCCCTAAATATTTGTTCAGAAACATTTGTATTTTGTAAAATATATATATCAAGGATGTGGTTATAATGCAAGGCACAAAATGACACAAGTGAGAATTGGGCTTCATGGTCTTCGCATGGATAGAAATGACTTAAAAGTAATCCATTATGGTGTGCTTCTAAACGGATTAAACAGCACCACTGGGGGAAGTCTGCCCTTTCATTTGGCTGAGGTGGCAGTTTCTAGTGACATGATTATATGTCCCATATAAGATCCATAAGACAAAGTCGTGATCAGCTACTATTGCCCGAAGAAAACAAGTTTGTGTCAGGCATGTTTAGTTGTAATAGATAGGCTTAAAGCTAGTAATGTAGACAGCCTAGAGTGTTGGGTCCCCAGCTGAGGGCCTACATACAGATATTTGGGACCTGAGTTTGACTTTATTAACTCGACTCCACAGATGCCACTTCAGAGACCAAGCTGAGAGATGACTGACAAGAGATGGGCCACCTAAAACTCTGGTAAGTTCTCTTTGCCGCATAATATCAGGGATAAATTCTAAAATTACTTTATGTATCGTGTACCCCAGAACATATGAATATTGACGCTAATGGCAGTCAGGTTTCTTTCTGCTGAGTGAGTTCAAAACACAGCCGAAGGGAAAGCTAGAAAGCACTCTTAATATGGCCCTGATTACACTTTTGGGCTGTTTTGCTTTGTCGAGAAAGGCTCTCACTATGTAGCCCTGGCCAGCCTGGAACTCACTAGGTAGACCAAGCTGGCCTTGAACTCACAGAGATCTGCCTGCCTCTGCCTCCTGAGTGCTGGGATTAAGGCGAGTACTACCCTGACTGGCCGACACTTGTGGTTTTTAATATATTAAAGTAGTATGTGTGTTACTATCTACTGAGAACCACAAGAAATGACATGCTAGCAGCAGCAAGCCCGACACAGGGGTCTTGGTTACAGAATACCATTTGTCATGGAAAAATAAACAGGACTCCCCAGAAACCCAGCTGATTCCAGGGTTGGAGCTGGGAAGGTAGAGCCTGGAACATCCTCTTGTATAAAAAGTTAGGAAAGGGCCAAATAAATGATGACCCACAAAAAAGGATACGGGCATCCTGGGCCTTCCATTGGTCAAATCAGACATATTCAGAACATCAAAATAAGTAATCATAGTGGGTTTTAACCTGCTGATCAAATGTAAGTGCATTGTGTTATGAATGAAAAGATAAAGAAGGGAGGAGAGAAAATTGCTCTCTTTCCACAGAATGTAGACTAATAAATACCTCTGAAACGATCGGAGGATTATCGCTCACCGAGGGGTTAGGAAGAACGAGCTTCCGTGGACTCTAGTCTTTCAAGGGCTTAGTGCCAAGAGCACAGCTGTCCCAATGGGGACTCAGTTCTCTGTTGCAGGTGGCACCGCCCTGCCCTGGAATCTGAAAAGCTTGAGCTCTGACTCTATAAACTCCCCAGCACATCTTTTCCCACTTGTGGTGGTCTGAGAGAAAATGGCCCCCAAAGGGAGTGGCACTATCAGGAGGTGTGGCTTTGCTGGAGTAGGCCTGCCTTTCTGGGAGGAAGTGTATCACTGTGGAAGCAGGTTTTGAGGTCTCATATATGCTCAGACTGTGCCTAGTGTACCAGACTACTTCCTGTTGCCTATGCAAGCTATAGAACTTTTAGCTACCTCTCCAGCACATGTCTGCCTGCGCACCACCATGTCCTGCCATGATAATGAACTAAACCTCTAAAATGTAAGTCACCCCATTACATGTTTTCCTTTGTAAGAATTGCTGTGGTCATGGTGTGCTGACCGAGGCTTCTGTCCCACCACGTCCTGCAGCTGTTCCATCCCAGAGAAACACACAGAGGTCTATATTGAGTATAGGTTGGCCTATTATCTCAGGCTTCTTATAACTCTTACAACTTACATTAGCCCATAATTCTTGTCTGTGCTAGCCATGTGGCTTGGTACCTTTATCAGCAAGGCATTCTCATCTTGTTTCCTCTGTGTCTGGGTGACGACTGCACTGGTGTCTCTTCACAGCAATAGAAACCCTAACCAAGATACCACTACTAACACTCCATGAGCAGGACCTTGAAAAATCTTTCTCAAGTAGGAAAGCTCAGGGTTGGGTGACAGCTAAGTCAGTGTTTGCAAGCCTGAGGATGAGAGTTCAGTCCTAGGAACAGATAAAAATGCCAGGCATGGTGGGATGTACTTGTAATCTAAGTGCTGGGGACACAAAGAGAGGAGGACCCCAGGGGCTCACTGGCCAGTCAGCCCAGCCTAATTTGGCGAGCTCCAGGCCAATGAGAGACCCTCTCTCAAAGGATGTAGGTGACATTCTTTTTTTTTCAAATTTCTTTTTTTTAAAATTTATTTATTTATTATGTATAAAATATTCTGTGTGTATGCCTGTAGGCCAGACCTTATTACAGATGGTTGTGAGCCACCATGTGGTTGCTGGGAATTGAACTCAGGACCTTTGGAGGAGCAGGCAATGCTCTTAACTGTTGAGCCATCTCTCTAGCCCGATAATGACAGTCTTGAGGATGACACTTGAGGTCGCCTTCAGCCTCTACATGTATACACACACAGGAAATGCTAGAGTTTTTAAAAAAATTAGGAGAACTTTTAATCTTTTTAGTGTTTCCTCCCTTTCTCTGAAGCACATGCTCTACGAAGGCATCCAGTATAGTAGCTGTCCTTTGTCCATCATACCCCATCAACAAAGAGGATCAGGCAGTTGTCCTAAGGAATATGTAAACGATTCAGATTAATGCATTTTATTATGATTGAGGGTGGAAAAGTTAAAAGGCTTGAGGCAAAAGTCATTCCCCCATTAACATTACTGTCTGTGTTTTGTGAAGGTGAACTATTTCCTCTTTTCTAATTGGGATAGGAGAAATACGCTTGCCAAATCAACAGTTGCATACTTTGCATTTGTGGTAGTATTAGTATGCTGAAGCAGGAGTCTAGGCTAGAGGCTGGGATCTGGTTTCTACCTGGTTAAGTCAGCAATAGTCTACAGCCTTCTCTAAGACCATGAGAGAGCAGCCTGATAAGTTAACAGCTTCACACTGGAAGATCTCTCTTCTATCCTTAAGTCTTAAATGGGGCACGGATCTCTAGCTTCTTCCAACATACATGTTTGCTTCTTATCTATCTGGACAGAACAAGAAGAATTTGCAGTTTCTCATCTGGCTCTCTCTACCATGAGAGCTTTCAATCCACAGATATTAACAAGGGCTGTTAATATCTAGTCCCAGGTGGACTCTCCTGGTTCCTGTCAGGATATGCCAACTTGCTTAGTTGGGTTATGCTGGGATTTAATCCTAGTGATTGGTTTGGCAGCCAGGAAGGTAAGTGAAATACAGTTCAGGGAGGAGGGAGGCAAGGGCCCCCCCCAGCACAGCAGGTATGTCAGTTAAGCCAGAGGGAGTCTATAGGTATCAATCAGATGATCTCATCCCATGTTTAGGATCCTACATCTCTCTACCCTCATATTAACATAGTTGCCTAAATATTCGATGCCCGGATGTAGGTAGAGTGCTGTGCTTCTTACCAATGAGCTCTAAAGCTGTAGTCCAGCTGGGTCTGTCCTGCTTCAGGTGCTAAAGGACTCTTTATAAATCAGAACACACTTGGCTACTCACAGCTTAATGGCCATTTCTCATTTCTTCAGGACTCCATCACAAGTTAGCCCAGCCAACTCTGCTGTCTTTGTAGGCATCACCCCCACTCTAGATTCCAAACCCTTGTCTCCTTACACCTACTAATGTATTTGCCGCCACTGGGACGGTGTCCCAGGTCAACATAAGCTGCAGTCTTATGCCAGGGACTATGAATACCCTACACACCAACACCGATGCCTTGATTTTTGTTACCCAAGGAGATGCCAAGACAGGATTATATGTGTAGGTTTTTTGTAAGATGGGGAGAGAACTGGGAAAGACTGGGTGGATTATTACTTGACACTTCAAGTTTGACCCCAAGTGCAAGTGACAGGGAAGGTCTGTTGGGTGGAGCATCCTAGACTACCGTGTATCCTAAGGGAGATTCAGCGAAACAAAGGGTGTAAGCTATTAGAGGGATTTTCTGTTTAGAAACAGGCTGGCTTGGCCACGTTCCTCATGACTAGTTATGGAGCTGGAGAAGCAAAGGTCTACAAACAGTGATGGATTTCAGAGTACAGCCGCCGCTTGTCTCTATGGTGTGTTCTTGTGGTAGCTCCATTGTTCTAGTAGTTCAAACCACGTAGTTTGATACTCTGATTCACTGCCCTAGAAAGCATCTCAGAATGGCAGAGATCGGCAGGAAATGGGCCTCTATCACCCTGAGAATTTGCATGGAAGCTTGGTCAAGTCTTTGGGTTTCTCTAAGGATTTGGTATTTCATTCTATTGTGTGTGTGTGGGGGGGGGCACATTACAGAGTAATGTATATGGACAAATTACATATGCATTGGATATACACATGAATAATTTATAGAACCATATGTGGCTTTAGTTTCCTGAAGTATAAAAGGGTTAGCAGATTGGAAAACAGATGCAAGCAAAAGTATTTCCTGGACGCTTATAAAGTAAGACGTGTCCGCTGCATGTACACCAAAATGGCCAGAAGATGGTGGCTAAGCTCATACTTTCTAGGGTACAAAAATGTGAAAATTAAAGAAGAACCTATAAAATTCATTTCCCACTATATTCTTTGTAAAAATCTTACTGTAGTAAGAATTGAAGCAAAAAAAAAAAACAATTAAAAAAAATCATTTTCTTACAAGTGTTAGAAATATTTTTTAATTTTTATTTTTTGCAGATATTCTCTTTCCACTTAGGTTGTGGTAAGTATGTATTAAAGTCTGAGAAGACTTTCATGTTTTGAGATAGGGTCTCACTCAAGTTGAGTGGTCCCAAAGCATAAAACGTGAACCCAGCAAAGAAGGAATTTGAGACCAGGATGCTTGTCTGTGCTAATGGTCTAGAGTGCTTTACTTATAGCTGGGCATCATTCAGTGTTCCTTTACTTTAAAAACTAGATTCCAAATATATACTTTAACTGGGAGGGGTACTAAGGACACAGCTGGCTTTCAGAATTAGACATTGCGTGGCAGTTATGATCCCCTCAGTTCTTTAGTTTGGAATTTGAACGAGTGGTTCTTAATATAATACAAGACTGAAAAAATTAGGATCAGTGGAAGAGTTTGAAAAGCAAATAACTAGTTGTTCCACATCAGGGGTTTCTGTAAAATATGGAATTTCACACTTGACTTAAAGTTAACCTATACCCCTGCCCCCTTACTTAACAAAGGACTTAAGGTGCCTTGCTATATGAACAGATGTTAAGCAGGATGCCTATTCTAAGAAAAAATACTGTAAAGAAGAAATGTGGAAACTCAACGTGTTGATCACGGTAGAGTAAGGACATATGAAGTTAGGATGAACGCTCAACGTGAACGTCAATCTTGGCTCAAGTTTCTTCACAATGGAATCAGCGAGGCCCAATTCTGTCAGAGTCGTTCTCAAACCTTTCCTTACAAGCATGTTCCACAACATCTTAAGTGGGGCTTTAAAATGTCCCTGATATTAGACTTCAGGAACTATAGCTACTTTTAAAAATTGATATTTAAGCTCTGTGCCTATATGCAGAAGTTTAAAGTTCAAAAGCTACATGGGGAAGGAGATGATGCTAAGGATGATGTAAATGGTTTTAACTCAAAGGCTTTGAATACATGCATTGGTTTTCCCAATGGCAGAGCAGTTTCTATCTGGTGACTAGGAAAACCGGGCAGAAAATGAAAGGCATCTCGACACAGGAATCCAGCTCGCTCAAGTAAGGATAGGACTAACATCTGAGCATCAAGATTCAGGAAGAAAGCTTGCGGCCTCTCAGACCTGACCAGGATCACAGCCCCAGCATCACGGGGATTTACTAGAACGTTTTGCTCATCCTCATGGGCCTCCTCCAACTACACACAATTTGTTTGCTACATGTGCACATCAAGGTACTCTGGAAATTAGGACTTAGGAAGTGTTAAAAACAGCAGGCATCCATGTTTCAGTATTCTGTTAACTGGCCCAAACTATAAATGGCCCAAATCAGTAATATACAACCACCTGTACTGACTGAAAAAACATAAAACAAAACATCAATCTCTCTCCCGCAATGGGTTCAAAGATATATGGAAAAAGCCCAGGCAGGCGAGGGATCAAGAATGGCACCTGCTACCTACTGCTTCTCTTGCTATCTGCGCTGAGAATATAAGGCTGAAAACTATCAGGAAAGGGCATCTAGTCTGCATATACATCCTCATCCCATTTTCAGTATCTCCGTTTAGATCACTAGTCTGGCTGCTCGTATCTTAAATCTTAGCACCTACAGTCTAGAACTAATTCTTTTTATCTTATCAATGAAAATGATGAATCACCACTTTCCTTCCTGTAGATAATTTTACATACTTGGAAAGCATTAAGCAACTACACTTCTTTCATTAACGAGATACAACCACAACGTATTTATTGATCTACAAACAGCGTTATTAAGTTTTACTCATGACACCCTTCCCCGGGCATCTCTTATTGCTTCCAAAGTCTCCCAGCCTCAGCACTTTAAAACAAACTTCACAAATGCTCACGATTTAATTTATTAAATGTGTTTCAACACTACTTGCTATTTGATACCCTTGAAATGAACTATTTAAAACAACAGCAAGTTCAAGCCGAGGAGGGCCAACTTATCCATACTGAGTGGTGGTGTGAATGAGAATGGCCCCCATAGGCTCATCTATGTAAATATTTGGTTCCAGTAGACGGGCTGTGTAGTGAGGATTAAGAGGCGTGGCCTTGTGGAAGGAAATGTGTCACTGGGTAAGCTCAGCCAGCCTAGTCTAGCTTATTCTCTGCCTGCAACTTGTGACTCAGACGTGGGCTCTCAGCTCTCTCCAGCCATGCCTGCCAGCAGCCTGTCATGGTTGTGGACTAGTAAGCAAGCTTCCAATCAAATGCTTCCCTTTGTGATTTGCCTTGGTCATGGTTTCTCTTTATATCAACATAACGACTAAGATACTCTGTTTAAAACAAACACAGACGCAAAAATATTAAATTACAAAGGGCTAAGGATATAGGTCACACATAGGACTAGGCAGTTGTCTGGCATGTGCCACATACCTGGGTTCAACCCAGTACTGCAAAAACAATATAGTGATGTTCATACATATGTGTGTACACACACATATACAATACATATGTGTGCATATGTATATATTGAGGGGGGTGTTTCCAGACAGGGTGGCTGTCCAGTATAGATCAGGCTGGCCTTGAACTTATCTGCCTCTGCCTCCCTCCCAAGTGCTGGGACTAAAAGCATGTGCTACCACTGACTGGTGATATTCATATTTTTGAGGCAACTAATTTTGTAGTTTATATTCTAGTGGGAAAAGACAATACACTGGAAACCAATTATCAGACTGAAGAGCTGTGGCAAGCAAAGAAGTGACGGGGTGTGGAGGTCACCTGTGGGGAGGTAGCACTTGTTTGGAAGCCGCCTTCAAACACATAAAGGGAATCTTCCAAGAAACTTTCAACCAAAGGTTTAATTTAAAAAACAAGCAAGCAAACAAAAACAAACCAAATATTTCTTTGTGTGTCTGACCTGACATCAGTCTGGAATTTAGGGATGGAAGTCAGCCTTGACTGACAGCATCTTTACCCTCTCACTGTCTCCCTGGCCCCATATATAATAATCTTGCATTACTTCCTAATGGGTTTTTTGTTTTTCTTTTGAATACTAATTCTGTTTTTCATAAGTGCATTCACTGATGTATGTGTGTGTTTAGGACACACCTTCTAGTTTAAGCAAACAGTTCTCAGTAATATTAGCTAATAGTAACACTTTCAGTGCTTCTGTCCAATAACATCAAATAATGGTTAAAAAGATAGCTGTACCTGAACTAAAGTTGTCTCACTGGATAGGTCCTAATGAGTCTTCTAGACAGATTCTGATAGATAATTCATAGATAAAACAAGTGAGAAGAAACTGCCAGAGTGTGACCTGCCCAGAAGAGGCTGCAGTAGGATGAATCACTGCTGGACGGACACACAGATGGAGGGGCTCTGCAGAGACAGACAGGTCATGCACTTTCAGCAAGAGGCCAACCAGCAAGGCTGGGAAAGCCTTCCCTACACACTAGCTCTCTGCGACATGCTGCCACCACCTGGGCAGTAGGAGGCACTTTTTAAGTCAGGGATTTTAGTTATTGTCAGTTAACAATGAGAAGACTCAAAAAACATTTTTGCCCAGTCTCTGAGTGTTAGGAGGGAACAGGATTTTGGTGAGGCACATTTGAGAACCCTGCTTTACTTTCTGAGTCTCTGGTTCCTTATCTGCAAAATCAGTGTAAGAACACAGTTTCGATGGGTGACGCAGTCTCAGGATTAGCAATAGTATTTGAGAAACACTGACTTCAGTACTTGGAATACAGAAAGTACTCAACAGACTTTTAAAAGTTATTATTCCTCAGCATGATCTTCAAAACATAATGAATTCAATTAATTCTTAAAGTTGTAAATATGCCGACTAAGAAATCCATTTGCACCGATTGAAAGTAATGAAAACAAAATATTATGAAATAAAATCTCAGGGATAAAACCCAATTCCATCAAAAGAAGTTCACTATAAACAGTTACTGTAGGAACTCGGCATAAGGACAGGTGAGACCTTTCAGCACCTTTTAATCAGAGCGAATAACTACATTACTACAACAGATTCACTGGATAGGTCCTACTGAGTCTTCCGGGCACACTCCTTCAATTTATACATGGTTAGAGCAGGATTCAACTTTGTACTTACAAATTCAGAGTAAAAACCCAACACATGACCAATCTGCTAGGCATTACCTTCTCAAGAGACCAGAACAGACTCACAGTTTTTAAGGCTCCCCGGCAGAGCAAACGTTGTGTATACCTTCTTTCACATCAAAGTTCCCTGTATGGTGGTGTCGTTTTCATTTCAAACACACAGCTCTCCCTAGTCTGGTCTCCTAGAGGAGACCTTAACATCCAACCTCCTCCTCTCTGAGACAGCTCACTGTGTGCTGAGGAGGACACTCCACTCCTCATCTTCCCGTCTCCACCTCTCGAGTCTTGGGGTTACAGATGTAAACTATTACACCCGGCTAAAATTCACTTCTTAAAAACAAGGAAGAACTTATTGTTATCTAAAAATGACTTTCTGAGAGACATTTGGAAGAGAATAAAAACCAAGTTAAGCAGATAAGTGTGGAGGGTACGTGCCTATAATCCCATCACTTGGGAAGCTGAGCCAGAAGGATCTAGAGTTCAAGGCAAGCCTGGGATACACAGCAAGTCTGTCTCCAAAACACAAAACAAAACACTACCATTCCTCCTTCTCGAAAAGGACAAGGAGTCAGAGGACTGGCCAAAGACAGACTCATTTACTGATCTGGAGGGGCCCAAAGGACACAAGAGGTCAACTAGGATTCCTTCTGGGTACACACGAGGAAAAGGCTCCTGGAGATGGCTCCATAGGGAGATTAGTATGGAGATTCAAAAGCTACAGCCACCACTGAACAGTCCATGGTTTGGGAGCCCATCATATCATCTTCGGTTAAGGGAATGCAGACCACAGGAAGGGAGTACTCTCTGTGGCAATCTCTAGGCTTGCACAAGCCTGCCTAATATATCAGAAGACAGATCTGTAAAATTAGAAAGTGACGGCTTACCGTCACTCCAATAGATTATAGCCAAAGAGGCTTGCTTCTATCTTTGCTTTGTAGGTGTGTACTATGCGTGTACACGCCAGGGAGCAAGCTCCTCAGTCTTCGTGGGCTTCCCCTTCATTCTCAAGATTCCTGGAACCCTGCGACCTTGAGCGAGAAAGCAAAGTAACAGACTGGGAGGCAGTACTGGAGAGAAACCATCTATTCTAGTGAAAATTTCATTGATACGAGTTAGTGATGGCCTGCTTGTTCTGGCTGGTTCAGTTTCAGCAGCGGGTCTAAGCCACCCTTCCAGTTTTCACACAAGAGCAAGAAAACAGCTGCAGCTAATACAATGGGCACACATTAGCGTCTACCCGAGGAGCAGTACTTTCATCGTCAGGTTATCTGCCAAAGTCTGCTTCTTGGTAAATAATAGTTACTGTTGTTATACTTTAACTAGTCATACATGTCTCGGCTTGCTCCTCAAAGAGAACGCTCAAGAGTCTCTCAGGAATCAAAACTTGCTTTATTTGGCACACAACAGTGAGGAGGTCTTGCAACATTTGCCAGAGGCAGTCAAACAGAGCAAGCAGTTCAGGCAAGCAGTCACAGAATCTGAGGACCAACCAAACCAGAGCTAATCTTCCAGTTCCTGTAGATTAGGAGGCCTATTTAACGCACCCCTTCCTGCGTGTTGACTTTTGCGGCCCTTTATTTATGTGTTGGGAGAACAAGTATTTCTGTGGGATCTCTATGCCCTGGCAGTTTAATTATTGATAGTTTACTTTGGGCAAGTATCGACCATTCCTTTGTGAAATGAGCGAGGCTCTTAAATTAAAAACAAACAACAAAACCTCTTTCCCACAGCGTGGCAGCATTTTCTCCTGGTAACAAGGCTCAGTGGACACATCCCGGCCCGGCTGCTGCTTTGTCTGAATATTTAACTATTGCTCAACCATAATGCACGGGGAAGATGTGACTTAGGGAACCAGCCAGGGTCCTTCCGTGGCCGCGAGAAGGCTCCAAGAAATCTGTGGGGTCCACCTCATTCCTGCTGCCGCTCTAGGGGCTGAGTGTGCCCGGCCCGAACACCTCACCCACTCGGCCCACTTCCCGTGGCCTCGCCTTCCTCAGCGTCCCACTCAGGACGCAAAGTCGCGGTACCCACATGGGGCAGTGCACGCGAAGCTCTCCGCGCAGCCTCACCTGCCGCTGCCTGGAAACCTCGCGCCGCGTCGCCCCGCCCTCCCGCTCCAGCTTCGCCGCGGCCGGAAGCCCGCCTGCGACTTCCTCACCCCGCCCCGCCGGTGGGCGGGACCCGAGCGGAGCGGCTTCCGCCTTCTTCCTAGCTGCCTGGCGGGTGAGTGGGAATGGGAGCGGGAGTCCCTGGGGTGTGCTTGTTCCCAGCGGTGGCCATGACTGGGGGTGTGGCGGGGCCACCCGGGCTTCGCGAACTCCCAGCCGGCGGGTCCTGCCCGGCTTGGCTCGGCGCGACGACGCCCTGCGCCTGTGAGGCCGAGGGATGGCGGTGGACGTGGCCCGGGGCAAGGGAATTCTAGGGAAGGAAAGTTAGGAGAGGCTGTGGGTACAGTGCCGCCAGGTGCAGCTCCGGGTCCCCCAGGCTTTCTTTGGTGGAGGAGTGTGCCCGAGTGAGGCGAGGACGTTTTGCTTCGAGACTGAGGTGCCCGCGAGATGTGTGGCCCGTGGACGGTAACTGCCACAAACCATGCCCGCCAGTCGCGCTGTTCTGTTTGCAGTTACTCGCTTTGCGCTGAAACTTGTGTTAGTTACCGGGCTGGAGAAAGATCGATCCTTCCTCGACCTTCCTGCAACCTGGCTACAGCTGGACGGGGATGTTACACGTAGCAAGGAAGTTTAATGTGTTGAAAATAAGAGGCATGACTAATAATACAAATACGAAGAGAGCATAGGACCATAGAAGTTAAACCAGTGGCAGCTTTCTTGATGTGACGGAGTTGTGGGTACCGTAGTTATTTTGGTAGCCTTTATTTTCCTACAAGGTACACGAATTGTACTACGGACCACAAAACCTTTAAAGAGCAAGGCAGGGTGTTTGATTTTCTAACGATGTACCCAACCCAACTTATAAATGAGGACGCCGAGTAGGAACAGCTCTTGACTGGGGAAGTTGGTCCGCACTGGAGCACCTGCCTGGCATGCTCTAGGCCTTGGGTTGGATTCCCAGCAGTAGAGACAAAGGTTCAAGGTTTCTATGGGCATGGCTCCTGTAAATGTTTTTATAAGTCAGCGAGAGTTGTAATTTTATTATTCAAATTAAAAATATAGTAACCAAACAAGTTACTTAAAATACTTGGTTTCTTGCAACTAGTACTTTATTTCCAGGCATTTACAACTGTGGTAAATTAGAAAGGGATAGGTGTTAAGGGGCTATGGTATTATAAAAAGACGTTTTTACCTGTCATTTGTGTTTTAGGAGAATTTAGACTTTTTTTCCCCATTCATAATCTTAATCTTAACAGTAGTTATGACTTAGTTTTCTTTTTTTTCCCCCAACTCATTCATTGTATAGAATTCAAACCTTTCCAAAGTGTATGATCAAGCTAAAGAAGACAGCAACCAACGTCTGAGTTGTGACTGGCTCACTGTTATTCCCAGGAAAAATTAGAAGTCACTACTCCAGCATAAGGTAGATTTTTTAAAAAACTTAGCTTGAGATTTTAGGTGGCTGTATATATGCGTAAACATTCCCTCTCCGTGTATTGTAATTCAGCCTGTAATTGAGTACAGGTTGCTAGAAACAAGAACACAGAGTTTGCCTCTGGAGCAAAATAGAAAATGCCTCAAGTCCTCACCATCTCTTTTACCAGATGACACTCTCTTAATCGGAAGCCTGTAACCTAGCGGTCCTTTCTTTTCTTTTCTTTCTTTCTTTTTGCTGGACATATTAATGTGGATTTAGCATCATGGTTTCTTTACCTATGTTCTAGAAATAGCCATCTACTTCCCCTTTCTCTGAGAGAATGTCTATGGTCTGGCTTGAGAAATTAGACATGAGTTGGATTTGTACTTTTATTAACTAGTCCTTAGCAGTACTAATAGTATGTCAATAATTGACAGGATTTGGCTTTTTCCTGAAACGAGCACGTGAGACTCAAGATCCTTGTACATCTGCTCCTTCCTAGTTTGTCTTGAGTATCATAAGAGGCATGGAGAATGTCCATAGGACACAGTTCAAATGGGCTTTACTTTCTATAAATTGACTATCTGTGCTGTATTTGAACTATTTTTCCCTAAATGGAGATATTAGTCTTTATTAAAATACTACTAGCTAATACTTAAAAAATATGAGTGATAATGGAATTCTGGTTTAATTGGATGTGTTATAACTGTCAGGATTGGATTAACCATATAGTCTTCTTTTTTTTCTTTTTTTTGTTTTTTTTCCTCCCTCCATTCTCCAAGCCCCAGTTTCCTGCTTGCTACGAAGATGCTTGATATAAAGGCTTGGGCTGAGTATGTTGTGGAGTGGGCTGCAAAGGACCCATATGGCTTCCTCACCACAGTCATCTTGGCCCTTACGCCACTGTTTCTAGCTAGTGCTGTACTGTCCTGGAAATTGGCCAAGATGATTGAAGCCAGAGAGAAGGAGCAAAAGAAGAAACAAAAACGTCAAGAAAACATTGCAAAAGCTAAACGACTAAAAAAAGATTGAAGGAGTGAACAGACTCTGTAACTAGAGAAAAATCATCTGGAAAATTCTGCAGCATTGGAAGGACTCATTAAGGTTCCATCAATTTCATGATAATATTGTTTAGTAAATTAAATCTGTGTAAAGAGTCATTTTCTGACCTCAATACTATAGTAACTTTTAGGTTTGGAAACAGAAGTTTGTTGGAACCCACTGACAAGTATTTAAGTTAGCATTTATCGTACAGGTGGAGCATACGTAATGTAAAAAATTCAAAACTCAAAGCACTGTAAAATCTAACACCTGTGTTCAGAAGTGATGCCAAGAGTGGAAAATTTGACACCCTATTTTATGATGGGTTGTAGTCAAAATACAGGTGTGCTCAAAATACATAAAATTATCGTCAAGCCATGAGAAATACAAATTACTGTATTGAATACTAGATTTGGATCCCATCCTCAAGGTATGAAATCCTCCAAAATATGAAAAATAAAAATAAAACATTACTGGTCCCAAGCATTTTTGTCTGCTTAACCTGTAGTAAAAATTTACACTAACATTAAGTTAGTTGCCATTTTGGAGCTTAATGTACTCAGGTAAAAAACACCGTGTGGAGAAAAATGGTTTTAAACTATGAATCTTATGTAAATGATAGTTTAAAATGGGGTTCATCTCTGGGCAGAGGATATTAGGAATGTAAAAGGATTATCTTCTAAGGTGAAAAAGTTTACTTTGGCTTAAAAGAGATAAAGTATATTAATCACTATTTTAAAATCTGCTTATTTTTTGGAATGGAAGCATCACTGATTTTTCTCAAAAGAAAATTTTATTAATGATAATGGCTATTTGCATTCTTATGTAGACTTTACCACAGTTGGCAATTATCAAGACTTTTTTTTCAGTTTAAAACCTCATTTTATATAGAGTTTTTATTGTCTTGACCATGGATAGAATCTTGGTACTTCAAACACTGCTATTTTCTTAAGTGAATTGCTAAGAAGAGTAACATGACTTAAAGTCAGCAGTGGAAATGCCATGTGCTTCTGAAACCTTGGGTTCCGCTCATCACACACTCACTAGAACTCTGAAATATTTCACCAGATAATTGGCTGATCACATTGACTCTACTCTTGTTTATATTCTGTTTGTAACTAATACCGTAGCGATGTCCTGTTACTTTTTACTCATGAACAGGTTCAACGTGACAAGTAAAGTTTCAAGTGTATGAAGTCATACTTTAAGCCAATAAAGGCTTAAATTTGGAGAAGTTTTCATGGGTGTAGCAGTGATGAAGGGACTGCAGGAAAGTGGCTAAAGGGTGAAGCCAGGGACCTTCCAGTGCTGAAACAGATGCCAGAGACTAAACACACTTTGCTAAATGCGTGGTCCAGTAACTTTACCGCAGTATTTAACTGCTTATTAATGTTTTCTGTACCTCTGATAATGGAATTTTAGGTTACAGTAATTGTCAAATAGTCTTACTAAAAATGAAACTAAATGTTGAAATAAATTTGATACATTTTTATAAAGAGGTCTTGAGTTTTTGTCCTTTTTGAGGGAGGAGTGATTAAGTTATGTATGTCATGCAGGTTAAGGCTTCAAAAGATGCTGAATTTCAGTCATTGTTAACTGTGTTACAAACAGACTAGTGTTTCCCAGGACTCGTGAGTGCTGTTATCTCCGGGTTATTGGCTCTTGGTTGGTCCCACTTCAGCTCTAGGCACTGGACTAACTCAGTATTTACTTACGATAGGCGATCTCGATTGTACTGTACTATTATGATATGTAGAACCTTACTGGTCTCCATGGGTCTGCAGAGCCCACAGTTTGGGGGTCACTAATTTCACAGAAAGTCAGTATATTTTGTTAGGATTGGAGTTCAAGTACTGAAGCAGAAGATAAATAACTCAGTTACCCACTAAAACTGAGGTTTCTTTGGTTTTAGTAATTTAAAGGTACGTATTTAACTAAAAGTCTGGTTTTCCATAATTTCTCTTAATGTGGCAACTTTTTATTTGATGTAAGCTCTTATTTCTCCAGCCTTCTCAAACAAGACAGTGACTTTATACAAGAGATCAACAAACATTTAAAATATTAGGGGGCATGTTGAGTGCTGGGTGCAAGGCAGTGACCACTGTGAGGTTTGGGATTCTTCAGGAATTCCATCCTTTATCATTTACTGTTGGAAGAACTGGTTATCCATAATACTTTTAAAAAGAAATGGCTGCTTGTCACTTCTGAATTTCTGAAAACTAAATGCAGCTGTTAACCCCTTTTATGGCTAGAAACAAGCGATCCTGAGGCTGTCTAAGCATTTTGCCAAAATGGTAGAGGAAATGTACTTCAGAATGGTTGCCTTTAGTGTCTGCATCTGGATACAGGATCACTCTGGTCTATTACTTAGTTGGAATAAATATTTAAGGCCAAGGTCTGCATTTTCAAACAATAACAAACAATAATGGTCAGAGTTTTGAAAATGAAACTCAGACAAGTTTCTTTCCTTCACAATTTCTGCAAGTCTCAGCGATTTCCAGTCTCTACATGCCTTTTCTCAAAGAATATAAACAGTTTGAAAAGTCTGGTTTAAATAAACTCAGGTTTATTTTAAATAATATGTTTAATGAAATAGAATTAAAATCAATACAATGGTAACTGGTTCAAGGTTAATTAAATAAGTGAGAGCTTTCCATGTTGGTTAAAAATGGATTATGATTATTTCCTTAATTTTTTTATTTTTTGAGATTATAATTACCCTTCCCTTTCCTCCTTCTAAACCCTCCCATACCCCAGAAACTCCATCCTCTGCCATCTTTCAAATTTGTAGCCTCTTTTTCTTTGTTACATACATGTGTACATATGTGTATGTATTCCTATATATATACTCACTCCATATAGTTATTTGTGTGGATATACTTCAAATATAGGTATAGCTAGGACATATGATTAAACCCTGGAATCAGAAGCATTTTTTCTGTGTTTTAAAAGTTTGCATAGTGCTAAGCCCATCATTGTATAAGTATCCTACATACATTTTAGCAGAGAAAGCGAATTTAGCTCTTAAGTATATACTTAAGGAATATAGTGTTCTTTTGTTAATGTGAACATTTTCACTTGAGACTAAAAGCTTAAAATAGCTTTAAGTCTGTCTTGAAAGATAATAAACTTTGAAGTGTTCTAATATAGCTAATTAAGAAATGAAATACGGCAGGCAAGCTATTATTTAATATTTAAATTGTACTTTGAATGCTTCACAGCTAGGTGTTTTTTTTTTTTTTTTTTTTTTTTTTTTGTGACAGGTCTTCTCTGTGTAGCTTTGGAGCCTGTCCTGGCACTAGCTCTGTAGACCAGGCTGGCCTCCAAACTCACAGAGATCCTCCTGTCGCAGCCTCCTGGGTGCTGGGATTAAAGGCTTGCGCCACCAGCACCCTGCTACAGCTAGGTGGTTTTTAAAAAGTAGGAAGGCAGTTGAGGCCTGGAGTGCCAACAGAGGCAGGTGGATCTCTGAATTTGAGGCCAGTGTGGTGTATACAGTGAGAACCTGTCTCTAAAACAAAACAGGAACCCAAGGCACAAGATAAATAAAATTATATCTTATTTATTATGTAGGAGATTCAAATGACTTCCTACATCACACACCATCAAACCTAGTACTTTTTATTAAATTTTCTTTGAGTCACAAGAATCTAAGTTTTCCTTTTGAAGTATGAATCCCCTCCCTTATCTCACTTGTTAGCAGCTGTGGGAGCCCACTGTTGTCCTCATTATCTGTGGTGGTTCCTTGAACCCAAGAACCTTACATTACCTGAATATTCACAGTGGCATGACACTGGCCAGCATGGTAATCCAAGGAGGGAAATGATGAGTAAGTCAAGTGTCACATACACATAAAAACTCAAGCTTTGTGGATCACAAGACATACAAAGTGATCAACTTTTAACCTTTGTTTTATTTGTTACAATAGCCATGTCCATATAAATGAAATGACTTTACCATAGTGTATTCATTGATTTTGTCTTTTGTCATCTTCTGGCATCCAGGATCCTGGCTGAAAAGTTTTCCCAGTGCTCGTGGGAGCCACTGAAGGTTCTTCCTTCCCAAAATATGGAGCAGAGGCATGTCCTTTAATCTGAATTGCAGGTGGAGGCAAGAGTTCCTCACTGGTTTCTTTACCGAGTTTATCTTTTTCATAAAACTCTTTGCTTTTTGCTTTAATTTCTTCTCTGTATTTTTCATTCTTTAGTATTTCCTGCACATACACATAATTGAGAAACATGATTAAAATTTTAGTTTACAAAATTCAAAGATTTCAAAATACTAAAAGATACTGCATTACACGTGTAGATACGCATAGGCTACATGAGAACCCGAATCACTCCCCTAAATGGTCAGGTGTCACTACTGCCTTCGGCCTTAGGGCTACATCAGTGCTGCTGCTCCACTGCAGAGGAAGAAGTGTGGGGTACCCTAGAGCGCTACTCCAGCCTGCTGCTCCTGTGTCCTGGGAATTAACATGGGAATGCTACATTTCCCTTCTCTAGGGCCAGAACCAAGCCCTACTGTGTGGTAGCTGGAATATAATTGGTCCCTCCCCTATAAGCTCATAGGGAGTGGCACTACTTGTAGGTTGCAATACCTATGGCCTTGTTGGAGGAAGTGCATCAGTGTGGGGGTAGGCTTTGAGGTCTCATATATTGTCAAGCCATGCCCAGCGTCTCATACCATTTCTTGTTGCCAGTAAGTCAAGATGTAGGACTTTCAGCTACTTCTCCAGCCCCAGGTCTGCCAGAATGCAGCTTTGCTCCCACCGTGATGATAATGGACTAAACCTCTGAACTGTCAAGGAGTCACCCCAATTAAATGTTTCCTTTATTAGGGTTGTTGTGGTCGTGGTGTCTTTTCAGAGCAACAGAAACTGTAACTAAGACCCCTACCTACTTCTTTGTCCCTAGAGTGGTCTAGTGGAGGACAGGAGCCGAGTCCAGCGTGTCCTAGACACTGCTACAGATGAGCTTCACTACTGGAAATGCTTCCTCAAGTCAGTGCGATTTGTAGTAAGCTCTGAAGCTTTGCTGGATCTAGCTAGGTTCTATACTACAAATTGTAATGAATCTGCTGTTATTGTCTTTCACTGAATACAAGAATGTCCTATCTGAAGAGCATCATTACATGTGTGACTCAGAAAAAGCAATGAGATCCTTTAGGGTAAGAAAGCAGAATGGGCATCCTCCACATGAACAAGAAGAAACAAGAGTGCAAGGAAACGGGGTAAGAAAGACAACTGGAAAGCCATAGGGCACAGGGAAAGGCACGAAGCAGCCATAGGTCAGGTCCGGCTCCCTGGAAGGGCAAGTGTGATGTTAACTGGGAGAGTGCAGGCAGGTTCCCCAGTACTAAAAGACCAGCAGTTACAGTTACAGGGAAACCCATGATTCTTATAAGCTTTAATTTAACCAGAGGGATTCAGTCTGAAACTGACCCCCGCTCTGCAGCAGCAAACTAGCTTTAAAAAGAAGTCCCCACAAAAGTGTTGTAATGAGCGATCGTCTAGAGAAGGGTCTGTTGTTAGGGACTAATTACTCTGGGGGTCAGAAGACATGGACAACTGTAATGTAGGGTTCCCTGGAACACCCTGCTGCATTGGCTGGGTGAGCAAACAACCATGGTGCTGTGGAGTAATATGTTCAGATGGGTTACATTTGTTTCTGCTGTGGGACATTTGTTTAATGGTGCAAAGATGTGCTGCATTCTTTTATGCTGCATTTGTTTAACTCTGTGAAGCCGTGTTACTTTGCCTGCCTAAAAGACCTGATGCTCTAATAAAGAACTGAATGGCCAATAGTGAGGCAGAAGAAAGGATGGGCGGGGCGGGGCTGGGCTGAGAAAATAAATAGAAGGAAAAATCTGGGAAGAAAAAGATGGAGAAGAGAGAAAGAGGAGAGGAAGACTGCAGGGGTCAGCTACTCAGCTACACAGCAAGTCATGGAGAAAGAAGTAAAAAAGGTATACAGAAATAGAGAAAGATAAAAGCCCAGAATAAGCCTCCATGTGCATGATTTATTTGGGAGCTGGGTGGTAGGTCCCCCAAAGAGCAAAGAGTACAAAAAAGATAAATAAACACAGAGTCATGGAGAAGTGAGATGAGTTCACCGCAAGAAAGCCCTTAGGACATTTAAACAGTCGAGAGGGGGAACTGTGGCAGGTCTGGTGTAGGTGTCTCGATCTGTAGCAAGAAGAGAGAGCAGGTGGATATGGTTTACTGTGGAGACCATGTTTGAAAGCAGGATTTGCTTATATGGCTGCCCCTTTCTGGCACAGAATTCACTGGTTGGATGGCTTGTTCTAAGCATCAGGGGACCTGGGGACTTGTATGTTTGCTATGGATGGGGGCACAGACTGGAGCACACGAGCATTTAACGCTGATGCTCATGGAGACTAGCAGTGGCACCCATGTGTGTCTCGAGTGAATACAACCTTTCTTGTGCTGGATTGTTCAACATCTGGCAGGGTTCAGGCTACAAGACATAGGAGCCCCAAAGTGACCAATTTAGGAGAATAATGCCAGGAATCCTCCAGATCTTGGGAATGGTGTGAATATCCAGATGTATACAATCAGAAAGAACCTATCCATATCACATTACAATTAAACTGAAAAGCACAGAACAAAGAATGAACACTGAGTGTTGCAGAAGTACCACTTACTTTTAAAGTCAAACCCGGGAGAGCAAGAGCAGCTTTCCCAGTAGAAACTTAAGGCCAGTAGGGCACAGAAGACAACCAGACTGCTACGGCAACAACATACCCTTGAGAATCAATGGAGAAATGGAGAGAAGCATACACCGAAAAGACAAGACATGACTACAAAGCCAGCATGGTGGAAGATACGTACGTAAAGGAATCAATCCCACAGATAGAAAAGCAAGCAAGATAAATACAATTGTAAGTACAAATGTAATGGAACAACAGACTCGAAGATTAATTTTGTAGACAAACCTCTTATAAGGGAGAAAGAAGTGGACACAGATTATTTAGAACCAGATGAAAAACAGGATGAGAGAAACCAGCCAACAATACCTTTCAATAAGAACTCTGAGCATAAAGGTCTCAACTCCTGAATTAAAGGAGAGGGGGTGAGTGGATTAAAAAAAACAAGGAATCTGTCGCCTGTAAGAAATTTATCTTATTAACAAAACAACACAGAAACTGAAAGGATGGAAAAAGATATTCCAAGCAAAGGAATGTGAAACAAAGAGGGAGAGACAGCTGTATATTCCTATCTGACGAAACACACCTCATGCCAAAATTAGGAGAGACAGAGGACGTCACTACATAAACCAATATACCAAGAAGATTAATAATGGTACATATACATGCATCAAACATTAGCACCACACAATAGAAAGGGAAAGAGAAGCCCCAATTCAGTACAAGTAGGTGAGACTAATATTTTACCACTAGATCATGCAGATGAAAATATCAACAGAGGAACCTCAGAGTTAAGTTACACTACAGACCAAATAGACTCACTACACATCTACAAACTATCCATTACTAAAACATACTTTTCAAAAACAAACTATGTTTTGAGTCAAAAAGCAAGTCTTAAAAATATGGAATGCTGAAATTCCTGCATCTTATGAAATCATAGCAGAATGAAGACAGAAATCAACAGCAAAAGAAACAACAGCAAGTAATAAACGCAGGAACTTGAGTAAAGCTTCTGAGAGTCCAGGGAGATGGCTTGGGGGAAGGGCAACCCCTGGCCCATCTGGGGGAAGGAGAGAACCAGCTCCTCCTATAAGTTGTCCTCTGACTTCAGCTCATGACCTATGGTTTGTATGCTCCACAAACAAAAAAATGGAGAAGTAAAGAAGTGTACTTAAACAAACACCTTTGAACAAAGAGTGGGTCACTGAAGAAACCAGGAGGAAGGTAGGAAAAATCCTGTCAAATAAAAATCATAACACACCAGAATTTGTAGGCTATAAATTAAAGCAGTTATAATAGGGCCGTTCATACCACTGAAACCTTATGTTAAAAAATAAACTGACACCAAAACAGGTGTCAAGTAAATAACCTAATGATACATTTCAAAGTCTCTGAAAAAAAGGAAAAATTAACTCCCAAATCAAAGAAAGGAAAGTGATAACAGAGCTAATGACTAAAAGAAAAAGATTTAAAAATGACAAACCCGAAACAAAGTAAGGAAAAGAAAGGAAGAGAAGATCCAAGTAAAACTGAAGGCAAAGGTGGCAGCAGCGCATCGGGTACCCCTGAAACCCAGGATGAGGAGCCGCCTGTAACGTGAGCCACGTGCCGATACGCTGGGCAATCTAGGAGAAACGGACAAATGGCAGACAATGCAACCTATTAAAGCTGGGCAAAATAATGTTGATAAACATAGACAAAGACATTCCTAAAAATAGTCCTCAGTTGACTCATGAATAAAATGGAGATACGGGTACTAGGGTACTATTTTTTCTGATGGCAATCCTAAGGAAATGGCTGCTGGGTGGTGACAGTATAAAAAAGAAAGTTCATGCTGACCTCAAAATAGTGATTGTTTATTCCTCTGTACTAAAACAGAACAAAACAAACACCAACTTCTACCCCCCACTTTTAATTCTTGCCCTAGGGATTAAGCCTAGGGTGCATGCATGCTAGGCAAATGTTCTACGATTGGCTACAACCCTACTCTATCCTGCTCCTTTTTCAAACAGTGAAGGGTAATGCAATCTTCAAATTTCAGACCAAGATGGGGCAATTAGTAGCACACTGGTCTACACACACAGAGACACACACACACACGGAGAAAACTGTATAAAATGTAATTAAACTTAGCAGTGGGGAGTGCCCAGCTATGACATCGGAAAGGTAAGGGATCAAATGAGGTAATCCCTGTGTCACCCAGAAGTCACGTGTGAGGTCAACCCCATTCTGGGAGAGTGACCTGGAGTCCCGTGGTGTGAATAGCTGAATAATAGTATTCCATACCCAGTTCAAGGAAAAACCATGCCAACAGAGAAGACAGAGTGAACGCTGTCAAATCTGTAGGCCACGTTGTTCCTTTGTTTATGAATGACCAGTATGTTGTGATAACTCTCATCTGAACAGGCAGCAGAAGTTTTTCAGCTATAGCTACCATGTTTAGGTTTGTTAGTGGAGTCTTGTTTTGGTGAAAACTAATAGATCCATCAGGGTTTCCTATTGTTTGAATTTATAACTTATTTTATATGCCAAAATTATAACATTAAATGTCATTATGGAGGATGAGATACAAAAGCAAAAGAAAACAGCCTGAATGCCTTCAGGATGGTCACCACCTAAGACAAAAATACAACGGCTGTTTTCCTGGTCTGATTCGTTGACGTGGACTCAAGCTCCCCAAAGATGCTCAAGCCCTTTGTAATACCATTACTTTGCTAAGAGTCTTTGGGTAGCATACTCAATGTTGCAAACTGATACATAAATCATAATGCCAAAAAGCTTTTAAAGTTTTTTAAAGGCTTAAATATGCACTCACTCCACGAATATGCCAACATATAGCTCAGTCACAGACATTAGGCACGTATAATCAGGATCGTTATCTCACTTCTATAAGTCTTTTCTGTGAAATTCTAGTACAGAAGCATTTTCCACAATGCAGAGGAAATCAGCTCTATCATACAGCTACGGCTATAGGAAATCTTAAGTAAAACAAACAGGAATTTAGACTGTTAAAGAGAGGGAAAACAAATGGCAGAATAGATAAAAGGTCCCCACAAGATGTGTCATGAGAAAAGCAAGTGAGGCAGTGCAAAGCTGAGCCTGGGAACAGAGCTGTACGAAGTGAGGGGGACTGATGAAGCTCTAGGGTGAAGGCTTCGCTGACTTGATGGGTTCAGCTGTGGATAGGGAAGGGTTAAGAAATATCTAAGTGATTATTTAAATATTATCCGGAGTCTTCTACTTTAAGCTCTTCTGTCTCTGAGAGCACAGCTAGCAGGGGTGCAAATGAACAATTCCGACTCTATACTACTAAGCAGATTTGAGTATTTAAGTGCAGGTCTAAGAACCCATAAAGAACACTGTAGAATACTCAGTAACAAGGGAAAGTAAATACAGAGTTTTCAGGTTAGAAGCAACTCATTATTATTCAAGACATATATCACTAATTTCTTTTCACTTTGTGTGATATATTATTAAAAAGTAATTGTCTCTATGATATTATTCATGATCCCAAACCCCCAGTCCAGTTCTTATTTTTAAAATATTCCAGCTAAGAAACTGAGAATTAGTCCATCATTTTGGGGGAGGGCGCTTGGGACTGAACCAGGGCCTTGAACATGCTAAACATGCACTCTGCTACTGAGTTACACCTCAGCTACGTCATTTTCACACGGACAGGCACAGTGGTGGGACAGGCTAATGATCAGTCTTTTATTAGGCTATTACCAAGTTTGCTTTGAAATTGCTAGAAATCTAATCATAAAAAAAGATAAAGCTAATACAGGTTACAGAATCATACACTTCACATCAGGGCCTGAGTGCTCAAGCTCCATGTTCCTAGGGTATCTGTACCTACCAGAACTTGAAAATTCTATGTATATCATACAAAAGTAGGCTCAAATGCAAGTTCAAAAAATACCAACAAATCAAACTGCAGTTTAAATAAATTTAACAACATTTCATTGTTAGAAAGTTTTTTATTTTATGAATAAACAAGACTTAGGGATCATATTTAGGTATATCACTAGATTCTTCATATATATATTTTATTTATTTTTGAGACAGGGTTTCTCCGTAGCTTTTTGGTTCCTGTCCTGTACTAGCTCTTGTAGACCAGGCTGGCCTTGAACTCACAGAGATCCATCTGCCTCTGCCTCCGGAGTGCTGGGATTAAAGGCGTGCGCCACCACCGCCCGGCCCTTCTTATATTTTTTATAGGAACAAATTTGACTCATTTATGAAGTTCAAATTATACTACACACAGAAAATAAGAATGGGAATTTACAAAATATTAATAATTAAAACTGTAATACATCTAATAGTTATTGGTGCTACATATAGGAAAATATATAAGATAAAAATATCAAGAAAACTTTGGTTTCAGAGAAAGAAATATTTCTGAAATGTTTATACTACTAAGTACACTCTCTGAAATTTATATATTTTAATCTCTTACCAGACATATCCCACAGAGGGATAAACTCAATCTTACCGATTCCATTAGTTTCTTTCCTAACTTAAACTATCATGCTGAGGGATAACTTTTGGTTTAAAATCATATTAAATATTTTAGCATATGAATTATTTCCTTTGAGTTAAAAATTTACAAATACAAAAGGATTTAATCAACAGATTAAAAGTGAAACTTGGCCAGAAGTATGTTTCTGAATCCTTTATCACAGACAGCCACAAAGATGTGAGCATAGTACACTATTAATGTGTCACAGAGACCCAATCCTCAACATTTCTACAGTAGGAGCTTTCTAAGCTGAATATGCACATTGGGGCTGTGTGTGGAGGTTGAAATTGAACTCAGGGACTTGACTACTACCCCTACATCCTACCCCCTGGGAATTTCTTTTTGAGATCAATTTTGTCACACGGTGAAAGAAATTCATTCCTAGCAAAAACTGTGTTAAGTCTAAGCTTGGAAATGCTGTTACTTTGTTCAATTACTGTTGGGATGAAACAACATATTACTAGCTCACCCCTTAGCAGTGTAGAAAGGAAAAGGGGGAGGTACATAGATCCTCCAGAAAGTGTTCTGTGTTCAGACACAAGAAACGGCTTGACATAGTAATCAAAGATCAATTGGTCTCACCCGGATGGTAGGATGAACCGAAGAGTAAATACGTAAATACGCTCTAGCACTCAAACTAGAAGGCTAGCACCAGGATGCAAAGAGATCTATCAGACGCAATGAACAGTCAAGGGAGCTATGCTCCAGCAGACGCTGCTCTGTTGTGTGTTCTTGCCAATCACTAGTGAGCCTCTGCCAAATCAATGTCACAGTTAATTTATTCACTTTCAAATCCATTGCAAACATCCTCCGATCAATTATAGCAATAAAAATGTACACTGAGTTTTGTTGTTTTGACATGCTTTCTTGAACTCCCCTTCTGCAACCTCCCCCAAACATCTCTAATTACAAGAAGTTGATCTTGCTGGTTTTTGTTAAAAGAAGGGACAATTGTAAGGTTTGTTTATATTTCTTGCTGGTTAGGAATTTCTGGCACTGAGTTTTCTGTCTTTGAACTTGAGCCAGATTAATAATTAAATCTTGAAATGTCACTAAAAAGAACTAATCACAGAGCTCAAGTCATTAATAGTTTTGTAGTGGTATTTCCTTTAATAAAAGAAATGAACTTCCCCATATATGTATAACCTCTGAGCATAAAGACACCATCATTTAATAGAAAAAGAAACTGAGTGGTTAAACATTAATAGAAAATAATTAAAGTTACTTAACAGCTTTAGTTCTACTTAATTGAACTGCTCTGGGAGAAGACAAAGAAAACGTTGCTCTCTTATGTGAAAGGGGGAAGGCTGTAATCCCTGGAAGAAAAGGCAATGTTGGGACTCCATGCTTTCTCCTGAGAGAGGCAGTGATGTGGCAGAGAAGCGTAAGCCGGGTGAAGAGAGAAGGCAGCCTCAGTGAGCAGGTGCTAACATTACTGAGTCCTGTGCCAGCGGCTGGAGAGAGAAGAGGGGTCCCTTCTATACTGAGAGAGGGAAGAATGAAGGGGAATCAGGAGTCACAGCTTGGGCTCTAAAAAGGCTGTCTCAGAGGTTGTACTCTTAGTACTTGATGCAGGGACAACACAGACTGCTGAAGACACACTCACTCACCCCTGCACTTTCTCCTATGCACTCAGTAAAAAAACCCAGCACCTACATGTCAATGTGACACTGACGTGTTACACTGGAACAATGGAACTGTCCTTGGAAAAGCAGGGTAAGCACTAACCATGTGGCCACTGCCTAGGGATCCTATTTCCCCATTCAATGGGTCATTCATATATTACGAAGAGCCTACTATGTGCCACAGAGTAGAGCTGAAGGACACATTTTGTCTTGTTTTGTTTTCTGAGACAGGGTTGCTCTGTGTAGCCCTGACTGTCCTGGAATTCACCCTATGGAATCACAGAGGTCCATCTGCCTTAGTGCTAGCATTAAAGGCGTGTGCCACCAAGGCTGGAAAATATGATTTTTTCTCCATACTCAAAGAACTAACAATCTTGGGGAGAAAGATAAGTACAACCGTATTAAATTATAGAAAGATCAATCATGCTATTGAGAATAGAATGTTTGGCAAATGCAGAGAAAAGGTAGTCTCCTGAATATTAACTTCTCTGAGAGGACCAGGTTAGAAATGATGTCTTGGAGAAGATAATGTTCGAGTCTTAACCAGTCTACAGATATTACTCAGAGAACCAAGAGGAACTAGTCACTGTAGGGAGAGGTGGGAGATGAGGAGGGAGCAGCGCAGAGAGTTCTCAAAGAACACAGGACTCAACATGCTGGCTCTTGCAATACAGTCTCAGGACAATAAGGTTTCATTCCGAAATCATTAGTGAAGAAATTTAGACTTTGAAGCATGAATAGGATTCCAGAGAAAATACAGATTTTTTTAATGTAAATTTGAATTTCAGATAAACAAACAACTTCTTCGTATTTATGCCCTAAATACTGCATGGGGCAAACTTACACTTAAAATTAGTTGTTTATTTGTAATTAATGTTTGATGGGTTACACTACATTTCTGTTACTTAATATGCAATCATAAATACAACAAACACAACATTTCCGTGTTCACTTCATTTTTTAAAAATATGACTATGGCAACTGTGCAAATTGACTGAAAGGCGAGAGAGGTGGGGCAGACATGCTGAAATAGAGAAATCAGCTAGGGTGTTACCACAGAAATGCAGGCGGGGAGTCATTAGGTCAGAAAGCACACAGTGGTAGCGAGGCAGAGAAGACAGGTCAGTATGCAGCTGTGAGCATGGCATTTGGTTATGAGCCATGGGGAGGGGCAGGCAAGCAGAACCACCCCCATTGCTAAAGCATGACTGCAGAGCATGCCGTTAGCCACAGCTGGAACGGGAGAAGAGCAGAGGCCAATCCTCAGCACTTCGGAAGGTGAGAGTGAGGCTGTCCTGAGCCACAGTGAGAGAAAGAGGTGCGTGTGTGTGTTCCATGTTAGACACAGCAATTGAAATGTCTATTAGACATACAGGCTCTCCTACAAAGCTGTCTGCTCCTTTGTGGCCATACCTTCAAACACGTTTGGCCTCCAGTGTTCCAGGGCTCAGGCACAGGCCCTGTTCTTGTCTACACTCTCTCCACAGGTAATTGTTCTTCACGCTGCAAGCTTAAATACCATCTCCATATGCTAAACAATCTCAAATTTATACCTTCAGCCCTGAATGTTACCTAAGGTCTTAAGTCAAACTACAGAGCCCATTAGTGTTGGGTGTCTAACAGACAGTCTCATTAAACATGTCCAAAGAAAACAAAGGTCACAGAACTACTGTACACTTGAAATAGGTATCTGCTTCCACCAAGCACTGCCTGGAAGGGTTCTTCACAAGACACTCCCAAGGCTCTGTGTACAGCTGGGAAGCAGTGCCGTTCTGCCCATCCCCAGTGTTCGCTGGTGCCTGGCAGCTTTGTCTCATTTCCCTCGGCCTCTTCCCTATCACCTGCTAAACTACAGACCAGCTCCAAGGCAAAAACCCACACCATGCAGACAGCCCTGCGAGGAGTTAACTGTCCCCCTTACAATAGGCTCTGTCCGGATCAAATGCATTCAGTGGGCAGGATCAGAGGAAGAGGTGGGAGGTAGGAGGAGTTAGAGGAGGATGGGCTGGGGGAGCAAGTGCGAGTTGTGAGGATGGCCGGGAGCAGTGCTTCAGTCAGCAGCAGATAACTTAGCTGCCCTGGCATCATTGTGGGTGTCTACAAAGCTATTCCTGGGTCCCCTCCCCTCCTATAGCTACCAGCACTAAATGTCCCACTGGTCAGGATGGGAGCAACTAAAATCTTACCAGCTCTTCAAATTGTTTCTTGAAATCACACTTCTCTCCACTTCTCTTGCCAACAGCATTTCTTGTCTGGACTACAGGCCCCCACACAGGTCTCGTTGGGCCTCTATGATGTAATGTTCACATGGCAGAGGGTAACTTTTCATGCCAGTTCCCTCTAACAAGCCTTCCCTGGGTTATTAGAAGTTACGTCAGATTAGCATGTGGCAGATAGAGAACACTCATGAGAACCTTTCCAGCAGCCGGGGGACTGTGACAAGATGACTCATGTCTGTCCACGTGTGTCAGTAGCAGATGGCTACCTTGCTATTGCTTTAAGGGCAGCCTGTCCAGACTCTGCGACAGGCAGAGACACAAAGCCAGGCCACAGGAGCCAGATGGGCAGTCTAAACACTAAGAATCCCAGTGAGGTGGCCAAAGCTTGGCTGGGCCTCCATCAGTGTTCAGCTTTGCGCTGTGTCCACACCGTCTGCTGCAACTCCACCTCGGGCCTGCACTCACAATCAGCCTCCCACAAGGGTCAGGTGACCTGCCTGGGGTCTTCCTGTGTGTTCCCCAGACACACTTCACTGGCCTCCTTCTGCCTGGAAGGCTTTTCTTCTAGTTATTCACATGGCTTCCTGAGCCTCGTGGCTAAGGGGAGACCAACACAGTGGAGAGAGCGGCCCTTGCTATGCTATGTAATAATTGTTGCAAGTAAAACTAAGCAGAATGGCACAACCAGCGAAGTTTATGATGTTCCGCTGTTGCTCTTCCATTCTGGGCTTTTCTTCCTTCTCTAGTCTTTATTCAAACAAACAAACAAACAAACAAACAAACAAACAAACAAACAAACAGTTTTCTACATATTTTCCGCTTTTTCACAAAAGGCAAGCTCTCCATTCTTCATCTATCGTCTGCACCCATCCACACTCAGCTCTTGGTTGCTTCTCTCACTTGGAACCATCAGGGCACTAACTCCATTGCTACATCTTGTCATCGTTTAGTTGCTGGGAGCCTCCTTGTGAGGCTCCGCCATTGCTTTTGTCTGATAATTGAGGAGATTTCTAGAAGCTGGATTGCCAAGGCAGAAGGTAAATATGTGCACGTGCAGTTTGGTGGCCAGAAGGCAATGAGTTTCTGTCAGCCCTTTCTGGCTCTCTTCCCTTTTGTCCCTCACACGTAGTGCCTAGAACAGTGCCTAGCGAGTAAGATGTAGCCAGCATGTACTTGCTGAATGAATGGATTTGGCTCTGCATGCTGCATGGTATTACACATGCAAACCTAAATTTAAAGACCTAACAATTAAGAATAAATTTATTTCACTGTTAATTAAATTCTGGTTCTAAATAATTTACAGGCCTTTTCTTCATAATGAGAAAAATGCCATATATTCTTGAAAACCAAATGAGATATTTATACTCTTAGGAATTTATATTAGTTTTTAGAAATAAATGTGGCAAAGACGATGCTTTTGAAATTGGAGAAAAATCTACCTTTGTGTACTCTTCACTTGTCAATCATTAAGTATTTGGCTTTGAATATATCAACACGCAAATACAAGAGTTCCTACGTTAGGTAAAAGTAGGAAAATTTAATGATCAGCCACCTTCTTAGACCTCAAATATTTCAATTCCCACCCCGCCTAGAGAAACAGGTTATAATGATGGTTATATTCTTTAACCCACTGTGCACTGAGTAATTTACCCAGGATAGCGCATCTGCAATAACAACACAAATGTGGCAGATCACAACATCCATCCCTAGCACCTGAGACCACTAGGAACATGGCAACAGGTACCCAAGAGCTCAAGAAAGCCTACTGGTATTTCCCAAAGAGGCGTAGGTCATAGGAAAGCATGGGTAAATGACTCTTGGTCATTTAAAGTGGAACTCAGTACACCTACCCCCTACTCAACTCCCTAGATGACAAAGCCTTTCCCGCCCTATAAGAAGACAGAGTAGGTAATGGGGAGGGCAGTGTCAGAGGTCACAGATGATCTGTGACTACCCAGAAGTGCAGAGAGGCAAACACTGCAGAAGCTTAACAGTGGTACCTGCCCGAGCCAGGTGACTAGTGCTGGCAGCCAGACAGCTGGAACTCCCTGAAGCAACTCTACTGGAGGGAAGTGGAAGTCTCTGAAGGGCCGCATCTGATGAAACTGACTGAAACGATACTCAGGGAGGGATGAAGGGAGAGGAGAAGCAACCACAGTGGGAACTCTTCTCCTCAGAGAAATTGAAGAAGCAAGCGTATTAATTAGGATATAGTGACTCCTGAAGGCCAGGCAAGCAGGTGTAAGCTCAAATGGGTACCAATGGAGCTGGGCTTCTTTTAGGATTGGTGCCAGGAGTAAAAGAGGTTCAGGCATGATGTCCCTGATGTCCCGTTGATGGAGACTAGAAGCTGAAATAACAAAATCAGATGAGAATTCTCATGGGAGTTGTGGGAGGTAATCAAAATGGTTGATGAGGAGCCGGTGAGGTAGCTCAGTAGGTAAGAATCTTGTCACACAAGCCTGGTGACCCAAGTCCTGTCCCTGGAACCTATGTAAGGTAGAAAGAGAACTGATTCCCAAAGCTGTCCTCTGCCTGCCACTTGCTGCCAGGTCAACCTGTGCCCTACCCTTTAAAACAACAGCAGCAGCAATGCGAGACAAAGGAGAAGAGACAAAGGCAAAGGAGGGCTCAGCAGATGGATCCTTCCCTATCCAGAGCGCACACTCCGAGCCACAGAGCGCTCTAGATCCCACTGATGCAGGTCCAGACCACAGGACCTGTTCTCGCGAGCCTTACACAGACAGAAACCTCAGCTAGGGACTGTACGTAGGCTGATGACTGACGTTGCTGTGTCCTGATTTAATCAGTCAGCCTGCTCTGCTGCTGCCTAACAAACTGGAAACATAAAGGAAGCCAGTGCTTGCAAAGGAGTAAAGCGGACTCTCAATAAAGAAAAACTATGTTTCTTACTTTTCTTTCACTACAAAACAAAATAGCTTTTTTTTTTTTTTGAGACAGGGTTTTTCTGTAGTTTTGGAACCTGTCCTGGAAATAGCTCTTGTAGACCAGGCTGACCTCGAACTCACAGAGATCCACCTGCCTCTGCCTCCTGAGTGTAGGGATTAAAGGCATGCGCCACCCCCACCCAGCTCTTTCCCTACAAAATACCTTTAAAAGAGATACAAGAATCCAAACAAACAGAACTTCCTGAAGTAGAGAACAAAAATCTCTTACACTTTTATTTCTTCTGCTGAAAAGGCCAGAATGCATCACTACATACTTTCCCTTCATGGCCTTTATGAATATAAGGTATCTCATTTACAAACACATTTGTCACAATAAATAAAGCATACACAATGCATACTGTTTCCTAGCTTTTGACTTAATATTCCTCAGATAGCTGTGTGTCCACAGTCAGGACCACAGTATTCTCACTGGTTGCTTCGTAGCTAACATAACTGTGCAGAGGAATGTGGCATATCCAATGAATCACATGCAGGTGCATGTTTACAACACTTCATATTTTACAAATACTACATCTCTGTGTAAATCAGCTCACTTGCCATTCATTCCTTGGCACACCTTCTTAGGACTGGAACGTCTAGATCAGAAAGTTTTTTGGTATTTGGAAAACTTGTATCTAGCACTAACTTCCATCTGTTTGTGTAGCAAACGAGAGTAGGTGCTTCCCCATCGCTTTGTCAACTGAAAAGGTGTTTCTTGCCTTCCCTATGCATTTGGTTTACCTCTCTTCTGTATTAGGGAATGCCTCAGGCTGTCAAACTGCTCTCGCCTATGGGTAAGGTTTTGGTGTCAGCCGACTCTGCATCCTGAGCGGTCCTTTCTCACCCTGTAGGCTCAGCCTGGCTAACTCTCCAAGGTAGCTTTCCTGAACTTTGTCTTACATAAGGAAGGCTGAGTGTTGTTTCTTAGGCTTTTGCTCCTCTCTCAGAGTCTTCTTCACATTTGCAGTGACCCCTTTTGTCACACACACTTTCCTAAGCACAAGTTCCACGATGACCCTGATGTTGCTAGGGTCCTCATGTGTCAACATCCATCCTCCGTCAACATCTAGCTACCACAGGTACTCGCAAGGTGGTGGCTAAGCAAATTTGAGCTTCTCATTTCCGTGAGCTTACTGCTGGTTTTCTCTTGATTAACCTTTCTCTTAAAAAGGTGTTCAGAAGGAGGAAGCAAATCTCACTTTTCCTCCAAAATAAGCACTGTGAGGCCTAGGCTATTCCTGGACTCAACAGTAGGGCTCGATTGAACACTGCCGTACAGCAACTGGTCAGGTCTAAGAACCTGTCATATGGCTTTCATGATGGCCAATAGGGTATCATAGTCGAATGCCAAGAAACTTGATGCAAAATGTTTTATTAGGTAACATCTGAAAAAGTGATTATAAGCCACCCAACAAATTTAGACTAAAAGAAGGAGTGTGGTGTCAGGGCCTTCAAAAAAATCAGGAACTGCTAGGAAATTGTGACTGAATTTCTACTGCCAATCATTCTGTGTTGACGATAATTCCCTTATTTAAAGGCAAGTGACATTTCCTTCAAGTACTTAAGAATAAAATTCAGTAATAGAGATGGCCAGTCCCTGAATATTAATCAGGTAATCAGGACAGGATGGAATCAGAACAGGTGGCAATGCCCCCTATCAGGTAAGAGACTATCTCATAGTAGACGGTTACTTTCGTATTTTCATGCTGGCTTTATTTTCAGGCTACATGAGACTTTCAGATTTTCCTTAGTAGCATCTTTCTGGGCTGGTGAGATGGCTCTGTGGGCAGAAGTGCTTGCTGCCAGCCCTGACCACCTTAGTCTGATCCCCAGGACCCACAGGAGAGAAGGAAGGAAACAGACTTCTGTGACCTGCCCTCTGTCTTCCATACCCACTGTTGGCCAGAAGTGCCCTACTCAATGTAAAAAAAAGTCCCATTTTGTTCCTTTCCTTGTTATTAGGTATCTTATAAATGTGGCAGAAATTATCAAAGCTCTTATTTCAAAAAACTTTCTAATACTGGTGTTGAACCCTGTTTGTACACACTGTTAGGCAGGCTAAGCATATAAAATGTTATAAGAATATTAAAGCTTAAATGATTATATTTTTAATTAAGAAGGTATCTAATATTTCCATAATATTTCTTCTAAGCCTGACCATTGTATTATGTATTAATAAGAGTAATTTACTTAGAATTTTTACACAAATGGCTATCAAATACTTTTTTTTTTTTTTTTGTTTTTCGAGACAAGGTTTCTCTGTAACTTTGGTGGCTGTCCTGGAACTAGCTCTTGAAGCCTTGAACTCACAGAGATCCACCTGCTTCTGCCTCCTGAGTGCTGGGATTAAAGGCATTCACCACCTGGCTCAAATAGAAAGACCTAGCAATAAATTTATTTACAGATTTAAAAGAATTCTAATATATATAAGTAACATCTGATATCAGAAAGCCTTTAGTTTGAACAAAGCTGGGTTGAGTGTAGCCTAATAGCATTTACATTTTATGTTTTTTTTTTTTAAGAAAAGTGCTTATTAATTAATCAGTTAAGTTTTAGGAGAGGTCTTCCTATGGAAAGGATGGCCTTGCTTTCTTCAGGGCAATAATTATGTTTCCTTAGGTAAATCCATGTCACTACTCAATATATCACTGAGCTTATTATCTGCAAATATTTTGCCAATACACAAATGAATTTTGTTAACAAGTATTACTCTAGTGCGATAATGTCATAGCTTTAAAAAGTTATTGCAGTCAAATGGCCATGCAGCATAAATGTGGCAAAAGCATCCAATGCTGATGAAAACGCAGAGCTCCTTTGCTGCGCAGGCGTCATTAGTGAGGCTGCTCTAGACAAACACTAATAAGTGTTTTTATGATGAATTGCCATGTAATTTGGCGAGAGCTGATAATGCAATTAGTCTAATTTTGTGGGGGAGACAATTACTGAGGCCACGTGCTGCTTCTCAGTCCTCTCGAAACATACCTTCTACCCGTCTGAAAAAGGAAGGCTGTCAAAATACGTAATTAGAGAAAAGCTGGAAATAGTTGGGAAGAAGACAGGGCCTGTCATAAGAACTTCATTCTCCTTCTGAACATTTCACCTTATATCCAACTGTGCAATTCCGAAAACACTGCACTTTACTGGTGCGTATCAAGAACTTTATACATTAAAGATGGAAAGCAAAATTTAAAAGCTAAATGTATTTTTACTCTCTAGACACAGTGAAAAAATATTTTAATAAAAAGAAACAGCAAAATTCTAGGATGATGGAATTTATTTTAAACAAGAAGCACTATTTTTTCCCCAGAAATGACTCTTATTTTTGTGTACACTTAAAAAATGAAGGTCAACCCTGAGCTGACCCCTATGCTGGATCTGACCTACAAGCCTTTTGCCTGAGGACTAGCTGTCGTGGTGACAGAAGACACCTTCCAGAGGAGGGAGGCAGCCAGCAGTCCCACCCAGCTCTGATACCTATGAGCCGCAACCACGACCATCACGGCATAACCTAAAGGTGCGGCAGTGCACACACACCCTGGCAGTGACCAGCAGCTCGACTGGAATGAAGACCTAGTCCACAGGAGGGAAACCATGCCTGGCCCCAGGAACCTGGACAGCTGTCGGGGTCTTGGAAGAGGACCCCCAACCTTTGCTCTACTAAAGGAGAACAATCCCTAACTGCGTTCTAAACCTTGTCCTTATCTCACAGTTAAGTGTACTCCCTGTCCTCATCAAGAAAACTCCTCTTTGCAACTTAGGAACCCATTACTGAAAATCACAACTGACCAAAATGCAGAGTTGTGGAGCCCAGTCCCAACTGGTATTCCTACAGCACAAGTCATCTCCTCACAAGATCCGCTTGTACAGCTGCAGGCTATACCAGACTGTTAGTGAACATTAACCTGGGGGTTCTCCAGCATTTCATCTCCTGAGACGGTCTCGGTCACCAAGTTGTCGGGCACTCCACACACCGTTTCAGCCCTGTTATTAATGAGCATACTGTTTCTGTCAGCATAACGACACGCAGTCAGATTACAAAATGAGTAGACCTGTTGAATTTAATGACCTGGTACTGACCAGTAATGGTTTGAGCTCACGTCTGCTAAAGACAATTTTGGTTTTGATTCAGCTGATGTTGAATAAGGGATCCCAGTGAAAGGAACACGATATGGCAGAGTGGGAGGAAGGGAGCCCTGCATCAGCATGTGCTGTAACTGGTCACCACACTGGCTGCTGGGCTCTGAGAAAGCAAGGCAAATGTGCGCCAGCTGCCTGCCCAGGCGACAGAGGGAGCATTCACCCCTCAGGCCTATCCCTGATGATACCCTATCAGTGATGGAGGGTAGCAGTACCTTAACTCTTCACATGTCACATTCTTTCCCGCAGACGCCCCATGCAGGCAGAGCTACCGTGAGCAGGAGGCAGGAGTAAATGGTATGTCAGGAGTGCACGGCAAGTCACAGAGGAATCTCATACCGCCGCCTACGTGCTCGCCTCTCTTCCCATTGGGACTCAACATATCAAATCATGACCTCTAGAAGAAAGTAGCTACATTACTAAAATTCAAATATGTTGCACTTTAAAAAATTTAAATATATTAAATTGATCTGAATATCACAAGTAGAAAACTGGCAGTTCTTAGGCTAGAAAAATTGGAAGACAAAGTTGGGCACTGGTGGCTCGTGCCTTTAATCCCAGCACTCGGGAGGCAGAGGCAGGGGGATCTTTGTGAGTTCAAGGCCAGCCTGGTCTATAAAAGCTAGATCCAGGAAAGGCTCCAAAACTACAGAGAAACCCTGTCTCGAACACCCCCCCCCCCGGAACAAAACAAAACAAACAAAAAACCCCACAAAAAATAGGGAGACAAACCCAGAAAATTTATTTAACATTTATTTCTATAAAGTAAGCATTCAAAAATACCATAATAGTTCACAAATATAACTATTTCCAAAAGACAAACAAGGGCCAGCAAGATGGCTCAGCAGGTAAAAGGGCTTGCTGTGAAAGCCTGAGGACCTAAGTTCAATCCCTGGGGTCACAGTGGCAGGGGAACTCGACTGCTACAAGTTGTCTTCTGACCTCCCACACTAACTGCGCGCGAGCACACACACACACACACACACACACTAATACAACAACAACAAAAATGAATGTGGAGTACAGATCTAATTCTGTAACTTCACATGAAATTAAATGTCTTGTGGAATATTTACGTATGAATTCTAAACACTTCACTTATTTTGGGTGGTGGCAGCACCCACGGAGGACATGGGAGTCAGTTCTCTCCTCCCACTGTGGGCTGAATTCAAGCCATCAAGCCACTGAGCTGCCTCAAGCCCCTCTTGTGGGCTTTAATAGAGAGTAGAAATGACAATAAAATAATAGCAACTATCATTCATTGACTATTTGCAACTTTGAATTATTCCGGATAGTCACTTTATTTATGACTCATTAAAGAACTACCCACAAGATGACTAATTATCAAATTTCTGGGTTCTGAGTTTATGTGAATGAGAAACACTGGGAGGAGTAGGTGTCTTACCTCAATCTAAAGCAGAAACAGGCAGAGTCCGGACAGACACCCTCACACAGGTACAGTCCTGACACACCCTCACACAGGGGCTGTGCTGACAGACACCCTCACGCAGGGGCTGTGCTGACAGACACCCTCACACAGGGCAGTCCTGACAGACACCCTCACACAGGGCAGTCCTGACAGACACCCTCACACAGGGCAGTCCTGACAGACACCCTCACACAGGTACAGTCCAGACAGACACCCTCACACAGGGGCTGTCCTGACAGACACCCTAACACAAGGCAGTCCTGACAGACACCCTCACAGAGGGGCTGTCCTGACAGACACCCTCACACAGGTACAGTCCTGACAGACACCCTCACACAGGGCAGTCCTGACAGACACCCTCACAGAGGGGCTGTGCTGACAGACACCCTCACACAGGTACAGTCCTGACAGACACCCTCACACAGGTACAGTCCTGACAGACACCCTCACACAGGGCAGTCCTGACAGACACCCTCACACAGGTACAGTCCTGACAGACACCCTCACACAGGGCAGTCCTGACAGACACCCTCACACAGGTACAGTCCTGACAGACACCCTCACACAAGGCAGTCCTGACAGACACCCTCAAACAGGTACAGTCCTGACAGACACCCTCACACAGGGCAGTCCTGACAGACACCCTCACACAGGGCAGTCCTGACAGACACCCTCACACAGGGGCTGTCCTGACAGACACCCTCACACAGGGCTGTCCTGACAGACACCCTCACACAGGGCTGTCCTGACAGACACCCTCACACAGGGCTGTCCTGACAGACACCCTCACACAGGGCAGTCCTGACAGACACCCTCACACAGGGCAGTCCTGACAGACACCCTCACACAGGGGCAGTCCTGACAGACCCCACACACAGGGCAGTCCTGACAGACACCCTCACACAGGTACAGTCCAGACAGACACCCTCACACAGGGGCTGTCCTGACAGACACCCTAACACAAGGCAGTCCTGACAGACACCCTCACACAGGGCAGTCCTGACAGACACCCTCACATAGGTACAGTCCTGACAGACACCCTCACATAGGTACAGTCCTGACAGACACCCTCACACAGGGGCTGTGCTGACAGACACCCTCACACAGGGCAGTCCTGACAGACACCCTCACACAGGGCAGTCCTGACAGACACCCTCACACAGGGGCTGTCTGACAGACACCCTCACACAGGGGCTGTCCTGACAGACACCCTCACACAGGTACAGTCCTGACAGACACCCTCACATAGGTACAGTCCTGACAGACACCCTCACACAGGGGCTGTGCTGACAGACACCCTCACACAGGGCAGTCCTGACAGACACCCTCACACAGGGCAGTCCTGACAGACACCCTCACACAAGGCAGTCCTGACAGACACCCTCACACAGGGCAGTCCTGACAGACACCCTCACACAGGGGCTGTGCTGACAGACACCCTCACACAGGGGCTGTCCTGACAGACACCCTCACACAGGGCAGTCCTGACAGACACCCTCACACAGGGGCTGTGCTGACAGACACCCTCACACAGGGGCTGTCCTGACAGACACCCTCACACAGGGCAGTCCTGACAGACACCCTCACACAGGGCAGTCCTGACAGACACCCTCACACAGGTACAGTCCTGACAGACACCCTAACACAAGGCAGTCCTGACAGACACCCTCACACAGGGCAGTCCTGACAGACACCCTCACACAGGTACAGTCCTGACAGACACCCTCACATAGGTACAGTCCTGACAGACACCCTCACACAGGGGCTGTGCTGACAGACACCCTCACACAGGGCAGTCCTGACAGACACCCTCACACAGGGCAGTCCTGACAGACACCCTCACACAGGGCAGTCCTGACAGACACCCTCACACAGGGGCTGTCCTGACAGACACCCTCACACAGGGCAGTCCTGACAGACACCCTCACACAGGTACAGTCCTGACAGACACCCTCACACAGGGGCTGTGCTGACAGACACCCTCACACAGGGCAGTCCTGACAGACACCCTCACACAAGGCAGTCCTGACAGACACCCTCACACAGGGGCTGTCCTGACAGACACCCTCACACAGGGCAGTCCTGACAGACACCCTCACACAAGGCAGTCCTGACAGACACCCTCACACAGGGGCTGTGCTGACAGACACCCTCACACAAGGCAGTCCTGACAGACACCCTCACACAGGTACAGTCCTGACAGACACCCTCACACAGGGCAGTCCTGACAGACACCCTCACACAGGTACAGTCCTGACAGACACCCTCACACAGGGCAGTCCTGACAGACACCCTCACACAGGACAGTCCTGACAGACACCCTCACACAGGGCAGTCCTGACAGACACCCTCACACAGGGCAGTCCTGACAGACACCCTCACATAGGTACAGTCCTGACAGACACCCTTACACAGGTACAGTCCTGACAGACACCCTCACATAGGTACAGTCCTGACAGACACCCTCACACAGGTACAGTCCTGACAGACACCCTCACACAGGTACAGTCCTGACAGACACCCTCACACAGGGGCTGTCCTGACAGACACCCTCACACAGGTACAGTCCTGACAGACACCCTCACACAGCGGCTGTGCTGACAGACACCCTCACACAGGGCAGTCCTGACAGACACCCTCACACAGGGCAGTCCTGACAGACACCCTCACACAGGTACAGTCCTGACAGACACCCTCACACAGGGCAGTCCTGACAGACACCCTCACATAGGTACAGTCCTGACAGACACCCTCACACAGGTACAGTCCTGACAGACACCCTCACATAGGTATAGTCCTGACAGACACCCTCACACAGGGCAGTCCTGACAGACACCCTCACACAGGGCAGTCCTGACAGACACCCTCACACAGGGCTGTCCTGACAGACACCCTCACACAGGGGCTGTCCTGACAGACACCCTCACACAGGGCTGTCCTGACAGACACCCTCACACAGGTACAGTCCTGACAGACACCCTCACACAGGGCTGTCCTGACAGACACCCTCACACAGGGCAGTCCTGACAGACACCCTCACACAGGGGCAGTCCTGACAGACACCCTCACACGGGACAGTACTGATACTTTAGGGATTACCAGGACTTCTCCCCTAAGATCTTCAATGATTAGAGGCTTACCCACACATTTTAGGGTAGTTCCTTTTACTCAAATTCTAATATTTTAAAAGTTAATTGTTGTAATGTACAAAATAGTGGGTTTCATTTTGAGATATCTCTCTCTCTCACACATGCCCGTGTGCTTGTATCTTGCTTTTATTTACCTCCCATTGCCTTCACCATGGCTCTCTTCCTCCCACCCCCCTGAAATAATCTACCTTCTGCTTCCTGTCCTGTCCGCATGTGCACCTGCATTGCTTAAATGTAGACTCTGCAGAGAGAGGGAAATGTGGTATTTTTGTCTTTCTTTTGTCCCATATCCCTCTCTTATAATGAATTCCCCTCCTCACAGTTTCTTTCCCGCCTTCATGTAGTATGTGGTAGCTTCCTTCACTAACAGCATGCTCTCCAGTTCTGCCCATTTTCCTGCAAATGACACCATTTCATTTTTCTTTATGGCCGCATAGAATCTCACTATACACATCTATGCCCTCTGCCTTACTCCTTTGTGCTGATGGCCATCTGGGCTCCTGTGGACAGGGCAACAGTAAACACAGACAGACACGCATCTCTGTTGTGCTGACTTGGATTCCTTTGGGTTGCACAGTAGTTCCCTTTCCGTTTCTCTGAGTAACTTCCCAACTGATTTCATAGGGGCTGCTCCAGTTTCTGAGCCCACCAGCCGTATAATAGAGTCCCCTTTCCCCACATCCTTGTCAACATTTGTTGTTTGTTGTCTTCATGATCCTGACTGGTATGAGATGGAATCTCAACAGTTTTAATTTACATTTCTCTGATGTAAATATTGAACATTTCCCCAAATATTTATTAGTCATTTGTATCTCTTCTTTTGGGTGATCAGCTGTGCCTGGCCTTTTAGGGGGTGTATCACCAACGCAAACAGATGCAATTTTCTTAAACACCTTCTTCCCAACGAGATCTTAATCACATACAAGTGATTATCAGTCATGCTTTTCTTTAAACTGGGATCACAGTAAATCATTACTTCGCTAGTATGGAGATGAGTGAAAAAATTAAGAAATTTGATGAAATAACAAGAAAAGTATGAATTTAGAGACATTATCTCCCAACTGTACTCCCTCAGCCACTCCCAATCTGGATATAACTCCAGCTTATGAGACTTGTCTTATTGACCGTTGATATGATTTAGGTTAACCATTCAGAACTAATTATGTATACGATTTAATATGTACCTAGTATGTTTTGATCAATCTACCTAAAAATAATAAATAATAGCACCTTACTTATAACTTACTTAAAAACTCTTTTTTTATATATTCATACATATATATATTATTCTGTTCCTTAAAAGTCAGATAAAGGTCAAAATGGATGGCAAACTGTGCTAAGAATAAAATGTGTAGTCTGCTCAGACAGACTTGGGAGCAGCACCCCTGACCAAGAAAAAGCAAGAGCTTTGGAATTGACAGGATGCTTCTTAGCAATGCTCACCTACAACCAATGTTTTGAAAATGAGAAGAAATTCATTTTCAAATAGCTCTTGAATGATTAACGATATTCATACTTGAGGCAGGAAGACAGAAGGACTTAGCAGTTAAGGACAGGCTCAAGATTGTGACTCAAAATGCACCCAGGGTTCATCTTCCTCTCTTAGCACAGTTCTCTAGGAAGCTGGAGGTCAACACCAAGGAAGGCAGACAGGGAGACACCCTCTCCAGTGCTAAGTATGTGTGTGCTGCAAGCAGGTACTTGTGTGTTTTCATTTACTGTGGTAGCTAAGGAAGAGCAGAACCCAAGGGGCAAGTACTCCAACTGGCAATGAAGCACTAACGCATGCCTGAGTCAATTAACTTGTTAAAACTGAGAGCTGTGGAATCTACCAGAACTTTTGGGGGTAACTTATTATTTCTGTTTTTAAAAAAGAAATTTTTTTTAGCGTTAATATTTTAGTAAGATAAAAGACTAAGTCAAGACTATGTCACGGTGTTGGCCAAGGGAGACGGCTTTGCAGCACACCACACTTAAGGCAGCAGCCAAATAAAGAACAGGTCACTGAGCAAGCTTCTCAGCCCTGCAAGTACGGGATCCCAGAACGACACTGCCACAGAACACATGGCACTCCTGTGTAAACTGCAGTAAGATCCCATTTCTAAGGGTGATACGTGAAGAGGTTTTCTTCACAATTTTACCATTTCAGACTAATTCAGTTTCACAGGAGGAAAAAGAGATACTAAAATTAGAAACTAAATATAACTTAACAGTGTTATGTTCAATGCATTTAGGTCAGATCGGCATGTGCAAAAGAAGTCTATAGGGAAAGTACATTAACTTTTAAGTCCATGTGAGGTATTTGATCGTAACTGAATAAATAATAAGCCTAATTAAACATTACAACTTTCAGAAGGTATTTCAAAAATTAAGTCCTGCTGATTTGTTTTCTATGGAAGTTGCTAAGAAAATTCTTTTAAGTGTTTTTTTTGAATTTCAAATATATCATTTATTAGTTTAAGAATGTCTAATGAGAGAAAGAAGGGTGTAGGGGTGGGTAGGTGGGAGCTGGGAGGAGTTGGGGGAAGGGAACCATAACCAGATTAAAATGTATGGAAAATATTGTATTTTAAAAATGAATGTCTTATCATTCTACCAGAGATTCAACCTGCTCTCTCTCTGCCTGGCTCAACTTGATATGATTATAAGGCACTGCTTATTTATCTGTCTTACTGTGGCGGGGTCTCAAACTTACTGTTAAACTTTTACTTAGCTAAAATGATCTTGAACTTTTGATCCTCCTACACTTTCAGAGTACCGGGGTAACAGGCTGCACCCCATGCCTGGTTTATGCAGTACTGGGAATGGAGCCAGAGTATGCTAAGCAACAATCTACTAACCAAGCTACAAGGGCAGCCCTCTTGGTATTTGTTTTAAACAGAATATTTTATGAACAGAAATATATATAGCTAACAATATACTCCTATGTCCCCACTATCAAACTGAATGGATTAAACTCTGCTGATATGATAAAAGCCCCTGGTGGTCTCTCCTGATTTCTCTTCTAGTAACAACAGCCTTGTGTTTCCTTTCCAGTCTGTCATTTCCATGCCGGCTTTCAATGTATCCCGATACATCCATAAACAACAGCAGCACTTTTATGTATAAGATTTTACAAACCATGTCACATTTCAGGTGGCAAATCAATAGCAAAGCCAGCATCAGTACTGATTGCACAGTGAATGTAGACTTTAAATGCTCTTTAAAGCCTCAGAGTTTCAGTTCTGCTTGTTCAATTTATGGAAGATATAACCATATAACTTAATTGGCAAAGCTAGTCCTGATTGTCAAACCCGATCAGCCAAGTCTGACTTATTCTCTGTCAGAATAAGTCTGGGTTAATTTTAAAATTCAAATAAATGTGTTATTATGCATCCCCATGACAAGTTTCGCACCTCTGAATTTTAAATTTCGGATGCTAAGCGGACAGCTAGCTAGCTAGTTGGACAGATCAGCCATTGTCTTAGAGACTGGCTGCAAGCCTGTGTCCTGAATAAAGACCTTGTGCTGCTTCTCAGATCATTCCCACTGAAGCTCTGCCTCTGCTCTGCTCTTGAGGGACTCTCCCTCAGGTAAGACTCACTCTTCAAAGGCCTCAGGGGAGCCTGGAAAGTTTTAACCCCCAGAGCAAGGTCCCATAGTCAGGTGCAGTGTGGACAAAGGATAATCTTTCCTTTTAAAAGGTCGACACTTCTAATAGTAATCTTAAAGTAGGTCTGATGACAACCAGCAGGTCAGTTCTTAGGAAGATTCTTTTTTCTTTTAATTGAAAGACTGCACATGCAGAGAGAAGATGGAATTGATTTCCTTAAAGCTATTGAACCTGAACATTAAACAGGAAGCTTCTCCATGCCCAGCGGTACAGGCTGACAGTCTAGAAACCACTGATTTGTGGCTGATTTGGCAAACTGACTGCTTTCACTGACCTACTGTTTTTGTAAATAAAGTTTTATTGGGCACAACCACAATCAGACACATTCTGCAGTAACTGCCAAGTCTATTACAGCATGGTTTGGCTTACAAAGCTTAAGCTGAGTAGGGTATGGGACTCGCCCATCAGACCCCAGCAATCAGGGAACAAATTGAGACAAGTAACCTGGTGTGAATTCAGGGACAATCTGTGCTACAGTGTGAGGCCCCGTCTCGCAAAACAAAACAAATTCTTTTTTTTTTTCCTCTTTTAAGTCAAAGTTTGTAGGGCTAATATCACAAAAATATTTGTTATGAAAATACTATAACTCCTTCCTCAAAGCTACTTTACGTATTTTACTTGACTCTGGATGGCTGTTTGCAGGACTGGGGATGAGAGCCAGGGCTCAAGTGTGCTGATAAAGCACTCCTAGCGCAGGGCTCTACACCCAGTGCTCACTTGCCACCAAGGGTCACAGCACAGGCCAAACCAAGGATGTAAGGCAGGCTCTGCTCCTAGGGACTTTGCAGCAGCCTGTAACCCTTCATGATCACTCCCTTGTTATTCGGATTTAAGCTTTGTGTGTTGACTCCCTCCGCATAATGGGAAATGGAGAGTTACCCCAGCCTTGTTTTCCAGCAGCCACCAGTTACAGTTCAACATTTAATATTTATATTATTCTGCAAGAATACTTTTAACTAGTGACTTATGTATGCTTACTTCCCTTTTTCTACCCATGTGGGGTGGTTTGATTTCAGTGGTCTCCAAAGGTAGTGGCTCTATTAGGAGGTGTAAAACTTGTTGGAGTAGGTGTGGTCTTCTTGGAGGAAGTGTGTCATTGTGGAAGTGGGCTTTGAGGTCTCATACATGCTCAAAATACTGCCCAGTATCTCACACTACTTTCTGTGCCTGCAAGATGTAGGACTCTGTTTCTTCTCCAGCACCATGTCCCACATGATGATAATAGACTAAACTTACAAAACTATAAGCCAGCCCCAACTAAACATTTTCTTTTAAAAGAGTTCCTGTGGTCATTTTGTCCTAAAACACCATGTTTTGTTCCTACTGGAGCTAATGAGTGAATTCTATTTTTCACACACTGATGTATAGTGAGGCTCATTTACTGTCTTCCAGTGTATCACGTCCTCTGTGTATTTCAACACTCTCCCTGCATTTCTTGCCCCCACACCACCTAGTGGTCTAGCTGCCCTTGTATTCTAGTACTCTTTGCCTAGGCTGGACTCTTGTCTCCTGTTCTCTCATCTTTGCATTTCCATAACTTCCTGACAACGGGTTTGTAGAAAACAATTCTGTGAGCCCTCCCATGATTGAAAATGATTTTCCTTACTCAAACTTAGCTGATAACAATAAGTATAGAACTGCAGGCCACCACTGACCTATGCACTAAGGGCACTGTCTCTAGCGTCCAGTGCTGCCAACCATTTCCTTTTCTGTAGCCAGCTCTGTCCTTTGTCCTGCCTTACAGAAAATTACTTCAATATAAGGTTCTAATCTTTCCGTTAAATAGTTTTCATTTATTATATTTTCCCCCAAACCATTTGTGTGATGAAACGGTATTTTGCTTAAGCAGCAGTTTGTTTTGCTTTGTATCTCTGAAGATGGTAGTGAGGTCTTTAAGCAGTTAGTTTTATCCAGGTTGCCTTCTCCTCATTATTTACTTGTTGATGTAGGTCTCTGTCTTTCATAGTAAACTGTCACCCCACTAGACTTGTGAAAGTGGACCCTGTTTTAAGTTCCCACCTTACCTGAATGAATGCCCATCATTCTTTCCCTACTTTCAAGATTATATGAATGGCACACAGTATGGAATCTTCTGTGATTTGCTCTTTTTATGCAATACCATGTTTTCTGAGATTTGCCCATGTTTAGACATCAGTTCTACTTCATTAATTTTTATTTAATGATGCTAGATCCCAGAGTGTAAAAATGTTGCAATTTTCTTCTAAATTTCTACCACATTTCTAAAAATACAAGATTTGGGATAAGAGAGGTGTCTACTTTTTGAAAGAAAACATAGTTCACTTGATGTGGGAGTCCCCTCTGTGTGCTGTGATTACCATTAATGAATAACGAAAGTGCCTTGGCCTGTTGGTAGGGCAGAACTTAGGTAGGCGGGGAAGACTGAACTGAATGCTGGCAGAAAGAAGGGTGGAGTCATATAGATGCCATGGATCTGCTGCTGGAGATAGACGTGCTGAAACTTTGCTGTTAGGCCATGACCTTGTGGTGATATACAGATTAATAGAAATAGGTTAAATTAAGATATAAGAGTTAGCCAATAAGAAGCTAGAGCTAATGGGCCAAGCAGTGATTTAAATAATATGGTTTCTGGGTGATTATCTCAGTTCTGGGCTGCCAGGACAAACAAGCAGCCCCGCTTCCAACATTCACCTTTGTAATTTAAGTCAACAGGAAAGTAGAGCCATATATGCAAAATGTCAAAATTAGGACATTTCATTTTGTTAACTTATAAAATGAGCCTAATAATACTGAACACACAGAACTCAATGAATGTCAGTTACTTGAAGACAACACCAAAATAGACCTCAAGAATTTGGAATCAATATTCTTCTCTGAATGTTAAGCTGCAAAATCAACATATTATAGGCAAGAGCAGAAGTACGAAAAGGTAAAACCGAAGAAGAGTTGTAGGACTGGTAGCACCTGACCATAGTACAACAGCTGTAATAGTTAAAGGGGGTGTCACTCAGAATGGGAGCAGCAAGAAAATGAGACTCTAGAGACAAAAGTTGGCAGATAATCCAGACAAATACTGTCCATGAGAGTGGGAGCTTAACCAGCATCTGACAATTTTCTGTTCCGTTCCACAAGGGTCTGCTTGTATGAACACGTTGATAACAACATACAATCCTGCTTGTGTGAAGAGAGATACTAATAACAACATACAATCTTGCTTGTATGAACAGAGATACTGATAACAACATACAAGTCTCTCAACCATTAGGACCACTGTAGGTCAAACTATTTCAGTTGAAGTGGATGCAATATGTCACATAAATAAGCATAAAACATTTAACTGTTTATTTTACCCACTTCCCATCATTTCCTGTTCCCCTTGCTTTGCTAGATTCCCACTGTAAACCAGTACTTGGAGTTCTCCTCACCATTTCACGACCATTTGACATAGTAAGTCTTTAGAGCTTCCAGCCCAGAGTCAAGACCATGGTCCAGTAAATAACCAAAGCCACGATGAGTGTGCCTACACATCTACCCAACCTTTGCCTAGACTAGAGCAGCATCATTTCCAAGTACTTTTTTTTTTAATATTTATTTATTTATTATGTATACAATATTCTGTCTGTGTGTATGCTTGCAGGCCAGAAGAGGGCACCAGACCTCATTACAGATGGTTGTGAGCCACCATGTGGTTGCTGGGAATTGAACTCAGGACCTTTGGAAGAGCAGGCAGTGCTCTCAACCTCTGAGCCATCTCTCCAGCCCTCCAAGTACTTTTGACCAGTCTTTTTTTATTGGTGTCTTGAACTCCTTTTCCCCTTCATGAAACAATTGAAATCGAAGTTGGCAGACCACTAATGTGCCTTTCTTTTTTACTGTCTGTAAACATATCACTGAATCATCATGCATTTTGTCAAAAATAGCAAAAAGCAGGGCTACTTTTCAACCAGTAGAGTTTATTGTGCTTCCAACTATTTTGTTAGTCTGAAAAGAACAGTATTTTTAAACATTTGCTATTAATGGCTTCTAATAAAGTAAAAGTCAGGAAAAGTCTACTTGTTTTGTGAAACAGAGCTAGCTCACTTCGTACTGCACTGCAGAACGAGTGCTGAACCACACTGATGTACTGTAGTTGCATATGAACCTTTTTGAAAATACAGCAAGCAATGTTCAACTGGAAATATGTTCTACAAGGTTGATCTGTAATTGGTGGATAGAAACTCAAGCTCATTACTCAAATCTGTCTATATAAATCAACCTAATGATAACAAATCAAGCCCTGCATCAGATGGTTATGATGCAAAGATGAATAAGGCTTAATTCTTGTATTACTTTGCTTATAATGCCATCAGGAAGATGAGTAAACAATAAACTTGAAAGGTAAACTCCAAGGGCCTATTAAGGTGTCAAAGCTAGGGTATTCAAGAAAGGAATAATTAAATCTATGAGTTAAGAAGTTGAGGAGGTGCTTGTGGCACACACCTTTAATCCCAGCACTTGGGAGGCAGAGGCAGGAGGGTGTCTGAGTTTGAGGCCAGCCTGGTCTACAGAGTTAGATTCAGGGCAGCCAGGACTACACACAGAAACCCTATCTTGGAAAGGAAAGGAAAGGAAAGGAAAGGAAAGAAGGAAGGAAGGAAGGAAGGAAGGAAGGAAGGAAGGAAGGAAGGAAGGAAGGAAGGAAGGAAGGAAGGAAGGAGAGGAGGGTAAGAAAAAAGGGAACAAAGGAAAGAAAAAAGTTCAGAGAGGTATCCTAGCATTTTAAAGACCTTTTAAGAAGAATTAAATATAAACAGGTAAGTCTGTCTGCTGATGGCAACAGGAAGCAGCATTAAGCCTGAGAGCCTCCCGGAAGCTCCTCTAAGGAGTATGAGTAAGGCAGGTACAAGGAGGTCAGGGGACGAAGTCAACAAGGGAGGAATCAGACCTTCCGCTGGCCAGAGCCCCAAGAACTGTACTAGAAACTGATCCCTTCCCCTTCAAGTTGGCCAGGGGAGAAATAGTAATGTTATAGTATTTGAGTTTATCACAAACTGCTAAGCTTCAAACATATACCATTCTAAAAATTTAAGGACTGATCCCCCCAAGGTTCTCAGGGTGACTTCAAACTAGCCATCTTCCTGACCCAGTCTTCTGAGATGATAGTATTATAGGCAACTGACTTAGAAAATAGTCTTTAAACCATTTTCCTGTCAAAGTGGGTTTTTTTTTTAAAATATTCTTATCAGTTCCATAAGATGTGCATTTATTATAGTCACGTGGCCAAACTGCCTTCTGAAATATTCACATTTATACTTCTGGACACAGACTGTTCTCAACCTTGGCCAAAGAAGATTCTTTACCCAGTGCCTTTATTCAGGGCAGACACATGGAATCCGTTAAGTGCTGAGAACAAGAGACTGATCAACACCTCCTCCCAACTCCAAGGTTCAGGGACTGTGAAAGAATAAGAACTGCAGGATGGGGAGAGGTGCTCCTCAATGCCGTCTTCTGGACAGGACGTGGCTACTGCACTCCACTCACGGTCCCTGCACAAGGTCAAACAAGGCAAAACTCCAGGATGTGTGGGTGGGCAGTGTGTTTTCCACACCCCGCCCCTCAGCAGAAGCTGCTGGCACTTGATGGATGCTGAGAGAGGGAGAATCATTCCCTCTTGAGGATATTCCCACTGGCAAGCTTTCTGTGGCAGTGGCTGGCCCCATGTCCATCCACATATGTGCTAAAAGGGCTCAATGGATTGTGGGAAAAGAAGAAAAACAAAAAGAGACATGAAGTTGAGAGATGGGAATATGAGAGGGGGATACAGGGTAGTTGGTGGAGAGAAATGAGAAAATGGATATAATTATATTTCATTGAATCCACGCATGAAGTTCTCAAGAATAAAGAAAAATTTTAAGAATACAAGAATATGTGCATATATTTTTATCATACAATATTTTATTACTATGTAATGGTAATATATTATAATAAATTATTTTACTAGAAATACTTGAGAATTACTTCTTACAGAGTAAAATTAATACTCTGAGATGTATAATATTTTTCCCAAGAATTTATGTATGTTTAGTAGTACAAGTTCTCAGCTGAAAACACAGCATTACAAGCATAAACTATTTGAATATTTTCCCATGTATTCTTACCTCCATAGTAGGTGGAGTCTTTCTTGTTCTTCTAATCCATGCTAGAATGAAAAAATAGCATTTAAATGTCTGTTTTCCATAATTTATCGAAAGTAAACATTTTTTTCCTTTTACACTTTTTTTTAATGAGGAACCCAACAGCATGTGTGGAGATCAGAGGGTAACCTAGCAAAGTCAGTTCTCTTCTACCATGTTGGTTTTGGGAATGGAACCCAGGTTATCAAGTTTAGTGGCAAGAGCTTTTACTTGCTCAGCCATCTTGCTGGCCATACATAAAGCTTTGATGCACTCATCTATAAGATATTTTTTAAACATCTATGATGAACTGTTTTAAATACTGGAGTTTGAGCAGATGAAATGCCTCAAACGACTGTAGCACAAATACGAGGGAAGTGGGGTACAGGAACTAAACACACAGATGTATAAAGTCAGGTGGTGACAGGTGTTGTGAAAAATACGAGACTGTCCGGAGGACAGTTTCATATCTTCAAAACCGCAGCTCGTAATCATCAGAATTCAATTTAGTCTATTTATGGCATAAAGAACAAATCACAATAAAGTTCTAGGCAATGTCAAAATTATATTATAATGAAAATCTGAATTTGTAATTGCCCAATTTATCGAGGATTTAGAAAAGTTTTTATTACAGGAATTTTTCTTCTTATGTGCTCTAGTGAGTAGCTGCCATCTGTGGCTGGAGAATACCATCAGTCTTCACTTGAACTCTTGGGAGGCAGGATACAGAGGTGGAGCACAGACACTGGTTCAATGCCCACTTAGTAGACACTGCAGCAGAGGGAAGGGAATAGAGCAGCTGCATCCAGAAAAGCTACACAGCACGCTCTAGATCAGAAACGCTACACAGTGTGCTCTAGATCAGAAACGCTACACAGCATGCTCTAGATCAGAAACGCTACACAGTGTGCTCTAGATCAGGAAAGCTACACAGTGTGCTCTAGATCAGGAAAGCTACACAGCATGCTCTAGATCAGAAACGCTACACAGTGTGCTCTAGATCAGGAAAGCTACACAGTGTGCTCTAGATCAGAAACGCTACACAGTGTGCTCTAGATCAGGAAAGCTACACAGTGTGCTCTAGATCAGAAACGCTACACAGTGTGCTCTAGATCAGGAAAGCTACACAGCATGCTCTAGATCAGAAACGCTACACAGTGTGCTCTAGATCAGGAAAGCTACACAGTGTGCTCTAGATCAGAAACGCTACACAGTGTGCTCTAGATCAGGAAAGCTACACAGTGTGCTCTAGATCAGAAACGCTACACAGTGTGCTCTAGATCAGAAACGCTACACAGTGTGCTCTAGATCAGGAAAGCTACACAGTGTGCTCTAGATCAGAAACGCTACACAGTGTGCTATAGATCAGGAAAGCTACACAGTGTGCTCTAGATCAGAAACGCTACACAGTGTGCTCTAGATCAGAAACGCTACACAGTGTGCTCTAGATCAGAAACGCTACACAGTGTGCTCTAGATCAGAAACGCTACACAGTGTGCTCTAGATCAGGAAAGCTACACAGTGTGCTCTAGATCAGAAACGCTACACAGTGTGCTCTAGATCAGGAAAGCTACACAGTGTGCTCTAGATCAGGAAAGCTACACAGTGTGCTCTAGATCAGAAACGCTACACAGTGTGCTCTAGATCAGAAACGCTACACAGTGTGCTCTAGATCAGAAACGCTACACAGTGTGCTCTAGATCAGGAAAGCTACACAGCATGCTCTAGATCAGAAACGCTACACAGTGTGCTCTAGATCAGGAAAGCTACACAGTGTGCTCTAGATCAGAAACGCTACACAGTGTGCTCTAGATCAGGAAAGCTACACAGTGTGCTCTAGATCAGAAACGCTACACAGTGTGCTCTAGATCAGAAACGCTACACAGTGTGCTCTAGATCAGGAAAGCTACACAGTGTGCTCTAGATCAGAAACGCTACACAGTGTGCTCTAGATCAGAAACGCTACACAGTGTGCTCTAGATCAGAAACGCTACACAGTGTGCTCTAGATCAGAAACGCTACACAGTGTGCTCTAGATCAGAAACGCTACACAGTGTGCTCTAGATCAGAAACGCTACACAGTGTGCTCTAGATCAGGAAAGCTACACAGTGTGCTCTAGATCAGAAACGCTACACAGTGTGCTCTAGATCAGGAAAGCTACACAGTGTGCTCTAGATCAGGAAAGCTACACAGTGTGCTCTAGATCAGAAACGCTACACAGTATGCTCTAGATCAGAAACGCTACACAGTATGCTCTAGATCAGAAACGCTACACAGTGTGCTCTAGATCAGAAACGCTACACAGTGTGCTCTAGATCAGGAAAGCTACACAGCATGCTCTAGATCAGAAATGCTACACAGTGTGCTCTAGATCAGGAAAGCTACACAGCATGCTCTAGATAAGAAAAGCTACACAGCATGCTCTAGACCAGAAAAGCTACACAGCATGCTCTAGACCAGACTGTCTGGTTCTCCTTCCACCTCTATCACTTCTAGCTACAGTATCCAGGGCAACTTAATTTTCAAAGCATCAGATTTCAATTCTGTAAAATGGAAATTAAAATGGCACCTATAGCAAATAGTTGTTTTGAAAGCTACATGATTTTTATATTTACATATATCTTCAGCTTATTGAATGTATTCTTATTGTTCATTTTATTTAGTACATCTATGTTTGTTTTTCTGTTTTGTTTTGTTTGAGGCAGGGGCTCACTACGTAACTTTGGATGGCTTGCAACTGGCTTTGTAGACCAGGCTGGCTTTGAACTCACAGAAATCTTCCTGCCTCTGCCTCACAAGTATAAAATTAAAGGTGTACAGCACCACCCCAGTCTTATACATTGTCTATATATGTTTTCAAAAGCAAAGGCTCAATAACATCTGCTTGTCCTATGAGGGTTTACAGGAAATTCTGAAAAGCTCACTGTTGGCTATGTAGTCTCTAGAGCAGTGGTTCTCAACCTTCCTTGTTGCGACCCATTAAGATAGTCCCACGGGTTGTGGTAATCCCCAACTATAAAATTACTTTTGTTGCCATTTGATAACTGTAATTTTGCTACTTTTATGAATTATAATGTAAATATCTGTGTCTTCCAACTGTCTTAGGAAACCCATGTGAAAGGGTCATTAGACCCCCAAAAGGGTCGCAAGTCACATGTTGAGAACTACTGCTTTAGAAAGGGAAAAACAGTTTTCTAATTTTAGTTGACTCAGTCTTCTCTGTAAACCCATTAAGTGTCCTTCTTTATCTTATAGGGAAATTAGATAAATTCTCCAGGTTTGAAGATCTGCTCCTGCCTTGGCTCTGAAATCAACCATGCCTTCCTAAGCAGTCTGTCAGCCTTTAGCAGCAAAGGACAAAACATCGACCCCGTTCCACACACCAGGGAACGAGGTTCAGACAGACTGAGCAGGCTGGGAATTAAACATGGTAAATGGCCGTGAAGACCAAACTCTCCCAGCTGAACAGACCAGACACCACTCTTCAAGTCAGCTTTGCCGAATGCTTTATCACACAAATAATAACACCAGGACCTACCTTTCTGCAGAGTCTAGTTCTGCATGGTCGTGGGTGTGGAAACAGACATTGCACGGTGGGCTGGGATTACTGCCCCTTTGCTGTGCTCTCCTGCACTGACCCACGTGCTCAGCACCCTCTACTCCATTTGTGAATTACTCTACATCTGATTCTTTTCTGCACTCTCTTTTTACTATCCTTAGCTTCTATTTGACCCATCTGAACTAAAACTTGCAAAGATTTTATATGACTGTAGGTTGTCAACATCAGGGCGCACCAATGGGAAATTTATCTATCATGCAAATGCCCTGAGAAAGTAAGTCTTTAATACTTACATGCATACACATGTCCAATGCATATTCCAATATATATTACAATGAATTGTAATAGTTCTTGCCCATTAGAAAAAAAGGCTTTGTAACATCAGAACTCCTCTATGTCATCAAGGAAAAGAAGTGATTTACAATATTTTCAACTACTTCTTTATTGTCAAAATGTTATTTATATTTGTTGATTTTTTCCCCCAGAAAAGAGGTTGGATTAAATCATTCAGTGTAAGGCCTACACTTCTTAAAAGTTTCAGATAACTCTTCAGCTTTAATTCACATTAGAACTTAGTTCAGAACAGTCAACCACCAAGACAGTATTCAGCAAATTTGAGACTCAAGCTAAATTCAGTCTACTGCTTGTTTTTACATCTTTATGTGGCGTTTTTAAATGTCAAAAGATGCATATTTCATGACATATGAAAATTATAAGTAACTTAAATTTTTGGGGTCTATAAATACAATTTTATCAAAACACAGCCATGCTGATTTGTATCTATGGCTACAGCAGCAGAATTGAGCAACTGCAATAGCCCAAATGACCCACAAAGTCCAAAATACCATCTGGTCCTTTAAAGAAAATGTGTGCCAACCCGCAGGGCTGTCATTTAGTACAATCTATTCAGTAACAAGTATATATCTAATGCAAACCACTACTCTAATACCTAAAACAAACTTCATGATCAGCTATTATATATCTACTAATGATTACTGTATATTCTAGAGTCTATAAACACATACCAGTGGGAAGAGACTGTGATGAAGTGTAATAGCATAATGCACACTATGATCAGGAGAAAACACCGCAAAATAACTGCTTTACCGGGAAGTCCACAGAGCAGCATTTTCAGATTTCTTCCAAGATTGGAAAAAGATGTTTTAATAAACACAGAGCATTACAAAAGATTCTCCCGTCTTTTTCAGTACTTGAAGATTGAACCCAAGGGCCTTGTGCATGGCAGGCAAGCACTCTGCACCACCAAGCTGCACCCCTACTTATTTTAAAAGGTTTTAATAAAGGTGAAGACATGGGAGTACTATCTCTTGTTATACATCTTTAAATATTAGTTTATAAAAATTGAAGGAAAGTTTTATGACAGAAAAATTATATAGAATTAAAAATTTCAGTATCTATATATCATATTGGGTTAAAACATGTGATTTCTGATGTTTATTGGTTTTAAGTTTAAAATATCCATTTATAAGTTTGAGAATGTAACAGAGTCCAGATGCCGAGTGCTGGGTGCCAGCCAGTCACTGTCCCAGCACATCATCCTCTGAAAAAGGACCACCGGCTTCTCTAGGCTTCATTTTAGATGATCATTTCATGATCTTTGCTTTACATGGATACATAAACATTAACTACTGCAATGAAGTTGTATATTTATGACTCTTCACAAACCAGATACCTGAAACCTCTTTAGATGATGGCCGGTGGCACTACTGTTTGTTATGAATCCATAACAAGTAAAGACCACAGCTGGACACGTTCCATGTGATCACTCACTTTGACAATCAGACCCACTTTCTCAGCTACCACAGGTCACACAGACATATCCCGGTGAGAGCAGGCAAAAGGCTGAAGAGGAGGGGATGGATATACTACTGAAGCATGATTTTTAAATCTCAAAACAATCTAAACAATACCTCTATCCAATTATGAATCATAAAACGTTAAGGTGATTTCTGTACCAGTTGTCTTTATGCTACCATTGTTGATAGAGAATTCAGCAAAAGGACTGGACAGTTAAGGCCCTAAGATCCTAGTGGTCTTTCATCTGCTCATCTGCATTCTCATCACTATGCATGAACTTTAATATTCCTGTTGGCACATACAAACTACATTGAGTATAAAGGTGAGCATGCAATTAAGGCTCTCATTAATCATGTAGAGAGACAAAAAAAAAAAGCAGGGAGAAGAATGCTCCATGAGGCATACTTTCTCCAAATCGCTACAGGCATTAGGATCCTTCTAGAAACACTGCTAACCATGTATGGTAAATTAGATATCCTACCACCAGGTTACTAGGTGAATAAAATCAAAAGTATAAAGAATATAAAGATGTTACCGGTTTGCACTCAAAATCTGTAAATTTGGAAGAGATGTGTATTTTACTTAAGGAAGAGACTGATAAAGTCTAATAATTCGAAAAGAAAGAAACAAGTGATCTTCACCAGTTCTGAGTGTTGACACCTCATACAAATAAATAAATAAATAAAGGTACACTTTCTTCAAGTTTGAGAAATTCTTCAAAAGACATATTGTGAAATGACTTGTTCTCTGGTAACTGAACTTTAAGTATATCTGACAGATATAAGAATTATTTGGTGACCTTTAGGATTCAGGGTGGCTTCTTAAATATGAAGCAAAAACTTGAAGCTTCATCTTAAAAGTGCAAGGAACTGATGCTGCCAATAGACGTCCAGGTGGGAAGAAGGCAGATCGTTGCCAGGCTGGCACCTTCATCACAGTCTCACAGGATCCTTGCTAGAGCACCCATCTAAGCTATGCCTGGGCTCCTGACTCACAGAAATTCTGGGGTAATAAGCATATGCTGTTTGGAGTAGCGAAGTTTGCTATACTTATATACGGCAAGAGGAAGCAGAGCAAGCTCATCAGCTCATTCTTGCATTGCACGGAAGCAAGACAATTACTTAGGTAGACAGACATATGTCTTTATGTCTCTGGGTAAATACCTAGTAGAATTTCTAAGCTGTGGTGCAGGTGTATGTTCACATTTATAAAGAACTGATGAACTGTTTTTTGTAGCTGTCGTCCTATTATTTTATATTTCAGGAGGCAATTTATAAAGGGTTGAGAGAATTTACAATGGTGAAATATCAGCTCCACTTTTTGCCCATTCTTAAATTCTAATGTTCTCAGAAGTAAGCTGTCTTGATAAAACATTTCCATTCTCTATCTCCCAGTTTTATTCTTGTTTTAAAAAAATTTACTATGTTGATATAAATCAAGTCAAAATCAGCATTTCAAGTTTTTAAAAACTAGTGCTGGGGGAGGTGTTTACACGCCTCCGCACACATGATACTGACATCAGACACCATCCTCTATGACCTTCCATTTAGAAGATGAGAGTGTGTGCACATCAGGAGGTGCATGTATGTGTGGAGGTCAGAAAACAACTCGCCTGAATTGCTTCTCTCTTTCTGCCAAGCGGGTTCAGGGGATTGAACTGAAGTTGCTGGAATTGGTGGCAAGTGCCCATTATCCACTGAATCAACTCACTGGCCCTTCTCTCCCTCATTTCTTAAGATGAGTCATCTCACTGAACTTGGAGCTAACTCACTGACTGGTCAGGCTGGCCGGCCAGCAAGCCCTATTATTCTCCCTTCTCTGCTTTCTAGCTCTGGGTTATCGGCATGCAACACCACATCTGGCTTTTCACCTGGGTGCTGGGTGCATGAAACTCAGGTCTTCACGCTTGCACAGCAGCACCTGCTGAGCATCTTCCCAGCCTTTGACTTTCCAATGTGAAAACAACTCAATATACTGGAATAATCTAGCCAGTTAGCATAACCTAACATTTGGAGGTAGGAAGTATTTTGGGGATTAAAATACTTGCACATGCCACCAAGTGACCTACCACTGAGCTATTCCTCAGCCCCCTTATTATTTCTGTTTGGAACAGGTCTTATTAAGTAGTCCAGCCCGGCAAGACTCACAATCTTCCTGACTAGACTAACTATATAGCCACCCAAGTGGCTGGGATTAGAGGTGTACACTATCACATCCGGCTCACTTTTGATCGGTTGCAGGTTTGGGTTGCTGACATTGTGTCAGTGGTTTCTATGTCTGTGTTGATGTGGGATTCTGGCCTGTAGTGCTATCTCTTCATTGTTTCTGTCAGGATGGATAAACAAGATAACCTGGGTTTCATAAAACTAGTACTGGCTACACTGTGATCCAAAGTGAGGAGAAAAATGTCCGTTATTTAATTTCTCGGTACAGTTCGCACTAGGTAAAACTATTCATTATAACTGTTTTTACTATCATTCTGACAAGCTCTGCCTTTCACACGGTCTTTTTAGACTTAAATTTATTTTAACTATTTACTATTATATTTAAAAGTAAAGATGTTTATGACTATCTATTTATAGCTCCATCTTGCACAATAACCAAAAGATGGATGCGAGCTAAGCCAAGCGTGCACTTTTTGAGGAGTGCAGAAACTGTGACAACGTACAACCACAGTTGTTCACCTGGGAATGTAAGCACGCTGGGCTGAGAGAAAGAAATACACCAAATACAGAAGGACGGCCACATCTGCTTCTACCTGGATGACAAGTCTAGAACGGTCAAACGCATAATGACAGAGGGTAGAGTAGTTCATTGTTAAGGGAGGGGTTCAGTTTGAAATGATGAAAACATTCTAGAGATATGGAACAGCGCTGAAGCCTGAACAACAGTCTGAATGTGCATAAGGTCTGAGATGCACCACTCGAAATACCACACAGAGACTACCCTAAAAACCACCTTACTGTATGTCAAGTGTTGAGGGAGGCCCTGAAGCGCAGTGGTGGGAAGTCGGGACTCCACCGTAAAGAACTGTCGAGTCCAGGAGATGGAGGCAGCAAAGCAATCAGGGAACTTGTTAGTGTGTTAAGTGCTATGAGGAGGATAGGAAATGAGCAGCAACACAAGAAACATCTCATCTGGGGCTAGGACTGGCTGAGAGTGGGCATCAACATCTACCTCACTGAAGGAAAAGGAGGTGTTAGCCAAGTTACTACAGAGGTGGGATAGATGTAACATCATACAGTTGATTTTAATTTTTTTTTTTTTGATTTTTCGAGACAGGGTTTCTCTGTGGTTTTGGAGCCTGTCCTGGAACTAGCTCTCGTAGACCAGGCTGGCCTCGAACTCACAGAGATCCGCCTGTCTCTGCCTCCCGAGTGCTGGGATTAAAGGCATGCGCCACCACCGCCCGGCACATCATACAGTTAATAAAAGGGAATTTCATACAAGGCAATGAGTGAAGGAGCTGGGGCTGGGGCTTAGCAGTGCAGCTGTGCCTTGCATGTCCAAGGCCTTAATTCTGTCCCTGAATCAACAACAGGAGAACAAAACATCACAGACTTAGAAGATATGATTTGATTTCAAATCTTGTAGCGGCTGTTAGCTTGGGGAAGGTTGTAAGCACTCTCGACTCAGCAGGAGAAACCAGGAGTTTACAGATGTTCTCACTGTCTCATCTACCCACAATTCCTACTGATGGAACTTCTTTCTGTGTTCTTCCAGCTATGGACCAGGGCTTGCACAGCTTCCTTTCTCAAGGGCTTTCAACTGATACATGCTGTCTTTGGGATTGGATCCTCACCACCACTACCGAAAATCCTCTAATTTCCTGCCTCCAAGACAGCCAGCATAAACCCTCATGTCACCCCGCCTTCCTCTCTAGATGGGTCTCATGTCACCCGCCTTCCTCTCTAGGTGGGTCTCATGTCACCCGCCTTCCTCTCTAGGTGGGTCTCATGTCACCCGCCTTCCTCTCTAGGTGGGTCTCACGTCACCCGCCTTCCTCTCTAGGTGGGTCTCACTAAGGTAACTTTCTTTACAGATAACCTCCTCAAAGAACCATCTCTGCTTACTTCCCCAAAGTCTCTCTTTTCTCTCAGGTTCCACTAGTCTACTGAACTGTTTTGTCGAGATCAGTGCTGGTCTGTCTGATTCTAAAGTAAATGGTTAATGGGTGACATGTTCTTCAGTTTCCTTGCTGATGACTGGCTTCCAGAACGGGAAGTTTTTCCTTTTTCTCCTAATTTTCTTGTCACTCCTCTTGTCTCCACTGTTCTAAACCCGAGGAGCACAGGCTCCAGCCTGTCCCACACTTCCTGTTTGCACTCCCTGTCTCTGTGACCTCATCCAGCCTTTCAGGTGGCATTTGTTTGCACTCCTTGTCTCTGTGACCTCATCCAGCCTTTCAGGTGGCATGTTCGCATTCTGTGTCTCTGTGACCTCATCCAGCCTTTCAGGTGGCATTTGTTTGCTGGAAACTCCACATTTTTACTCCCAACCCAGATATTTCCACGGAATTCTTTTTTTCTTCTTGGACACAGGGTTTCTCTCTGTGTCTTCTTGGCTGTTCTGGATCTCAGAGATCTGCCTGCCCGCCTCTCCTCCAGAGTGCTGGGACTAAAGAAGTACGCCACACCGCCTAGCTCCACTGAATTCTTGACTCACAATTCACCATTTCTAATCGGACGCTAAATGGGCCCCTCAAACTTACCATTTCCAACACTGGTTTTACCTCCTTCCTAGACTGTTCCTGTTACAGTTAACAGCACTGCATTTTCTCCAGATGAGACTAGAAGGCTCAGCATATTTATTCACAATCGTGTCTGGTGTGTCAACAATCCCATTAGCTCTACTTTTGTGTTGTTCCAGAATGTATCTACTTCCTTCTATTCCTGATGCTAACCTGCTCCAAGTCACAATTATTATTCTTTGCCTTAGTATTAGAAAACGTTCTGTCTCCATGTTCTGATGTCATTGCCCTCAGTTCTTATTACAACTCAGTATCCAGATAGATCCTTTTAACTATAACTCACTACACCGCTACTCCTCCAACTTCTCAGAGGCTTCCAGTTTCCCTGGAAGAAAAGGCTTGGGTCCTTATGGTAGCCCACAAAGCTGCCCAACAGATCAGGCATTCTCTTAACACTCTAAACTTATCTCTCATAGCTTTCTCTCACCTTTATGCCAGTCAAATTAGTTTCCTTGATATTCCTTAATCACCAGGGAAGGCCTTTGCCTCAGGGCCACTGTACTTGCTTTAGTAATGCCCCTCACTGGTTAGAGCAGGGACAGATCTTTCTTCAGTCTTTATGCAAAGAAAAAAAAAGATACCTTCTCAGAAAGGTCCCTCTGAAAACTAATTAAAATTGTAAAAGCTTTCAGAGTACTCTATTTGTCCCTTGCCTGTTTGTTTCATTTTCTATGGTCATTAGCATATATGTAGTTTAGTGCTTAATCCAGTGTCTTGCTCCCACTCCCGAATGTCTGCTCCAGGAAGTCAACAGCTTCCTAGATAAACAAATGAAAGCCACACTATTTAATCCTTATTGTGTGACAGCAGGCAACTGGTAGGTACCAGTACTTTAATGTTAACAATTAAAAATGTCAACTTTTATTCACCTGGATTGAAAGCAGGTTCCTTTGGTGCTGGTATCAATGACTTCAATGTACAGCTCCCTCACTTCCCTGTACATTGCACTGTATATATTTGCATGGTACAAAGTACTTTTTTTTTTTCACTTAATTGATGTGTGCCACTGTAAAAGTGTTTGTGTTTCAGTATTTGGCTGATTCATAATTTTTAAGAATATGCCCCGTGGGGATCGTATGCTGAATTACTAGATCAGGACAGAGTCGTAAAAAGCATTAAAACTTCATTCCAATTCTCTGAAAGTCTCAAAGGCTGAAAAATTAGCCATTACCTATTTGTTTATTTATAACCTAATTTATTCCTATAAGCACTTTAATTCTATACTATTATTGGGAAATGACGAACTAGGCTCATAAGAAGGCACAAGCATTACTACTAGAGATTTGCAAATGTTGACAATCTGGGAAAATAAAGCTCAACTGCTCCTTCTACAAGCTGCCAACGGAGAGACTTCACTGCAGAAGAAAACAAGCTCTGTTATCCACCCATGGAGCTGTCCTCTCACAGTCAGGGAGCAGAAATGGTCGTCTCTGAAATGGTATTTACAGGCACAGGCTGCCATAAGCGGAACATACAGCTCATGGCTGCCACATGGAAGCTATCATGGCTATCATGCCGTGACCACCAGGAAGTGAGGGCTCTAAATGTATGGAGCTGCAATTGAACTAAACTTACTGGATCTTAGATGCTCTAGGTTAACCATGAATAATTAGTGTCTGAATTAGACGGTTGCTGTTATGATCAAACATGATAATGACTATAGCAAACGACCACACTTGGCAAGTGTAAAGCAAAGTAGAAGACAGATATTGGTATTTCAGTTAAGTATTCTACTTTTAGTGCTTGTGCACATGTGCACACATGCACCAACATGTGTGCAGTTACTACACAGGCCTGGGGAGGACACTGAGTATTCTATTACTCTCTGCTTTAATCTCTTGAGAAAGAGTTTCACACTGAATTTGGAGCCACACACGAGGCAGCACACGCCAGGGATCCTCTTGTCTCCACTGCAGACAGCACTGGAGTTACAGGTGCACCAGCAGCTGCACACAGCTTTTTCTGTGGCATCTAAGGTCCTCCTGATCTCATATATATATATGTTGGTTTTGAGGCAAGGTCTCATACTATAGCCCAGACTGGCCTGAAATTTACTATGTCACCCAAGCTGACCTTGAGGTTGAGGCAATTCTCCCGTTTCAGCTCCTAAGTGCTAAGATCACAGGCAAGAGCTGTTTTATGTAGCTTTCCACATCAACTTCTGTCTTCAGATAGGGGTCAAACATCTATCCTTAATTTAAGAGGAAGTCACTTCACAGGTTCCTTGTGAGTTATATAAATACTTCCAAACAGCATCTAATATAAGTGTTCTCTACAAATTATAAAGGAGAAAATGAAGACCCAAAATATGCTACTTTCCCAAGTTTGGAAGTTAGTGAATGCTGGAAAAAGAACTCTAATCAGGGGCTGTGGAGGTGCAAGGGCCAGGCATGAACACACTCCTGTGTTTTACATGTAGGAGTTTGGTCTGCCTGCCTCACCGCCAAGTCCCAATGGAGTCTTACAACTCTTGGTGCCGGACATGCACTCCTTTATTAAAATAAATGCAGGGGTCCAGAAACAAAGTTGTAAAGTGTTTCCATGGAGAAGTAATTCTATGTACTCTAATTTTATAGATCATTAAATGTTTTGCCTTTCAGAACACCCTATTAGAAGTGAACACTTACCTTCCCATTCTGTTGGGATGTCTCCTGCTTCATAGTCTATCTCCTTTCTATTTGCTGCTTCTACAATTCTTTTCTCTCGAATAGTCTGTCCTGTAAGATCAAATGAACATTTGACATGAGCATACACTACACCATGACAGGTTCTATCTTCTCTTTTGATTATTGTACACTACTTTATATGTAAAATTATTAAATTATCAGCAAGAAGAATAAATTTTACTTAGAGTTATATGGTGAAGAAGGCAGTTCTGAAACTGCTGCAAATTTTAAATACTTTCTAGCATTGTATGCAAAATTAATTTTTATAGAACAAATCTAGATTCTATTTAAAGAGAGCAAGCAATTAGTCCTCCAGGACACTAATAATAAGATACTAATGAAGCGTCTGCGTCCCCATACTCACAGTGTATGTATTACAGGAGTCAACAGCTGTTGTGACTGCCCTAGGGAGTTAATTCACAGCCCTTATTAAGTATGTAAGAGACGCAAGACCTTGCTGCCTCTCTCCTCCCATTGTACGTAGGGCTGCACTCTGTTCCCATAGCACACTAGGTTGGATTCTGTGACCCAACTGGTTCACTACCTCAGGGAATGTAAGGAAAGAGAAATATGGAGAAAAGCTACCAGGGAGGTCCTGAGTAAATGCACAGAACCAAAAAAAATCATGAACCACGATGCTTGTGGAGGTCATAATTCGTTATCAGTTGTCTTTCTCCACCACTACAAACCACCTTTTGTCTGTCTCTTTATTTTGTCTCTCATTTCATCTGGAGCTCCTTTATTTGGCAAGGCTAACTGACCAAAGGACTCCATGGATCTGTCTTTTCAGAACTGGATTTGCAGGTGCATGCTACCACAATTGGCTTCTTACTTGAGTACTGGGGATCCGAACTCAGGTCCTCATGCTTATGTCGCAGGCATTTTACCCACTACGCCACTTCCAAAGACCCAAGATGCATACAAATACAATGGGCTGCTAAAAACTACGCCTGTACATTACTTACTAAAATGTCTGAGAATCAGAATACTTATGTTTTCATATAGCCATTATTTAATACTAAGATACAAGCATGTTCTTTTAATAACAACAGCTAAATAAAGGGGAAAATCATCTAATACAAAACAAAACACGTGTGGCCTATAGCTTTTAAGTTTATGTCAATAAGTTTGGCACAGGAGGAAGAGAGGAAGGTCTGCAGCTCCCAGGAACACCACTAAAGCATATTTGCTATAGGTATATCTATGACACAAAAACTAGCTTTTTGTTCTTATTTTTGTCTACAAATTTCATGTAAGGTCTTCAAATAATTTGAAAATACAAGTCACAGCTACTTGCATATGTATCGATGGAAAGACAGGCAGAGTAATTAATGAACATTTTTTTTTACTTTTTATCTGTCTGTATGTAAATGTAGTGTGTGTGTGTGTGTGTGTGTGTTTGCATGTGACAGTAGAGGCCAGAGGAGGGTATTGGGTACCTTATTCCTTTAAGGCAAAGTCTCTCCCTGAACCTGGAGCTTGTCAGGTTAGGCTGGAAGCCGGAAATGTTATGGGGACCCAGGGCACAGAGATGAGAATGAGACTTCAGAGCACAAAGTCCAAAACCTACAGTCAATTTGCTTGTTCTTTTATCTTTTAAAGTCCCAACCCTACCATTCAATATCAATTTTGCCATACTTTATAATATTCGAATTGACATTCTTGTTTAAGTTGACCTTTCTTTTTCTTTTCTTTTTTTTTTTTTAAAGATTTATTTATTTATTAAGCATACAATGTACTGCTGGCAAAGAAGGTACCAGGTCTCATTACATTACAGATGGTTGTGAGCCACCATGTGGTTGCTGGGAATTGAACTCGGGACCTCTGGAAAAGCAGCCAGTGCTCTTACCCTCTGAGCCATCTCTCCAGCCCCAAGTTGACCTTTCTTTAGGAATCACTTTTACCTAGTCCTAAAAGATTCCATCCATATGCTTGCTGTGTTTTTAGTTCATAAATACATTAAAATAGATACAGAAGAAATAAATCCAAAGAGTCATCTAGAAACTCCTTACATAACCATTCTACAGAACTCACTAGTCTGTCTAGACACGTCAGTAACATATGAAGGGCTAAGAAGTCAGTATAACCAGGCTGGAGAGTTTGTGGACAGGCAATGTCTGATTTAACATCAACATTTTGTTTATAATATATTTACTCTTCATTTCATAACATTGTGTTACACACAATTATCTTATGATAAGTCTAAAAAAGGCAGAGTCCCAATATGACTAGATTTTAAAAGAGAATACAAAACTAATATTTATATGTCTACTACATGCCAAGGTAAGTTTTACCTCTGTAAAGTTAGCATACAAAGTATTGGATTGCATTACAGCATTTTCATATACATATAGATACATGCCTATGCCATCATGCTTTTTCACCATGTGGATCCTAGGTATCAGGCAAGTGCTTTTCCCAGCTGACCTATCACACTGGCCTTGTTTTTTGAGGTGGTATCTCATGTATCCCAAGCTGGCCTCAAAGTCACTGTGCAGCCAAGAATAACTTTGAACTTGAGTTCCTCTGGCTTCTACCTCCTCACTACCAACTGGGCCACACCCAGCCCTTTGTTCTTATTCATGTCACTCACCATTCTCCCTTTCTTCCTGCCTCCCCTGGCTGGTCCTCTATTTCCCCCAAATAGGTCTCCACTTCAGCTTTCTTCTTACACAGTCTACCTCCCTCCAGCCCCACCCAATTCCCCTTCCTTAAGGAATCTTCTTTCACTCTCACGGCTCCTTTTCTATTTGTATTTTACACACACACACACATACACACGCGCGCGACAGAGAAAATATGGTATCTGAGTATCTTATTTTGTCTTATTTTGCTTAATACAATCTCTAGTTGAGTTCTTTTTCCTGTAAATAGTGTTTTATCTGCCTTTATAGCTGAACAAGCTCCCTTTGTTTATGGGGACATTTCCTCTGTCAGTTCATTTATGGATTGATAACTAGACAGGCTCCACTTACTTGCTGTTGTTAATAGTGAGGCAGTACACACAAACGTGCGAGTGTCTCTGTGTGCTGACTTGAGGTACACCCCAGGAGTGCCAGGCCCTCACGCAGTAGTACTCGTTTTAAGTTCTCTGACCAAATCCACCCGGCCACACCACTTTACTCTCCCATCAGGGGCATGCAAGGTTTCCTCTTCCACCACATCCAGCCAGCATTTCTGTCATGTGTTTTTGACAACAGCTATTCTGACTTGGGTGAGATGGAAGATAAAAAGAGTCTGAATTTCATTTCTCTGTCAGTTAAAGATATTAAACACTTTTCAAATATTTAGTGGTTCTTGTAGTTCTTCTTTAGAGAACTTTTAAGTTCATTAACTTACTTATTGATTAGACGTATTTAGGGAATTAATCTTTTCAGCTCTTTATATAGTCTAGAAATTAGTCCCCTATTTAGACATAGCTGGCATTTATGCATTTTCCCATCTGCAAGCTGTCCCCTCACTCTGGTGGTTGTCTTCTTTGCTATAATAAAGTGTTTAATTTCATTTAATCCCATTTGCCAATTCTTGGGATCGTCACTGTGTCTTTTCAGAAAGTCCTTGCCATTCCTAAATCCTGGCATGGTGCAAAGTTTCAGCTCTTACACTCAGGCCTTTCCCACCCCCTCAAATGCCACAGCTCTATGCACCGTTAGCTTTGCAAGGCACCATTACCTTAGTTTATAAATAAAGGTACGGCGGCCTACAAGAACTTAATTCATTAACTTGAGGTAAAACCATCAGCAAACAAGCTCCAGGAGGAAATGCAGACCTTCTGGTCCCGGTCCCTGTCACTGAACTTTTATGTATCTATAACTGTTCATTTGTAGACCTGCACATCTCAGCTAGTAAATGCTAAAAGCAAAAGTAACTGCTATCTCTAAAACAATTAAAAATGAAAACCCGCTACCCTTTACCAGATTTTAAGAATGTAGAAAACATCCCTTATATCAGTTAAGATAGTAATCACCAAACACTAACTGAAGAATACAGGCAACTGTCAGAAAATACAAACTAAATAAAATCCCATCACCTGAAATAGCTTATTACTAACATATATATATGTTAGTAATATATAATAGACTATATATAGACACATACACCAAACAGACAGACAGACAGACAGACACACACACACACACACACTGATAAGTGTATATTCATGCAGAAGTTTCTGATGCAGAAAATATGAAATTTCACGTGTCATTCTCCCTACTGTAAAAATATTTCAATATCCAGTTTGAGTATGTTTTGACATTTCGATGAAAAGAAAGCTCCTGTGTAAGTATGCTAACATTTTCCTCCCCTCTGTTGTGTTTTAATGTGAAGATAAAAATAAAACTTGCCGCTTTAAGAGTTAGCAGTCAAACCCACAAAGTGTAGTTCCAGACCCATGACTTGTGAATGCATTTTGTGCACAAGCCACCTATCCTGGATAAATGTTGCTACCATCCCTTATCAAATAAGCCTCTCTTGGGCTGGAGAGATGGCTCAGAGGTTAGGAGCACTGGCTGCTCTTCCAGAGGTCCTGAGTTCAATTCCTAGCAACCACATGGTGGCTCACAGCGCTCTATAGTGAGATCTGGTGCCCTCTTCTGGCCTGCCAGCATACATGCAGGCAGAACACTATACATAATAAATAAATAAATAAATAAATAAATAAATAAATAAATAAATAAATAAATAAATCTCAAATAAGCCTCTCTTCACTGCAAATGCAGACCACGGCTGGACACAGTGCAGAGAGCAGCATTTCATGGTGAGCCCAGCTCTAATGGTGACATCAACATCACAGCTGCTGCGTCTATGGCTCAGGAACCTGGTGAAAGAGGGGGTGAAAGGTTGTGAAAGCCTTAACACCAGTGACTTAGTTATTTCTCAACTGCTGTGAGAAAACACCAGGACCAAGGCAAACATCTTTTCCAACAAGGCCGCATCTCCTAACTCTTTCCAAACAGGTCAACCTACTGGGGACCAAGTGTTCAAACATGTGAGTCTGGGAGCCATTCTTATTCAAACCACCACAACCTGAAAGTCCCCTGTGAAATGGTTTCTTCTAGAAATGGCTGCATTAACAAGATTGGAACAGTGGCAATATCAGTGGATATGTGTATGAGAAATTTCACAGGGTTCAACCTATAGACAAAAAACCAGGTAACCAATAACTATGGGGAGGAGAATTAACTTCTCCCAGGGAGGAGCCCCTTACTGGATGTTCAATGCAGAGTGGTCAGTCTTGAAACTGAATGCACACAAACAACAAAATGGACTTAGCAGGTTGTATTTCTATATACTTGTGCAGACACATACATACATACATATATGCGTGTGCACACATCTGTATGTATGTATGTATATATATGTATGAGTACATATGCATATACATATGTACATACAGACATGCAGAGACATACATACATGAGTGTATATGTGTGTGTATATATGTATATATACATACACACACACACACACACACACACACACACACACACACACACACACACATATATATATAAAGAGGCTATCAATTTGAGTGGAGCGACACGGGACAGGTTCAAGGGAAGGCGTAGCTACAAATATTCTCCGTCTCACTGGTTCCCTTGGATTGGGTTTTCTTTACCTGCCTGTTCCTGAAGTTACTTATGAAATAACCACTCTGAGACTTAATATTATATACTCTTTGGCCTATTAGTTCAGGCTTATAATTAACTAACTCTCACATCTTAAATGAACTCATTTCAATTATTTTATATTTTACCATGAGGCTCATGGTTTGTTATCTCTTGCTTCTTAGGCAGCTACATGGTGTCTGCCTGACTTCCCCTTCTTTCTTCCTCTATTTCTACTTGGATTTCCTGCCTTGCTATGTTCTGCCCTGCCATAGGCCAAAGCAGTTTCTTTATTAACCAATGGTAATAAAACATATTCACAGCATACAGAGGAGACTCCTACAACAGGAATGTAGTGGGAGTGTGGAAAGAAGGAAAAGGAGGTGAGAACTGATAAATTTTCTTTCAACTGAAAACACATTTAAAACACACAACACCAATAAACTGAGTTACTACTAAAAGAAAATTTAAGTCAATTAAAGAACATGTATCAGGTATGCTATTAAAATTTAGTTTTACAAATTGAGGCATAACTTTGAGATCTGAGGAAGAGATAAAGTGCAATAATTTAGCAGACTGGTCGCCAAAGAAGTTCTCTCTTTGGGAGACAAAAATCTACGACAGTCAAACAATGTTCTGTGTCCCTGGTGCTGCAGCCTGCCTGTTATCTTTTTAAATTCTGACTCAAAAGAGGAAGGAATACTAGAGATAGTAAACTGTCTTCATAAATTTCATGAAATTATCAAGCACACACCTTCCCTTCCATGGTTTGTGTGTGTGTGACTGAAATGCCAAGCCACACCCCACTGACAGAGATTCAACTAAGTCCTTTAATGTTGGATAAAGTTCTACAAAACAATCAATAATCAGAACATGTTTTGTGGGAAAGATCTGATGTTTTTATTGCTTTATGCACCATTTTCAGAACACAGACGTTATTGTTAGTCTTAAGGTATTTTCCCAAAGGATTTCATGGTTTTGTTTTGCTAGGCAAAGTGCTCTGCCATTGAGCTACAGTTCCAGTGCCATTAACTCTAATCAGAAAAGATCCTTAAGAAAATTTATAATTGATTTTCTAACAACCCAGTGTATGTATATAATGTATTTTCATCATACTTACTTCCCATCACCCTCTCGTACTCACTCCTATTCCTGCTTAGCGCCTTTCCCCAACTCATCCTCCTCCTACAGTCATGTCCTTTGTGTGGTGCATGTGTGACCCACTGAGTTTAGTTAAGGTTTCTGGCATGAATATGGGTTAGGGTTTTTTTTTTACTGAAGCATAGGTTGTGTTGAAATTTTGTTTATGCTATAACATAACATAATATAATAGCTTGCCTGAAGATCAGAGGGCAGAGCTATCCACGAGTTAACCATAGAGGACTGGAGGTCTGTACAGACGGGAAGTGCTTATGGCTGGGCGGAGAGAGGAAAATAAGGTGGGAGGAGGCAGGAGCTTGGTCCTTTTTTTGAACAAGGAGTTAGCAAAGTAAGAATTGACCATGGCTTGCTCCTTTGTCTCTCTTATCTTTCAACATTTACCCAACATTTGGCTCCAAGTTTTTAATTTTTAAGACCAATTAGAACTTGATGTGGGATTCCCCTCTGCGTGATATGAATATGTTTTATTAGCATTGGTTAGTAAAGAAGCTGCTTTGGTCTATGGCAGAGCAGAATAGAGCTAGGTGGATAAAACTGAACTGAATGCAGGAAGAAAGAAGGCAGGGTCAAGGAGTCGCCATATAGTAGCCAAAGGAAAAAAGACACTGGAACCTTACTGGTAGGTCACAGCCTTGTGGTGATACATAGATTAATAGATATGGGCTAATTTAAGATGTAAGAGCTAGCCAGGAATATGCCTAAGCTAATGGCCCAGCAGTGTTATAATTAATATAGTTTCTGTGTTATTATTTGGGTCTGGATGGCCGGAAAATGAACAAGCAGCCTCCCTTTACAAGAACTCGTGCTATAATAGGCAGCTTACTAGTAACTCCACCACCACCACCACAAAAAAAAAATTACTTGGCCTCCCCTAGCAACTATTAATTGACAGTAGCTCTTCACCTAGGTGTGGGGACTCATGTGTCCCTCACCATTCATGATGGAATGTTGAAGGGCCTAATCTTGTGCATGTCTTAGGCAGGCAATTATAGCTGCTATGGGTTCATGAATTCAATAGCGATTCAAATCCAGAAGCCAGTGTTTCATACCACTCCTATCCATCAGATATATATATATATATTTGTGCTGTGTGTCTGGGGAATAATAGCAAGGGAAATGTATACATGTTTGATACAGATGGCTTAATTTAAAAGCTGTGTTTTCATATGAGCATTATAATTCCGTATGGTGGTATATTACACATGTAACTTCCAGAACACTCCCCTGTGCATTCAGGAGAGTTATGAGGCTTGGCTATTTAAGTCATTTTCAGTACTTGCAACTGCAGCTAATGCTGTAATGAATACTTGTATGCATATGTATTATTAATGCAGTCATTCTTAAATATATAAAAGAGCTCCCATGAATCATTAAGAAAAGAGCAACAGTAAACAGAAAAATATTCCAAGGACATGAACAGATAATGCAGAGAAAAGAAGGACAAAAGCATATAGGATGATATGCCAAGTGCCTGCACAAAAATGGCAATTTAGTGCCCACTGCAGGAGCTAAACTCAGCAACTTTTATAGACAACAGTTTAGAAAAAAGTTGTCAAAATTGCAAGTACAATTCTGGAAATTTTATGTATATATTCTCACTTATTTGGAAAGAGATATGAAAACGTTACTCATTGCAATACTGTTTATAATGGCAAAAGGCTAGGAACTACTTACACATTCCTCAATACAAAGTAAGGAAAGATTGGGCTGCACCATTCTCTGTACTATTTCAGGGCTATTAAAAAATAATAAAACTAAAGTAGAAGAAGAAAAGCAAAAGGTGCAAAATTGGAAAAGAGAATGCGATGGGTCTTTTCTGTTGGTGTGCAGAAGCTCTGAGGCAGGTTACTAAGGGAGAGAAAAGCGATATGCACAGCAGTCTGAGCCATCTGCTCATCCCTGTCATCTGTCCGTCCCCCAAATCTTCCTACACTTTTGCTTGTACAGCTAAAAGTGACCCTGGAGGACTGCTTCAGAAACAGTCTCTGGTTTGCACCAGAGAGAACTGAATGGCCAAGAGCCCGGATGAGAAGGGAGACACCCATACTTGTGCCTACTCAGCACGCATGCATGACTCGCCCATAAATGTGCCAACTCAGCACACACGCAATGTTCACTCTCCTGCAAAATCTAGATTTTAAAGTAGTAAAGATTGAAGGCGCAAGTCACAAACAATGCCACACCAGTTTGGAATTATGATTAATAGGGTGGTATTTATTTAAAGGGGAAAAAACTTACAGATAACCGTCCCAGACAACAGCTCTCTGCGCAAATCAGGAAGGAGTCTAGTGGCCAGAAACAGGAAGCGAAGAGACCCAGAAGGGAAGTAGCCGCTTTTTTAAAGGGAGAGAGACCACGCCCCAAAGGGCTGGTATTTCATCGGCTATAGGCTGGAGGAGCGGAGGACCTCCCACAACAAAAGATGAACATCTGGAAAGAGGAAAGGGACTTGTGGGAGGGCAGAGAGTCCCACAAGGGATGACTGCAGGTAAACTGTATCATACATATGTATCTGCCTGCCACAACGAAACCGTTTTCTACAATGAATCTGGCTGAAGAACTGCCAGCTTTATTACAACACATCCTGCTTCATGCGGTCTTAGTTACCCTGTAGGCGAACAAGACTACTGACAGATCCCTGTGGCAGAGGCACAGTGGCTCTGAAGAACGAGGGCAGACTCAGGCATCTTTCCCTGGACACCCTCACAGGCCAGGGCAGACACTGGAGTCATCTTAAATCTTCAAATTTCAGTGCTTCAGAACTCCAGAGGTATTTCTGTGATGAAGACCATGAAGAAAAGTGATTTGAAGAAGAAATGTTGTTTTGCCGGGCGGGGTGGCGCACGCCTTTAATCCCAGCACTCGGGAGGCAGAGGCAGGCGGATCTCTGTGAGTTCGAGACCAGCCTGGTCTACAAGAGCTAGTTCCAGGACAGGCTCCAAAACCACAGAGAAACCCTGTCTCGAAAAACAAAACAACAACAAAAAAAGAAGTGTTTTTTTTTTTTTCATCTTACAGCTTACAGGAAGGGAAGTCAGGGCAGGAACTCGAGGCAGGAACTGAATCGGAGACTTTGGCGGAATGCTGCTTACTGGCCTGCTCCCTGGCTTGCTCAGTCTGCTTTCTGATACAACCCAGGAGAACCTGCCTGGGGTGAACTACCCAGCTGGCCATCCCAGATCAACCATTAATCAAGGAAATATCTTCCTAGTTGAGGTTAACTCTTCACAGATCACAAAACCTAACCCACACATTTCTCTTTCTTGGCGACATAGTAAGTTCTTATAGCTTCCTGTAGCTGTCCTGGACTACAGTGTGAGCCCCTGGCTCCAGGATGGGGGCTGGGGGATGGAGCTGGTTAAGCTCAGGAAGAAAGATGGACAGCATGATAGAGATAAGCGCCTGCCTACTTTCAGCCCAGCACTCCCCAGCCAGTCAACACACGAGAGCTGAGTGTAGACGAGGTGGGGTTGCAAAGGGAGATTGGGCTGAGGGAGGTGACATAGCTGAGACCGCTGTCCCTTGTCAATAAGCAAGCTCCAGGCTTTTGATGTCTGATAGGAGCTCTCGGCTTGGAGAAATGGTTATGAAATAGACAGAAAGGCAGGATAAGATCTTTAAGGTCTCACTGACTTTTGGCCTTTTATCACAGGGGCAGCAAGCCGTGCAGCCTGCTGATAATTTTAACTATAAAAGATTCCATTCTGCATATAAAAGGAGGCTTAGAAACATCAATGTATAATGTATGAAAGTCAAGCCTATTGAAAAGTCAACTACAGATACTAGATTTGAACTTCTAAATTTTGATACATTCTGAATCATTATATATAAAATGAATCTCAATTTTAAGAACCAAAATAGGAACTCTTTAGACTGAAAACCACTTTACATATGACTTACAGTAGAATTTGACGAAAGTTCCTCAGATGCAGCATCTATTCATTAGGACGCAGCCAAGGACCAGACAATGTTTAACTGTCTTTCATACATTACGTCTCATCTTTAAAGTAACTTTTTACAAATGAGAGAGACTGAGTGATTAACTTATCCCAAGACACTGGGTAAAGAAAGATAGCAGACATTTTAATGGAAGTATTTTTCTTATTTCTAAGCATAAGCATGATCTGTTTAAGAATTTAAAATTAGTATTTACAAATTTATTATGAGGAATCATTACAAATATCAAGCTGAAAACTAACATTTACTAAGAACTTTCATAAGCTATTATTTTCCTATAGTGATTACATAAAGCATTCCTGCTTGGAAAGTTGATGACTCCGTAATTTGACATATTCTACACAATATTATTTATGAGAGCTTTGAAGATTATCTTGGTGGATCTTAGCAGGTAAAACATTTTAAAAAACAATTAAAAAGGCCTTGCAGATAGATATGCTTCCCAAATTCGTAAGACCACCAGTGAGTTCACTGTACCAGGTGAAACTGTTAGGTCTCCCACAGTCACGGGTCCCCATAAATAATCTGAGGTCATTTCAGGGTAGAAAAAAAATTGTGCCACAAAGCTTGGCTATTCTGAAATGCCTGGTATAACATGGTTTAGCTCTTGGGCTGCAAAAGCTGAAGGACCTCAAACATCATATAGGAAGAAACAGAAAAATCCCAAGCAATGTGCTTCCTCTTATCAGTGAAAATGCTCTGTGGCCAGTTAGTAACATATTGGTGTTCTTCTCTTAACTGAAAAGAAAAAAAAAAAAACCTGAACTCATTCATATTTTTAAAAGCAGTAAGCATGTAATAAAATTTAACTCTGAAACTGCATATCAAGAATATCACAATTCAAGAAAAAATACATCAGTTTATAGCAAACTTCCAATACAAACTTTCTCATTTACTACTAATAAAAATCTCAAAATAATATTACATTCAAACAAAGATTTCAGGTTCTAAAAATAGCTGGGAGAATAGTCCGAGAATACCTGCCTAGAATATGTGAGGCCCATTCAAACCTCATAACCTACACACACACACATACACACAAGCACGCAAGCCAGTCACTTAACAGCTGTAAAGTTCAGAAAACATCTTTTAAGCTACAAACATATCAGGGAATTTAAACTGCACATTTGGGAAGATTTACAATAAAATGTTAAACAGGTTTATTGATAGAGGCCCATATCAAACACATATATCTAAGAAATGCCCAGCACTTCACATCATTTATTTCTTTTTCATTACCGCATAGAACACCTGCTTACAGTATGTTTCTAAGAAGCACTTAATTTTTTTTTCAAGTTGCAAGAGATTTTTGAGTCCCTGAAGAAGTACATGGGACTCTGTTAAAAAGGAAAAACATCAATGTTGAAATCACAACAACTTGCCAGGTGGTGGTGGCGCATGCCTTTAATCCCAGCATTCAGGTGGCAGAGGCAAGCAGATCTCTGTGAGTTCAAGACCAGCCTGGTCTACAGACCAAGTTCCAGGACAGGCTCCAAAGCTGCAGAGAAACCCTGTCCCGAAAAACCAAAAAAAAAAAAAAAAAAAAAAAAACCCAAAAAACCAAAAACCAAAAAAACCTCACTTGGATGACCTGAAGATCTAAGTTTTGTTTGAGGTGGAAGAGTTGGAAGTATTTTGTTAACATATTCTATACTTCTTTGTAAAGCATATATAGTTTCTTTATAAATGAAAATTTGAACAAAATACCACAAGAAACATTAGCAAAGTCTGGAATAAATGAATGTGAATTATGAGTTCATACATCTTGTACAAAAGTAAGGAAGAGAAGGATGCATTTTGTTTTAGCCAAATTAAATAGACCATAAAACATACTATAAGAAAATCACAGTTTTAAAAAGCCAGCTCTACCTGCCCCCCCCCCCCCACGCTCTGGATGGCCTCAAACTTGTTTTCTGGATCAGGTGATCCTGAAACGCAGAGATCTGCTTGCCTCTATCACCCGAGAACTGGGATAAAAGCGGGTACCACACACATTCTACGGTAGTAACCAATTGCTCTCAAACTGGACTAATGAACCACTCAACAAGAGGGGCCTGGTACTAAAAATCTACTATAGTAATATTTCATAAATATTTTGTATCTAATAAATAAAGCTTGCCTGAAAATCAGAATGCAAAGCAGCCACACAGGCCAGGCAGTAATAGCACACACCTTTAATCCCAGAGGTCAGGGAGTGGTGGCACTCACTTTTAATCCCAGGTTAATCCCAGGACTCAAGGCCACCCTGGGCTACTTGAGACAGCATCTGTCTAAAAAAAGAAACAGAACTCACACAAAGGTGCTCCCAGCACTCAGGAGTCACAAGCCTTTAATCTCTACCTCCCATCTTGAGAGGTGGAGACAGGAGTGATGTGGCTGGGTGAAAAGAGGTATATAAAGTAGAGGAGACAGGATTGCCCATTTTCAGTCTGAGGTAGGGTAAGAGCTCACTAGTAGTGACTGACTGCTTGTTTTTCTGATCTTCAGTCCCCCAATATCTGCCTCTGGGTTTTTATTATTTATGCTACAACCTACCTAACTACTCAGTGCTGGTGAAATCATGGTTATTGGAGGAGAATCTACAACCCCTAATTTATTAAACCAACACAACCCCTAACAATCTACAAACATCTGTCCTTATATTCACAGTCTTCTCTCCTCACCAAGGGAACTTCTCTTTGCAACAGATGGAGACCACTACAGACAACCACAACCAATCAAAATGCAAACGAAGCCCAGTCCTGATGGACACAGCTATACCGAAAGCTCTGGGAACACTGCAGACGTGGGAGAGGAAAGATTCTAAGAGTCGGAGCATCAGTCGCTTTCCTGTGAGATTGTGTCTCCTCGGAATATCACCTCAAAGTGAGTCTAACAAGAGGACAATAAACATGCCAAAGTATACAGGGGAAAACCCACCAAGTCTCAACCCTACATAGAAAACAAGGGTCAACTGAGGAAAGCTGGGAGAGGAGGACCTCCCCAGAGAAGAACATACCAACTGGTCTAGTGCCAAACAGCCCTGAAAACATATTACAAGTTACATTATATGAATACAATGGGTTATATTTGGGAATGTGTGTGTGTGTGTGTGTGTGTGCACACACTAACAATTTATGACAAAAGAGCCCATGAATTTGGAGGTGAGTGGGGAGGGGCATATGGGATGGTATGGAGGGAGGAAAGGTAAGGGAGAAATGTTGTGATTAAACTATGGCTTCAAAACAAACAAACAAACAGTGTGCCACCAAGCCCAGCAAAAAGGCTTTTAAAATAAGAGGAAATGCGTGGCTGTGATGGAAAAGCTTTGTTCTAGAACAAAGGAAACAAATTCTAATTTCATAGCAAATTCAGCAAATATTCAAAGTGAAGTACAGTATAATTAAGTATTTGATTATGCATTGAACACGTAACTTGAACACTCAGGACTGCTAATAGAGCACCAAAATGAGGAATGGCAGGGATTAATGAAAATGGAAGCATATTACTAGATTTGGAGAGATATAAAATTACAACACTGTAAAGCTAAAGAAGTAAAAAGAGAAACAGGAATTAATTAAAAAGAGAAGCTTCCTTTTGCAGTAGATGGGAATTAACATACAGGCAACAACTGGACAAGGTTCAGAACGAGAGACTTGGTCCTAAAACGGATATCTCCATCAAATCCCATCAAGGATTGGGGAATCATGGGGAGAGGAAACATTGTATGATCCAGAGGGGATGACTATCACCAAAGAAACACTGTCTTCCAGACACCCCAAAACCCCCCACATGTGAACTCAGAGACTGGCAGCATATACAGGAGCCACACAGGTTCAAACCAGACAGGGACCCAGTGCTGAGACCGGGGAATGGACACAAATTCCAGAGTTCTCACCCTTAACCAAGAAGCAATCTCCAATCCAATCCATTCACAAAGGAGAAATTAGTTTTCTCCAATGGAGTCTGATGGGGATAGCAGTCACACTTAAAGATAGACCCCACGACCAGCAGCAGAGGCCATCACAGAATGAGGTCACTGGTATTTTTGTAGCTCTTTTGTCTCACTTCGCTTTGTTTGGGCCTTTTTTGTCTTATGGCTCTTATCGTTTTTGTCTTATGCCTATATATTATGCTTCACAATTTTGTGTTTTTATAAGTTCTTGTCTCTGTGCACGTATGCTTCTTGTGCTTTTTATTGTTATTTTTTAAATTCTGGCTTGTTTCATTAGCCTGTTTCTAAAGAGAGGGAGAAAGAAGGGCATGTGGTTGGGAAAATAGGGAGGACCTGGGAGGAGCTGGGGGAGGGGAAATGTGATCAGAATATATTGTATGAAAAACACTATTTTCAACTTAAAAAAAAGAGTAGCAATTACTAGGATGTAGAGAATTTTAAAATTACAACACTTGTTAAGCTTAGTCCAAACTCTGCTTTGGATTTAAAATGTAGTAAATATATTCTGTTACTTCCAGACTAAAAACAGTTTTTTCGAAATTGATTTCTAGACTCAAAAGTTTTCATAGAAATCAAGGATTTGGTCATTTATTATAGGCCATAAAAGAGTCAAGGGCTGCACTGCTGGCTACTGTTCCTAGTTCACAGGATAGATGATGGATTTTAAATACAAACAGATTAATGAAAATAGAGTACATTTACTGGTGCATTAATCTTAATTTCTCAGAAATTATATTTATCAATCCATAAAATTACTAATACCCCTCATTAATCTGTTTAATTTAGCTAAACATCAAGTAGTATTTATCATTAGTAAATGGAAATCTATTCTGATGTAAGAAAGATCACATAATGGTCTAATGGAATGTGATAGTCATCAACTGAACAGGACCAGCCTTGGCTACAAGGTGAGACCCTGTCGTGGTCCAGGTTGGGCGGCGGGGGAGGGCAAGACCCAGAAACCAGCAAGAAAATGGCTACAGTCACAAGATGAAGACCTGCTGTTATTGGGATGGGGATCTCAGAACACGAAAGAAATCTCCTCCTCCCCTGTGCACTGGTCGGGTGGATAGTGAGTTCATTACCAAGACACAAACAATGGACTAAACGTTCCTTATGCTCAGACTGTGAGGCCCAAGGAAATATAATCCAGTGCAGTTCAGCGACACTGGTGATGCTGTAACCGTGGGCTATTGGTCATTGTTGCCTGGCTGGTCTGGAGGTGAGCAGCACTGTTTATAGTGACATTTACATACACTGTTCTGCTAGGTATTATTTTTCTACTTTCATTCTTGCAACAATCTTCATGTTTATAATTGAGGAAAACTATACAGTTCTATCACATTTTCAAATGGGTTTAAGATCATATTCTAGAATAGCCACTCCTATGCTACAAAAGGTGTCCCCACAATCAGGCTCACACCTATGTCCAGTGCTGCCTCTGCTTCTATCAGTCTGTGACAACAGCACTGATGGACTGGCAGAAAGTCCGGGAAAATAGAAAATCTTAGCATCCACTTCCTTAGTCCTCAGAAAAATGACCGCATAGCTTGAGCTTTCTTTTTGTTCTCCTTTTTATTATTATGGCTGAGTCAAGCCCACATGGAAAAACATGTATCATATATATTCTCTATTCTCCTTAAAAAACATGAAATTATTGCATCTCTCTTTGTTTCACTGCTAATCAATATGCTTTTATTAATATGCAATAATTCAGATACATTTTAGATTAAATGAGATCTATGAATTATTCTGAAAACTGAACTACAATTTATAACACAATTTCTATGGAAAATGTGTTGAATTTAAATAAGCTGCTTACATAGAACTTTTAGAATTCAACTAATTTGTGGGTTAGGAACTTGTCATATTATTAAAACATATTGAAGCATTAAGTCTTCCAGAGTGAAATCCACAGCAAGAAGAAGTAGAATGCTGGCACAGCAATACTGGGTGCACTTCAGTGCTTGCCTTGTATTGTGGAGCTCAGACCGTGCCCTTCACACGGTCACCCAGTATCTGTTGACACGACGGATGAGATCCGCAGCTATTTTACACCGACTCCTGAGAGCTGTATCAGTGACACACCAGAGGTCAGCTTCCACGGCTTTAACTTTTATCTCTATGACCAAAACGATCAGGATCACTCCCATAACTCCAGGTATTCAGTGGGCTTGTCATGCACTTTGTTTAGAACGCTTTACTGAGGTGTCCTTACGCTTCTGTCACGCACAGTTATGTGTCTTCTCTGAATATTGTCCTTACTAGCCTATCTTCTTTAGCACTATGTGACTTTCTGTGTCCTGGTTGATCTATAAAATAGGGCTAATAAGAAAAAAAAACTTAACCATGGGAGTCTCCTAAAGTGCTAATAATGCCAAGTACTTGGTAAATATTAAATGTGTTAACATTATTTTTTGTGTCAGTGCTCACCATAGGGTGGGAGAATACAGGGCCCTCAAGGGACAGATTTTGATTGTGTAGAATAAGATCATGGTTAAGACCCAGCAGTTCCATGGCTAAAGGGAAGAAGCAGACAAGATGTCTAATGCTACCAAGGTCAGAGCAGCCTTGGCAGCTTTTACTGCAGACACATTTCTTGCCTGGAAAGTGCTAATGACATAAGGATCAAAACACTAAGGAGGGGCAGGCAACAAGAGAAGCTGGGCAGATGTGATGAGGGCTGTGCACTCTGGGTCATGGTACTACCTTCTGAGTATGAGGAGGACTCCTTCTTATCTGGGTAGGTACACTTAGGGCATAGAGCAGAGCACTCATGACCCCCGAGCCCTGGGTGATTGGATAGCATGCTATAGTGATGTTTGCTTCATTTGCTTTTTAAAAATAAATCCCAGTGTCACCTTGATTTGCTTAAATTCTAGTCCAATCACAAAACACACATTCAAATTATTAGTTTCCTTTTTCCTGATATGTTCCTGTTACTGAAGTCCCTTAGAAGAGATGTTATAGGTAGATAGTAGCTCTAGCATCTACATAGGTAGATAGTAACCACCATCAAATCATAAAGAATCTGTATCCAATAAAGAGGACAGAGATAGAATGAGTAGCAAAGTTTCCTATAAAGAAAGCATCCAAGACCAAATGACTTCACTGCTGAGCTTTATCAAATGCTGCTGTTTGAAAGCGAACTGTCTTCCATAGGCTGCGGTATTGGAACACTTGGTCTCCAGCTGGCAGCTGTGGGAAATGGAAGAGGTCGGTGCTTAGAGGAAATGAGTCACTGGGGGTGGGCATTGGTATTTGACTTCCCTTGTTTCTACGCTGCAGCCACAGTGACAAGCTGCCTCACTCTGCTATGTGCCTTCCCCATCATGACAAGCTGTGTTCTTCTGAAACTAAGACGGGATAAGCATCTCCTCCCTTAGGTTGTTTTCCGTTAGACATTTGATCATAGCACAAGAAAATAATAAGTGTGCTAATCTTTCTAAACTCTTTCCAAAAACTTAAGAGTAAACCTGCAACCCACAAAGACAGTACAAGAACAGAAAATTATAGGTTGATAATGGTGCTGAACATGGATGTAAAAGACCTCAACACATTCATCACATAAACACGACCATCAGTATGATCAACTGGGATTTAGTTCTGTGATTTGTGGATGGCCAACACATGCAAATCAGGAGCTAAAATATATTAGCAGAACGAAGAACAGAAACAACAATCATTTCCCTAAGAGAAGAGAAAGCACTGGACAAAATGTAAGATACTCTCACGATAAAAACTCTTTGACAAATTCGTTATATAAGGAATACACATTAACATAGCAAAAGTCGCATTCTCAGTCTGCTTTCTGTTACTGTAACAGAATATTAAAAATATATTGGTAAATTCTCACCGGCTGCTTGAGCTCACTGTGAAGCTGGCTCTCCAAATAGGATCAGCTCAAACCCCTGTCAGGGGATTTGCTGCCCCTAACTCTGTCAGAGAGAAAACAGCAAGCAGTCCAAGAGGGACAGCATCACCCTCTGAAGGAGAGTGACTCCCAAGAGAAGCGACAACTGTCTACTCCATGGTCCAAATGCGCCTACAGTGGGAAAGAGAAGCTGGAAGTTCAGCCATGACAAGATCATCAATGGAGAGAGGTTCAGGAGGGACCTCCAGAGGGCAGCCCAACTTCCCAGTCAGTGTCTTTCACACACCCCTACAGTGGATGCTGCTGCCTTCAGCTGTAACTCTTTGACTTGAAATCCTCACCTGGTGGACACTGCTCTGCAGAGAACTTTTCCAGGAACTCCAGCTGGCTGCCTTAATAAAGGGGCTTCACCAGGCAGTTTATCCTGGCTCTCCCCTCCGCTCCCCTCCCCTCCCCACGTACTTTGGCTGACCACATACTTAACTATGCTTTCAGTGTCTATTCAGTAAATTACTGTCAAGGCCAAGGGCTTTTCTCCCTTTCTTATTCTAGGTCTAGCATGTAAGTCTTTAATTCACTTTGAGTTGATTTTGTGTATGGTGTTAGGTGGAGGTCTAATTTCATTATCTTAAGGGAATATACAGTTTTCCAGCACCAGTTATTGAAGGGACCGTCCTTTCCCTATCACACCATGCTGGTATCTTTGCTGAAATAGACAGGTTTGTCGCTGGGTGTTCTGGTCTGCTCCACTGGCCTTTCTATCTGTTTTGAGGAGTACACTCTACATTTTCAAACCAAGAGCAAAATACTTGTTCTTACTCTTTTGCTAAAAAATGGTGGTGGTTACTTAAGTCTTTTATGGTATCATATGAATTTTAGAATTTTTTTCTTTATTATTGGGACTTGATTCTCAGGATTACTTAAGATAATGTGGGCACTTTAACAATGTCAGTTTTTTCTTTCTTTTCTTTTTTCTTTATCTTTTTTTTTTGGCGGGGGGTTCGAGACAGGGGTTCTCTGTGTAATAACCCTGGCTTTTCTGGAACTAGTTCTTGTAGAGCAGACTGGCCTTGAACTCATAGAGATCTGGTGTGGGAGGTCCTTCTGTCTATGGGTTGCTCTTATTGGTTAATGAATAAAGAAGCTGCCTTGGCCTGTTGATAGGGAAGAACTTAGGTAGGTGGGAAAAACTAAAAGGAATGCTGGGAGGAAGAAGGCAGAGTCAGAGAGCTGCTATGGAGCCACCACCAGAGTCAGACATGCCAAAACTTTACTGGTAAGCCACTGCCATGTGGCGATGCACAGATTAATAGAAATAGGTTAAATTAAGATGTTAGCCAATAAAAAGCTAGAGCTAATGGGCCAAGCAGTGATTTAATTAATACAGTTTTTGTGTGATTATTTTGGTTCTTGGCAGCCAGGACGAACAAGCAGCCTCCTTCTCATTATAGAGATCTGCCTGCCTCTGCCTCCCAAGTGCTCGGATTAAAGGAGTGAGCCACCGCCACCCAGCTAAATGTTGTATTTCTAATCGCTACCATACCATTTATAGCCATATACCACAAAATGACACTTGAGTCAACAACAGGCCATGTATATGATGGTAGCTATTACAGACAACTAACAAAGGTCAGGGGCACTGAAGTCGGGAGTGAAAATAAACCACTCACATCACAGCACAAAGATGCACCCTAATATAAATCTATCACACATTATAAAGTGTCTCAGGAAGTCAGATAAGGATTATGGCAGACCTTATTGTTTGTTTTTTGAGACAGGGTTTCTGTGTGTAGCCTTGGCTGTCCTGAAATTCACCCTGTAGACCAGGCTGGCCTTGAATTCTCAGATCCACCTGCCTTTGCCTCGGGATTAGAGGTGTTCATTATCACTGCCAGGCTATGGCAGACTTTTTGATGTTTATATGAACTATTTCAATTTTGTGCTATTTTTATAATTACAATAAGTAATAAATTAGGTTAAGTTAATAAATAAAGTGAGATAGTGGGGATTAAAGGTGTGCACCATCACTGCCAGGCTATGATAGACTTTTTGATGTTTATACGAACTATTTCAATTTTGTGCCATTTTTGTAATTAGAATGACCAATAAATTAGGTTAAGTTAATAAATAAAATGAGATAGTGGTTTTCAAAGAACAAACACAAGTAACAATTATTTGAAGAAATTACCATCTAAAATTACGGCTGTAAAAAGATGCAGGTGCGAACCTCTGGAATCCACAATAAGTCATCATATACACATGGTTAAAATCTTTATTTTTGACTAATCTATTCTCATGATTCAACACACAGCACACAGTGATACAGAAAGGAAAGACTTTCTCATGCAGTCCTGTGTGTTGGGTTCCATCTCTGCAGACACCCTCCTGGCAGAACTATCCTGAGTTGCTGTGGGATAATACTTTTGTACACTGCAAAGATTTGTCACTAGTATTGATTTAATAAAGCGCTGATTGGCCAGTAGCCAGGCAAGAAGTATAGGTGGGGTGACCAGGCTAGAAGAATTCTGGGAAGAAGAAAGACAGAGTTGTCACCAGTCAGATGCAGAGGAAGCAAGATGAGAATGCCTTATTAAGAAAAGGTACCAAATCACATGGCTAAACATAGATAAGAATTATGGGTTAATTTAAGTGGTAAGAATTAGTTAGTAATAAGTCTGAGTAATAGGTCAAACAGTTTATAATTAATAAAAGCCTCTGTTGTTTATTTGGGACTGAACTGCAGGACCATGTGGGACAGAAACTTCTATCTACAATAAGTTTATCATTTCACAGATCACTGTTATACACAAAAAAGTCAATAGGAATGTGCTTCTCTCTCTCTCTCTCTCTCTCTCTCTCTCTCACACACACACACACACACACACACACACACACACACACAGCTCTCTTGCTTTTCCACTAATAGGTTACTTTTAACACTGTTCTGTGTTTCTGTTTTGTAATAGTATATGATAGAAATTTGCTTGTATTAACACAAAAGTTTATCTTTATTATTTTTGCAGTAGCATTTATTGTGTATAAGTATCATAACTTATGCAACTGGCCATCTATGAATGAGTACACAGGCATAAGGAAACTTGAAATTATAGTCATGGAGTCATTTGTGTAAGAAGAACCAACAAATTTCAAATAAAAGCTCAATGATAGTTTTGTGGTTAAAACAGTTCTATCAAAACTGTGTGAGGAACTTGGAAGATGGTTCAGTAAGTAAAAACACTTGTGCAAACATGAGGGCATGAGTTTGAATTCCCAGCACCCACATGATAGTTGAGTCTGGCACGTGTATCTGTAGCCTCAGCTTTGCAAGGTGGATTCCAGGAGTTACTGGCTAGCTAGCCTCACCTCAACAGCCAGCTTCAGGCTTAATGAGACCTGCTGAAAAGATTAAGGTGGAGTGCAGTAGAGGAAGTGCAGTAGAGGACACCTAATGTCCTAATGTCCTCTTTTGGCATGCACATACATGGTCATGACTGTGTGCCTGACCCCTACACGTGCACACACATGCCTGTGTTCAGAATATTTAATAGTAGTTTTGAGTCCAAATACACAAATATATTTCTTTACAAGACTCCGGACCATTAGTGCCAAAGATATTTGGCATGGCTGGATATTTAATGAGCTATCTGAACAATTTTGTCCATATGCTGGTGTTTCACTCAAATGCCATGTTAAGCATACATGGTTTACCATGGCTTCCCATGAATTTTTATTTTGCTCTATAGCATGTAAAATCTTCCCTGTCCTCTAAGAAGCTAAGTGTATACAGGTCTGGAAAAAAAATATTAGCAAGTAAAAACATCACTTTTCTCTTTACTGGAAGATAATTTTAGTGTCTGCTCGTGGATATATAAAGACTTACACCTACAAGAAATGCTCATTCACTCTGTTGGATAAAATAAATCTGCTTATAATTCATAGGTCAATGCTTTCTGCAACTAAAAGAATCACACTGTCAAGTCTGCCAAGTTTCAAATCTGGCACTGTTTTGCTCCAATGTTGGTCTATGGAATGTGTTAAACAATATCTCTGCCCTCAGACTTTCCAAAAAGAGTGAAGAATTTAATGAACACTGGGAATCTTTGCATATTAAAATTCATGAAAACAGTAAGACAGGTAAAAACACCCACAACATGCCAAGCAGATATCTGCACTTGTACTAGTAAAACTCCAACTCCTGTATGAAATATCCAAAGCAATGCTTTTGAACTACCTCAGAGTAAAGAGAGAAAAGTGAAGTGGAGAGTGTTTATACTGAGATCATTTAATGATTGTTTCTCACATCAGGAAGTTAGTATATTACCAATTCTTTACATAAAAGAATTTAAATCTTTACAACTTTTCTAAAATAAAATGCTACTTTAAATTACACTTTTTAGTCTTTTTACTTAACTTTAACTATATCTCTTTTTACTAAAATGTTAATTTTTATAAGTAATCTATGCTTCAGACAGAATTTTGATAGTTAAGCTGTAATTTCAGCTATGCTCTATAATATTAGAGCAAAATTATTGAATATTCAATATTCCCTGAAGAATTCAAATTGAAAGCCCATCAGAGAATTCAGTTGCTGCTTTAAAAACATAGTTTGGATCTTATCTGTCATTTGGATGAGACATAAAAGTGATAACAGTTGCCTCTGCTAACTATAGAAAACCAAGTTTCACCATCAGCTATAACCTTTTCCATATATAATATTCTATGGTTTTTTATTTTACTGCAGTCCTTCCCAAATATATGGGTTTTAATAAGAGTTTAATATTTGTTCATAAAGAATACGTCCGGGGATCTTAAAACCTAAGAATGTCTACACAGTCACAATGATAATGAGTATTTGAGGGATACTGAACTAAGTGCTGAGGGTAGAGAATGAGCATGACACTGTCTCACATTCAAGGACCTAAAAGATTCATGAATAAGAATAATGTATAAAAATAAAAAGGAAAATAACAATCAAAATGCACAGTTGTGGAGCCCAGTTCCAGTGGATACATCACAAAAACCACTTGCACCTAAGGCTCAGGGAACATTGTGGGAGACGGGGCAGGAAGACTGGAAGAGTTAGAGAGAGGAAGTTTGCTGTGAGATTGTGTCTCCTAGGATAGCCAGACACTACACCCAACAAGTCTCAACAGCATGACTGCCTAAACATGAACAACAGACATGCCAAAGTGAACGGAGAAAGACATGAGGCTTCAACCCAACACAAAAAGCTAGAGGCAAGTAAGGAATGTTGACTGTGGCAGATACACTCTTTCCTGGGGAAGAACACACCAATTGGTTATTCGATACGAAGCAGTTGGTCCCGGAAAATATACACATAACATTATACAGACTGAGCAGGTTATATGTAGGAAGATATATATGTATATACATGTACATATATGCATGTGATAACTGAAAAAAGAGGCCTTACATGTGAAAGAGAGCAACGGAAATACATAGGAGGATTTAGAAACTTAACCCGAAAGTCCCAGGACACAGCATTCGGAGAAGTTACTCCAGTATCCAGCTAGGAGTTTATAAGTCATTTAAACAAGACTCTCAAATGATTTGATATAATACCCTAGAGCTTCCAAAGCACCAACACACTACCATTTACATGGAAACCTCCTCCAAGCTTACCTGCCAGGAATTAAAAACAGTAAGGCAGGGGTTACTGTTCAGTCCATTCCTCCTACCCAGGATACCCGACAAGCATCAGCACATACCTAGTTTTCTCTTTCATAAAATATGTATGAGATGTTGGAGTTTTTACTAGGTACACTTCTTTGTCTTTGCCAGAAGTAACAGAAACACAGTCATGATCACATGATCATTAACACAAAAGACCACCATTTTATCACCAAGGGATTGATTTTTTTTTTTTTCATTTTTGAGAAAGGGTTCCACTATGTAGCTCCGGGTGTCCTAAAACTCACTCTGTAGACTAGAATGGCCTTGAACTCACAGATCCCTACCTGCCTCTGCCTCCTGGGTACTGGGATTAAAGACCATTCATTATGCCTGGAACCTGGAGGATTCTTAAACCACACTTTGACAATAACTTGGACTACATAATGACTACTTACTAAGCAGTATTTTTATGGTAGAAAATTATAACATTATTGCTTAAGGTTCCATTGGAAGCTTAACCATTTTTCTAAGAGATAGACACATCTGAGTTTCAAAAAAGACTCACAACAGCACTGGTGGCTTCCAGGTGTTTGTTTGTTTTATGTGCTGTATAAAATATCAGGCCTCTTTTTAAAAAATGAGTATTTACAAAATGAATTTTAGAAGATGGTTGATAAAATACAGTCTTTTTCCATCTCTTTTTTCGATAGTACTTTAAACAATGCAAATACAAACCTCACTTATTTAAATGTGTTATGGGCCTCAGCACTCTGGCATGTGGTAGCTTTGTCCTCAACCCCCTTTTTTTTTGGCCTGTCAGCTGTGAGAAACAGTTTTCTACCAATTACTGTCACAATATGAATAAATTCAAAACTGAAAATATAAGCACTGAATATTTTCAGTAAATTTATCCTAAACTACATTAAAATAGGGCTTTAGGATTTAGGCAAGGAATTAGCAATAAGGAAGAAGTATTACATTTTACTTCATCTTCTACAGATAAAAACACAAGTAAAACATGCAGAGAAATGGGCAGATGACAATCATCATATGATATGGGGGGGGGCACAGCAACATAGAGAACATAACTTAGGGAACATGACCCCAAACAACAGTGGAGCTACTGGCTTCCCTCCCGTTTTAGTTTCAGAATGATTAATCGTGAGAATTATGAATTAATGACAAGTAATATATGAAGGAGTACGTAGCATCTCTTTTGTCTAACGTCAATCGCTGCCATTGCATGTCCACGCTAACCCCCAGCATGCAGGCAGCTGATTGTTTACATCACTTTGCTTCAAGAAGAGTTAGGGCATAATCAAGAAACTGGGAATGTTTTCAGCGATCACTTTGATCCTCCAAATAAAGAGAATGCAGCTGCAGCTTATCCAAATTTCCCTTTGGGTGAAGGCAGACAATAAAAGGTCTGTGTGTGCAGACCCACCAGAGACAGAGCTGGAGTTGCCTAAACACACAAAACCCCAATGAATTGGGTTAAGCTTTTTTAGTCAGAACACTGCCGTTTTTTGTCATTAAGAAAAAAAAAAATGTTTCATTTTGTTAGATAGGGAACACAGGGGCTCTCAAGTGCTAGGGAAGTGAACTGCTATTGAGCCAGACTCCTAGCCCTTTTAAATTCTCTAGACTGACCTTGAACCTGTGATGCCCCAGCTAGGATTAGGTGTGTCCTGCTGCTCTGACTTTTTAACACCCTCTCTCCCCGTCTCAAGGGGAGCTGGAACTCAAACCCAGGGATTTGTACTTTCTGGAAAGCTAGAGAGGATGAATGTGTGAAAATAAGCAAGGAAAATAAATTGATGGGAGAATTTTCAGGCAGGACACACAAACACTTAAGGCTATGCTCTCTCAAACTCATGTTCAGGGTAGGCATATAGGCTACCCACTCTGTCATCCAGTCATTCTGGCATTTCTTTCCCAACGCCCTCCCAAAGTCATCATTTTTACAACTCACCCACTGCCCTCCACGTCAGCTGAGCAACGTGTGCCTGGATCACTGTAGTACCAACCGCAGCTTAAAGAGCACCTGAATCCCAACTCATCTTGGCATAATAATCTCCTTAAATTATTACTTAAATAACGACTGAAACGCTTTCCATTAACTGTAGCCTTTCCCAAAATATGTTTTATAGAATATCAGTTTTACAAGATTTTAACCTGTTTCAATTTTAAAACAGGGAGAAGGAGGGCAGATTCTTTTTCCAAGTGCTTAGCAGAAAAAGTAGTTTCTTTCCTTCTTTCCTTCCTCCCTCCCTCCCTTCTTTCTTTTTATTTCAAGACAGGGTTTCTCTGTGTAGCCCTGGCTGTCCTGGAACTCACTCTATAGACCAGATCTATAAAAGCAGAGATCCGCCTGCTTTGGCCTCCTGAGTGCTGAGATTAGAGGCGTGTTCTGCCACGCCTGGCTGAAAAAGTAGTTTCTTCTCAGTGAACTTTCACTGTGTGTATCATGGTGGGGAATTATCAATTCACAAATTTATTTCATTGAAGAGTCCTCTCACCCCAGGATACCCTGTAAGCTGTTGCAGAACATCAGGACAGTTTGCTCCTTATGGCTCTCTGTAGGCTAATCCTAAACTACTTCTGTTCTTACCTCTAATTCTGTGAATTTACATGAATGGCCACCTTTTACTCTGACGCACAGTACTACATGCAATTATACACACTGTCATTTCTAACTCTGTCCCAATTCATCTCTCTAAATCTGTCAATCCATGATAGGCAAATGCAAATTCCGCTTCTTCCCCAGGATGCATTCTGCATTAACACCGCCACCATACACACTTTGTATTTCATCTAATTCTTCATGCAGCAGTCAAACTCTACATTGACACAAGCTGTTGGAGACTTTCCTTTGGATTTAATTTAGAAAGCCGGAATCAACATGGCCTTGAAAATATTTGCTTCCCTTCCAGATCCAGCCGGCCCTGCCCCAAAAGGTGACGTGGATGGATTGCATCAACAGGCAGTCTTACACTCTGAGGTCTAGTGAAATTCCAGTAATGAGGAATACCAACTGGAAATTGAGGGGAAGGAGGGAATTTGGTAAGAGAATTGATTGTGTTTATCCTCTTATAATCTTATATCTCTTATATGGTTAAATGGCCTATCTGTCACTCTTGGCCCAAGACATACCCTTGCCAGGTCCCAGAAATAAGTTCTCCATCAAGTAAGAGCATAATCTCTGTCAACCAGAGCTTAGTCACCTTCCCTTTGCTCCAGAGCAGGGCTTCTAAAGCTTTTTCTACATGTGACTGATTTTGGAATGAGAAATTTTTTACAGGAATTTGTTTATATAGGTATATAAGTGTATAGAAATAAAACATCTACTGGTAATAAATCATAAAAGATATTTTGAGACAATTCCTTGGTATATTTATAATCTCACCATTTATGAAAGACGAAAGGAAATGTGCATACTAATGAGATAGACAGGCTTCTATGCTTTTATGTGATAAATTAAATTTTGGATGAAAAATTGATACTGTCAGATGTTCAGAATATTCAGTGTTTTCAGGGTTGACTGATATTTTGATTTATAAGTATCAACGCTGAGAAGTCTGCCTCACCTAAACTCATAGCACACAATGGCATTCCAGAAACTTAGAAATTCTGCCCTAACCTCAAACTAAAATTTGTTTAATGATTTTTTTTTAATGAAACAAGTCAGCAACTCAAAGAGCAATTTTAACACAAAACATTTTAACACACTATAAGCCAAAGTTATACTAACTTCACACTTATATGTTGAGGAATAACAGTAGGAAAATGTTACAAATTTTGTTTTTCCATAATTAAACCATTATGCTTCTATAAAAGGAGACAACTTTGTATGTACAGTAAAATAATGCTCACAGTAGTGAGTATATCAGGTAGCGCTCCTTGTTTCTATGTACGGAATGTGTGTGTGTTCAGAACCAAGGCTACAGTGAAGACACAGATACAACACTGGCAAGTGCTATTGGAGTTACTATGTACTCAATCTTTTGTCATGTATTCAGAAAACTTCACTATTGCCATATTTTGTTATGAATCCTAAATCCAGTTACCCCATTAGAGTGCAACTATTTAAAAAGCTCTCCTCAGACTCCTGCTGCTAATGTAACTTCCACACTCTCCCAGATACTTGCTGAATAAAGAAAGGCAGAAGTCCAGACACAAGTGCTAGAACGGGAGGGAAACAAGATGAAGGCTTATGGCAACGGAAACATTCCACATGATGATTCTAAAACAAAGAGACTGGCCGAGACGGGGGCAGGGTTCCAATTAGTCTTTCAGTCTGAGAAAGAATATACTTTCATCTGGATGCCACAAACAGGTTGTCCGAAGCAAACCAGCTTTTCCCCTTGCCTGACCACTGGTCAGTGATGCGCATCCCACACCAGGGAAGACATTCGCAGCACACAGTGCTCTAAGCGTCAACAATGCTACTTCAAAATCAACTCAGATCACCTGCCTAGAATAGGCATGTGACTTAAGAGTTGGCAGCAATGTGACAAATATAACTACGTCCAGATCATAGTAATGTGCACCTAAGACAAATGCTTTCTCTAAATCCGAAGGGCAGTAGTGCCCCCTTAAAAGAATGCACTGAGGTTTTGGGCAAAGCTTTAGAATGTAGTGAACTGGTGCTTATCTGTACTCATAAAGAAACCAATATGATTGGCAGTCAAAAGTCTTAAACATTTGCTGCATTGTATTTTTAAAGCTTTTCTTTGGAGTTGTTTTAGCTTCACAGACAAATAGAAAGCGGGATATAGAAATCTCCTCTATTTCAACTCATCCTTATACAAGCACAGCCCTTCCCATTATTGCCACATCCTCACCAAGAAATAGTTAACTTTCAAAGCACGAATTTACCTAATTCTTTTCTTCCATGTGTCAGGCTTTGTATTATTTAGTTGTTGAGGTCAGTGTGGATAATATATATATATATATATATATATATATATATATATATATATATAGAGAGAGAGAGAGAGAGAGAGAGAGAGAGAGAGAGAGATCATTGGAAATGGTTGTATAGTTCTGTTCTGTACAGGCAGACTGCATGCTTAGAATACCTACACACGGAGCATGGGAGAGATGAGATGACAGATGTGTTTATAAAAGAAAATGTAGCAGGTAATGCAGCAAACGGAATGTCCAGTGCTGGTGAGGCTGTGACGAGGAGCACACTCATGTCTAATGCTGGGGAGATGTGAATCTCCAAGGCCCTGGTCCAAACTATTCTAGCAATATTTACTACTAATGATTGCATATATCTTCTGCCACAGCAATATCACACCTGGGAATTTTTCTTAAAAAGGAAAACCACATGTAGGAGAAAATATTTTATTGGATGCTTATGAAGCAATTTTAGTAGTGACAAAACCCATTAAATGACTCAAATGACCATCGATTCATTAATCAAAAGAAAAATGATAGTACATCACACTATGAAAATAGATGCCGAGGTTCATGAGGTGCCACCACACAGAGGGTCTGCCGTCGGTTACCGGCTGCTGAGGCAGGTGGTGGTGGTATCATTTTCTATAAGTGGTTAGCCACTGATAAATTGCCAATATAAACAACCCCACCCATGTGGGCAGCTATGAGGGTTATGAACTCAAGAAGACTTGAAAGGAAAAGAGAGACTTGGCAGGAAGAATGGTCTCAGCTGGAGAGGAAGGAGATGAGAGATGGGAAGGATTGGGGAAAATGCTAAAATTCACTACATGCATGCATGAAATTGTCAAAGAATAAAAATAAAAATATGCAGCTTTAAAAGAATAATTTAGTTGAATGTCTTCTTGGTTTGCTGCAGAATAAGAGACAAATGACAGGAAAGGTAAACAGAAGAACTGTGGTTTTGTGTAAAATGAATACTTCTCCAAATCTTATTTATGTGTATTTATGTATCAATATACAAATAGCTTGGCAGTCATTGGAGCTGCAGAAGCATTGCAGATAAGGAGCTGCCAAGAGGTGAGGTTCAGAGGAGAAAAATCACAGTCAGAAAGCGAGATCAGAGAGCCAGTGTCTGTGCTACGAATTAAGGTGGGACTCTGAGAATCCTTTAGTACTGTCTCATCACTTTACTTTAGGAACATCCCCTCTAGGCAGCACACTCATGCTCTTCCCACACCAGGTCCTTCGCTTCCTTTCCAACTGCTCCTTTTCCTACTAGACATCGACACAGTAGTGTCTCCTGGATGTCGAGTAGGAAGTCCATGGATGCAAGTCCGTGCTGTCACGCATGTAGCGGTATCCAAATAGTCTCTGCTACACAGACACTGGTCAGTAAATGCTATATAAATAATGAATGAGTTACAATTCATTTACAAAAATTAAAAATAGACATAGACAGAGGCGGCAAGTCAAAACAGTAAATAACATTTCTAAATGGATAATGGAAGATAATGGAAGAGGAGAAGAAGAGGAGGAGGAGGAGGAACAAGAAGAAGCAGCAGCAGCAGCAGCACTGGCTGCTCTCCAGAAGATCCAGGTTAGGTTCCCAACACCCACCTGGCAATTTATAACATAACCCAAGATCCAGGAACTCAGATGCTCTCTTCTGGCCTTCACAGGCACTGCAATGCATGTGGTACATAAGCATGCATGTAAACAAAATATGCATAGATATAAAACCTAAATCAATAAACCTTAAAAAGAGATAAAAAATAGCTAAAAGTTTGGCCATTAGTACATGGTGAAGAAGACAATAGGCGGTGATACTGAAAAAGAAGCCAATTCACCGCCTCCCAGCCAAATATACAGTTCACATCATCTGACCCAAAGAGCTTATGACACCTAAAGCAAATTCTGAGCTGTGGGGGGAAGGCCTAATGTGATAATGTGACCTCAGAGCAGAGCCATCAGAAATACTGTTATTTTCAAATTAGAATAGTTGAGACTCCCAAATATGACCATACAACAGAACAATTGGAATCATTTTCCATGTTCTGATATTCATAATCTAATATGCTAATAATCTCTAATAATTACATATATATTTCTAGATAGTCTTATAGATTTAGGCCACATTGTTATTTAAACATAATTCTTTTCTCAGTATGACACTACTTTTTACTTATAGTTGTAGAAATTCTAATTTTCCAGAAAAGCTATCAGAGAGCATGATGTATCACTAAGGCTGTCCACACAAAGAACTCTGAAAAAACAATGAACCGATCCCAGATCCTACAGCCCACAGTATTTTTCCGTTGTGTAAAATATGAATTCGCTACAAAAAAAGCATTAAATATAAAAAATGAGGTTTTGTCTATTTTGCTTTTAAAAGGCACTTTAAATGAGAATAAGCCTTTCAGAATAATTGATTTATCCATGCTTGCATTTGATATCTAAGTATGCATTTGTTCATCTGTAGAAAACCTAGTACCTACTTAAAATCAGGTAGTTTATCTTTGCTTCATAAATAAGAAAAACCAAGCAGCTCTTAAAGATACAGGATTGTACAGGGTTTTCCTAAACCCTTTCAAAATGAAAGTAAATATTGCAGAAACAAAGGACAAGCTCGTTTTCTAGGGAACTGAAATAATGACTCCATGATCTTACAGCAACCTACAATTCACCTGAGAATACCAATTAATTATTATAAAATATTTCGGTTCTTCTGAATAAATATCCAAATCTTTTGAAGACTCATAAAGATAACCCTACATAAGAGTTCTGCAGCTTTAAGAACTGCCTCATTTTTCCTGTTTAAATAGTAAAGACTGACTTTTAAGTATCTATTAGGTTTTCTATAGATGAACACAAATATATTTAGATATCAAATGTAGACATATTTAGTTAAAATCAATTAAACTGAAGAGTTTTTCCCTCCTGGCTGTTTCTATTTTTTCTTTAATCCCGGTCAGTGTAAACCCTTATTACCAGTAATTTGCGGCTGCAACATTGAGGAAAAATGCTAGCCTCACGAATTTTGTCATTTCTCCCCCCCTCTTTCCCTGCAGGCTTCTACTGTTGATGGCCTTTATGGAAATATAAATTCAATCAGCAGCTGCAAATTTCATGAGACGTCCATCTTCATGCTGAATTTCTAACTGAGTGTCAAAACAATCTGTGGATTTCTCCCTGATGAAACACACATTGAATTGTAAATTTCTGCAATTTCCTCACGTTTGACTTTCAGCTGCCAGCCTGGAAACAGCCTACTAGGCTGCAGCAAATAACTCTCCATCCTTACTTCTTCACTCCATTTTAAGAGTTAAAATGTATAAGGAGCATGAAGTCCCCCTTCCCCTGTGTTGGACAATTAAATTAAATTAAATAACAAGAAAACAAGGCACCCCCCCACACCACAGATACACTGATGTGTTTTATAAAGGAACTGTTGCTGAAGAGACGCACGTGTTCTATACGGTCATCTGCACTCAATTACACTAGCTGATAAGTGAATAATGAGACAAGCGTTGGTAAAATTAGTATTTTCTATATATGATATCAACTGAGCCATAACTGAAAAGCAGTCACAAAGTAATGAGATGTATTGTTGTTAAATACTTCCAAGAGAAAAATATTAAAGCAAAAAAATTAATACAGCCAGACCGGGCATTCTTTTTAATATGTAATTACAACTGGGTTAATTTTTCATCAACAACTCATTTTCGACAAATAACGATCAGAACTGCTGTTAAGTAACACATTACAGAACCTATGTTGTTCTACAACTAAACTAGCAAACTGTCAAGAGCTTTGGTAAGCTATCGTAAGAAAGTCATTGCGCTTTTTCTCAAGCACCCGCTACTTATAAAGAGTTTTCATAGGTACAAAATAAGTCACAGGCTTATTTAAAATTTCACCAAGCCACTGTGGTAAGCAAGTCTGATGGTTCTAGAATAACAAACGAAGCAACAGCTCTTCAGTCATTTATTTCACAAACATGTACTGAGTATCCCCGGTGTGCCGGGTAGGTAATGCTTACTAGCCATGAGGACACTGAGAGATGAGGGCCCTGTGCTTTCCTCAGAGACAAACCTGAGAGCACGGTGCTGCAGGTGCTATGGACTGGAACAGACAGAGCATTGGAGAGGACACCTGACAATGAGCAGTGACGACTTCTAGAGAGGCACAGAGGTGTGCTATCAGGAAGGCAGCAGAAGGGAGAGGGACAAGCTCCAGGCAGAGGAGAGGATGCAGTTCAACCACAGGGCAGGAAATTAAAGCTTTTAGAATCTGGAGAGGCAAACGGCTGATGTATGATGGGCCATGCTAGGTAGGCTTGTGGATTAAAATATTTACTGAAACATTTACTTTTGAAATAATAAAACATTTATTGAAACATCTGGAATGCAAGGCAGTGGGAGGGATTTTAAGCATGAATATAAAAATAACATATTGCTCAAACTCATAAAAGCAAAAGCTATAGTAAAACAGTAAAGAACATAGATTCCTAGAGCCCAGACTTGATTCAAATCCAGTTCTGCCGGGACAAGCACATAACTGAGGCAGGTTTCTTTCTGTGTCACTCAGCGTGTGAGGAAGACAGTAACACCATGACATATTCCAGGTCTATTAGTAAAAGAACTATATATATTAGAACTAGGATACAAGGCTAACTCTCCAGCATAAAGGTGTATTTTCACTTTGAGAACATTTACTGGATGTTTACTGCATACCGTATGAATACCTCCCAAAAGTTTACAAACAGAACACTAGAAGAAAACTTTAAATGACCACAAGATATTAATATACAGAATCAATCAATGTTCTTAAAATACAAGGGGACTATACAAGTCAATGAAATCTCATCAATATTTTTTAAATACATATAATTTTTACAACAAAAATGTTCATACTAATGGTGGGCTGGAATGGTGCTCTATAGAATACCTCAAAATAGCACGCTGTCACAAAATTGGGCTTGAATTGGGACTGTGGCAATCACTGAGTTTCAAACCCAACTGCAGGCCCTGAGGGCATAGAATGGCAGTAGTCTCTTGCCAGAGAGAAAATACACCGTTAGCTGATGAGGGGTGGAGAGGGACACATGAAGAACGTGTATAATGTTCGAGGTATCAAAGAGCTGTGCCTCTCAGAAAATCTACCAGAAGATCCTAGGTGCCTGAACTGGAGCAAAGCAGACAGTGTGGAAGGAGGGGGAGGCGGGAGCCTCAGGAAGAAATTTAAAGTTTAGAGAAATATCACAGGTATGTAAGGGTTTCAGATTTACTCAGTTGGACAGTGTGAAAGATAAACTTGAAAGCAACAAAATCGTGCTAGACCTTTGAAATTATATTAGGATCCAAGCAAAATAGAAGTAAATAGTGCTATAGAGACACCCACCACATAAGATTTCTACAGAAATAATCCCAATTGAAGATGATTATTAAAAAGAACGAAAATGACTACAGCTTGACCAGACCACCATGAAGGAAAACGTTAGTGGGTATAATTAGACAACGGCACTGGGATGGTGCTGTTTCTGGTTTAGAATGGCTGCCTACGATCTCTTGACGGTGTGAAAGGGTATCTGTACCATCCTTCTGTTGTTATGTAACAAAATGCATATAATCATAATTCTGTATATAACACAGCACATGAGATAGTCACCACCTTATTTAAAATTAGGCTCTAGTTCAATTCACCCAACTGTAGGGCACACATACATGTTCTAAAGACAGTTATGGTAGCCCAGATAGCAATGAAGCCCAAAGAGTTAGGTAAATTAAATGCATGTTTAACTTAAGCTGCTTTCAATTTTCAATAGGTTTAGAGACTAGAACCACAGGGCAAAACAAGGTGCATCTGCAATCTGAAAGTAACTAAAATTGTGAGTGTTTAGAGTGAATTTTAAAAGGGAAGAGAAAAACCAAAAGGAAAATAGTTTCTAAAGAACCCAAGAGAAGCACAGTGAATAATCATCAAAGGAAAGCTGGTCTGATAGAGAACACAGGGCTGGAGAGATGGCTCAGTGGTTAAGAGCTTTGCCTGCTCTTTCAAAGGTCCTGAGTTCAATTCCCAGCAACCATATGGTGGCTCACAGCCATCTGTAATGAGACTCGGTACCCTCTTCTGGCCTGCACTGTATACATAAAAAAAAAGAAAAAGAACACAAAGCACGCAGGCTGAGGGAGGCTGGCTAAGTCTCAGTGGAAGACCGCTACACAAAGACGATGATTGCAGTGTGAATCCCAAGCATCCATGTAAAAGCCAGACAGGCTGCACACGCCTGTAACCTCAGCACTGGAAGATAGCTGCTGCCCAGCACATAACCTAAACAGCCAGCTTCTAGTTTAGCAAGAGACTATGTCTCAAGACAATCAGGCAGAGAGGGGTGGCAGAAGACACAGGATGCTATCTTAGTCTGGTCTCCCCATGCACACACAGACATATACATCAGGTGCACCACATACGAACAATACAGGCCACACATGAACTGCACACACAGGCATGTGCGTCAGGTGCACCACACACATGCACTACATACAGGCCACACATGAACTGCACACACAGGCATGTGCATCGGTGCACCACACACATGCACTACATACAGGCCACACATGAACTGCACACACAGGCATGTGCGTCAGGTGCACCACACACATGCACTACATACAGGCCACACATGAACTGCACACACAGGCATGTGCATCGGTGCACCACACACATGCACTACATACAGGCCACACATGAACTGCACACACAGGCATGTGCGTCAGGTGCACCACACACATGCACTACATACAGGCCACACATGAACTGCACACACAGGCATGTGCATCGGTGCACCACACACATGCACTACATACAGGCCACACATGAACTGCACACACAGGCATGTGCGTCAGGTGCACCACACACATGCACTACATACAGGCCACACATGAACTGCACACACAGGCATGTGCATCGGTGCACCACACACATGCACTACATACAGGCCACACATGAACTGCACACACAGGCATGTGCGTCAGGTGCACCACACACATGCACTACATACAGGCCACACATGAACTGCACACACAGGCATGTGCATCGGTGCACCACACACATGCACTACATACAGGCCACACATGAACTGCACACACAGGCATGTGCGTCAGGTGCACCACACACATGCACTACATACAGGCCACACATGAACTGCACACACAGGCATGTGCATCGGTGCACCACATACAGAATAAATTATGAAGAAATATGCTAGTGAACATATTGGAAAACTAGTCAAATGATATTAGTAATAACAGTAAAACTTGGAAGGTATAAATTATTGTTTACAGGAAATACATAGCCCAAAGTCTTTATATCAGAAAACAAACAGGATGAAGACTGATGACCTGAGACTTTGAAGAAAATAGAAAAATTAGTGAACAAAGAAATAAAGAAAGTAGAATATATAAAAGAGAAGTAGAATTAACATAAAATCAAACAGAAAATAAATACCAAAACAAAAATCTGGTTCTTTGAAAATAGACAAATTTGTTATTAACTTTTAAGAAGAAAAATACAAGTAAACAATGCTAGGAATTTACAAACATGTAAAAAAGCAGACATTTATTCATGTAGACTTTAAATTTTAAAAAATTACTAAAACATGTACCTTAAAAAAAATACATGTAAGCGTTTTGTCTAAATGCACCACATGCATGCAGTGCCTGCCCAGAGCATCAGCTCTCCTGGAACTAGAATTATAGACGAGTTGTGAGCCACCAGAAGGGTGTCCAAAACTGGACCCAAGACCAGTAAGAGCAGTTAATGCTTAGAATAGCTGAGCCATTACATATGTGAATTCTTAAGTTTAATCATTATTACTAGCCCCTAAAATAGGTGAATTATTAAAAATCATTAAATTGGGAATAGCAAATAGAACTTGCAACTAAAGAAATTGGGCTATCAGAATGAAAAAAAATCTTCCTATAAATAATAGATTTTAGTGCAAATTTCTATGAAGCTCTTATTTAGATTATGAATTTATATAGAAAGGATTCTCGCGCCTAGTTCTTATTTAACATGCTTAGCTCGTGCTAAGATACACTGTCAATTCATTGGCAGGAATATGTGCTATCTGAAATAATCTTATTAGGACATTAATCAGCTACCTACCCTATTGCAGGCTGTCTCACATCTACCACTAGAGAAAGAACTTATTAAAAGGCTGGAAGTAGAGAAAGAAAGAAACTTATGAGGCAAGTGTTGAGTCCCTAAACAGATAGAGATGAGAAAGCAAGTCAAAGTGGACTAAACACCACACATATATCAATAGTGCAGTCAGATGTACAGGTTATACATTCAGAGGCAACTAGTCAATCCTTAAACACTTTCTTTTCTTTTGATTTTTCGAGACGGGGTTTTTCTGTGTAGCCCTGGCTGTGCTGGAACTTATTCTGTAGACCAGGTTGACCTCAAACTCAGAGGTCTGCCTGCCTCTGCCTCCCAAGTGCTGGGATTAAAGGCGTGAACTATTGCCACCACCTAGCAGAAAAGAAACACATCTTAAAGCCAACACCACTCTTTATCTTTCCAGGATAACACTGGTCCCTAAACTAGACTTTCTTACTATAATAGCAATTCAGGTACCAGGCTCACACCTAAATATAAACTCCAACCATACCAAGTAACAGCTGCTGACTCACCTAGTGAGGAAACAAAGGGTTTTGTTTCCTGGGATCTTCAGGTTTTGGTGAGAGAACTGTTCCAGAGACTCTGATTATCAGAACAGGGAGTCACCGCCCAGCACTTACTTCCCCCTTCAGAAATACACCACATGAGACAGAACACTCCAGTGAAATAGACACAGAACCGGCCAGAAGAGAGAACACCTTGTGATTTCTCTTGACAGCCTGGAGCTTCCCCACAACACAGGTGTTTGCAACCAGCGTCCATGAAACTTGGCTGCCACCTACCAGCACTGCCATTATTACAGTGTCAAGATGAACACAACCATAGCCATCATCCGGCTTCCCCGGGATCAGTCACATTTCCCATAGTACACAGATCTTACACAGTTGCAACCTTTTGCTTTTCCAACCTCTATCTAGGTAGATTACTATTTTAATTCTCTTTGTATAGAAAAAGTGGTTTTGATCATTATAAAAGGTGAATCATCTCTTTTGTAGAAACATTTTTTAAAATCAGTTAATCATACATACAATAAAGATACCCACAATTATTACTACGTTTTAACCCCTTCCCTTCAGATTTTAAACTATCCTTTGGTAGTTAGTAATTTATAGTAATATAATATCATTTGCTCACTAAATATGGAAAAATTTCTGAGTACTGGGAAAGGCAGAGAACTATTTAGACACATGTTTCCATGACTCTCATCTTAAATATAGAAACAGAAAAAAAACTGGATTTATATTTAGTAACAGCTAAAAATAATTAAAAATAGCAAGTCAGAGATATAGATATAGATATTGTACCATCCAGTCAGACAACATATTTATTTCTACCAGCAGACATGACACACTTTCACAAAATTAGTGGGAGTTGGGACTTATGCATATCTGCTTCAAAATAAAGTTTGACTCTGGAGTCAGCCACCCCCGTGATGAGGATTCTTTTGCTTCAATTTGGGTCTCAAAAGGTAATGAACAAGATCCCTGAGAAGCAGGGTCTGTACTCCGCTTATAAAGCCAAAGCAAAGGATGTTCTTCTCAACCAGTAGATGGCATTACGCCAAAATCCTAAGCACTATTAAAAAATCCCCAAGACTGAGGTCTGTGGCGGGGGTCTGTGTGGGTACTTAGCAACAACGAGTTTCCCAGCACTGGAAACTTGTACAGCAACACTTCAGCTCTGAATGCGCGTTTTACCCCCACTCACTCCCTTTACTGACTCCTAACGCTACAAAAGGAAATGATAAACGCAGGAGCAAACGGGACCAAAGAGTATTCGCCTGGCTCCCCAGGGATACACAGCGTCCGTTTAATGCAGCTTCCAGACGACATGCAATGTCATGGGATGCTGGGATAAAAACACGCTTTATTCAACAGCTCTAAACATCCAGGCAGCTGTCCAATAGAAAAGAATAATTAGCTAGAAATAAATCCATTGGCTTTAATATAATTCAAGTATGGAAGGCACAAAGCTTTAAATCAATGTATCAACAAAGGAAAATCTTAAATACCTTATTTTAGGAGTTGAAAGAAATTATTATAAAGGGAGAATTTTCTTTTTATGTACCTTTGAACAAAAGACATTAAACAAAATTAAAATCCAAAGGAAACTGTGGTGCATACATAAATTAAGTGCCTGGAAAAAAATCTAATTAAGCTTGAAGGTTTCAAATGAACAAAACTGCACTAACATGCTCTATGTATCAGCTATTTCCTGGGGTGATTAAAAATTTTAAAGCCCACTCTGACAGTTTCAGCTGTTTTCTCAACTTCTGTGCTTGGATGTTTGCAACATCAACAGTTTGCCTTTGTTTGAGTGACTTATCAATTCCCCGGTTTGAAGATCTTTATCTGTCAAACTAGGCAAATTGAAGACGCCTCTAGTGAAGAGCTCTACTAGCTATAGAACTGTCCGTACAGAGTTCAAGCAGGAGTCAAACCGAGGAAAGCAAACTATTGACATAATTTCCCAAATGCTTAAATGGCAATGTGAATATTTCAGATTATAGGAGAAATTATTACACAAGAAAGAGGTGTGACTTAATTTACAATTTTTTTCAGTCAGTATCCCTCCCTTTGTAAAATGGTTTATGCTTTTTTTCTGAAAGCTAAAATACTCATTCTATGTTAAAAAGCATTAAAATTCTATTAAGTAAAAATTATAAATTAAAACTGTTTATATGTAATTAAAATGGTTTCTCTAAGAAGAGTAACAGATTCAAATTAAGTTTTTTAGCATACTAATATTACTAATACATGGTATCATTTTTATTACTGCTATTGTTATTGTCTACATTCTTGTCTTGGTACTAACTAGAATTCTGGAAATCATAAACAGCTTTAATTATATCCTAGAAGAAAATCATAAGCCCTAGACTGAAAGAAAGAAAAAAATCTGAATAAATTTTAACTGTGACTTTGCACATGCATATTAATTTCATTTCAGCTAGTTTACTGAGAATAGAGTAAGCCAATGATTTAGATAATAGCCATATGTACATTATCTCTCTGTTGGGAAGGACAGCAAATCCACTGAATCCTCAGACATGCAGAGCATGTGGAGCTTGAGAGCTCTGCGGAATATCACGGTGCATACACTGAGTAGGCAGCTGGACATAGCGGTATGAAACTCAAGTGAGAGGGCTGGGGGAAGACAAGGTTTGGAAATCAGACGTATAGTAACCGAAGCTATAGGAGCGGGTGCACTTAAGAAAGAATTCTGGGGGAACAGAAGGATGGAAGCGCTGCCAGATAAGCAGGAGTACTTTTAGAAACCTGAAAGAACAGTCAGAATGGTAAAATGACACCCAGAAAGGAATACTGTGGCTAAAGTTTTAAAGAAGTTGGTCACGTGACAAAATGAAAAGACTCCAGAGAGTTAAGCAAACAGGATACCCCCAGTAATCTTACCCAAGCAGTTTGAGTTGCTAATGAAGTAGACACAAAATTGCAGGGGTAGGTAAGAAGGTTGAGAGCAGAGACGCAGGTCTACCATCTATTATGCTAGATAAAGAAGAAACAAACTGAGCACCTTTTCAATGTGCAGGTGTCAAGAAGGACACGCTGTGGAGAAACACTGATAAGCACACTGGTCCTTACAGCATCTATATCCTACCTGGGAAGGCCAAGCAGAGCAGCAGATGATCTCTAAGTGCAAACAATAGAAATCTTGGTTTGATTTTTTTTAAAGGAAACATTAGTTAGTTCATAGCATTGTACAAGGCTTGAAGAACACTATGTAATGAAAAGAGAACTATTTAAAAATATTATTTGGTCAGCGGGTAGAGGCACTTGCCAACAAGCCTGGCATCCTGAGTTCAACCCCCAGTACCTACACGGCTTAGGGAGAGAACCAAGTCCTGCAAGTTGCCGTCTGACCTCCACATACACATACACACCATGGCATCTGTGTGTGCTCATCCTAAATAAACCAACATGGTAACAACAACAAAGCTATGGCTGCTGTCATGAAGCTCTAGATGTGACAGTTGCCCCTCTTAACCTGCTGGCACTGTACGGAGGGATGCCGCTTCCATCCTTTAGTATTCTGCTGCCCTCCCCTCAGTTACTGCCCAACTGTACCCACTGCCAGGAAGGTTTTCTGCTACTGTCTAACTTTTTATCACTAATTCATGAATTCATAAGTGGGGCAGACATTTCCTATTGGCAGATCCTAGACTATATGTTCGCATTCTGGCTACAAGGCAAGCTGGGGGTGTGTGAATATAGATCCTTTACTAAAGGAAGGCAGGCTCTGCTTTTTGCTAAGACATAAGGTACAGGAATACAAACAGGAAAAGGCTCACACAAAGAACTGCTATGCCATGAAGAAAGTAGGAATTCTCATTAACGGCAGGAAGACAGCTTACTTTTCTCCCTCATAAAAAATGATGGAAGACAAGAGTCTGGGCCTTAAATGATAGCATACTGGCCATCTAAAGGGCTTCTCAGTCCTTCTCTGTGGATCCTCTGTGCTCTAAGGTGCCTTCTCAGCTTGTGGTGAGTAAGAGGGCAGCTGAAGCATTCACGTTGCTCTAGCCCAAGAGACAGAAGGGACAAAAGAGTATGGCTTTTCCCATTAGAAACACGGAACGGTCATGCACCATGTGGCACAGTGCCAGCTAAAACTGAGAAAGAAAAGGTGGCTGCATAATGGGAAGCAAACTGCAGCATCAAGCATGGCACACAGGGGAGAGCAAGAGCCCCATCAATAAGATACACGATGGCAATGATAAGTGGTCTGTAAGCCCAAAATCCTATGCGAGGGCAGAGTGTAGATCTGGTCTAACAGGAAGGCAGATCTCCGAGGGGGGAAAAGGGTGTTTAAATGACCAGCAAAGGATTGGTGTTTAACAAGACAGGGGGCTGAAGGTCAGAGAGAGAAGGAGGAGAGAGAGGAGGGCAGTAAGAGGTAAGGAACGAGAGTGCAAAGACCTAGTGTAATAAATACCTAAAATTAGAGTTGAAGAATCCCATGAGCTAGAGGCTAGCAAACTGTGTGGCGTGTGAGACTATTCACCAGGCCAATAGGTGGGAACCTGACTCTGTGGAAGGCCTCTTAAATGTAGCAGCCTGGCCTTAATGCTTAAGGATAGTATCAAGTTACTGAATTAAAGCAACAGTAATGACTGTACTTGAAATCTAGAAATCATGCTCAGACCACATAGGGTCTGGATTAGAGAAACTGAGCACAGGGCAGCTGCAGTTCAGGAGGAAAGCATTAAAGACACAGTCTAGGATAGAGAGCCCGTGGAGAGGGACAAGCCAAAGATTCAGGGCTACTCAGAAAGGATAACTGACCCTCCTGGTAGCTGAAGGGTACTGACAGTGACTCAGAAAAATAGTGCAAGACTATGGAATGGCTGAGAAGAGCTCCCATTGCTCCAGTCTCTTAAGAGATGGAAAAGAGGACACAGCATGTGTTTCTTACTTTTCAAGATTCTGTTTTGTGGTTCTGGGGTGGAGCCTATGAAACCTGACACCCCAATCACTCTACCCTACAGTGCACCCACAGCAACTTTCTGGCCATCACCTGCCCTAAATCTGTGCAGGCCAATGAACTGATCCATCAATATCCGTCAGGGAGAGGGGTGCACTTCATGGGTAAACCACTTTTAAAGATGTTTCATTTTATATTTGGCCCCTCTACACCTCTTTCCCTCTTGGATAGTCACAGTGAATAATAATGAATTAAAAAACTCTAACAAGTTCTGCATTTAGTTATTATAACAAATTTAACCCTGTTGCAAAAAAAAAAAAAAGTTACCCAAACTTAATAGGCTTCAGAAAACTTTTAGCACACAACACATAAAAGTATGAGAAACAGACAGAGCCAGAGAACCAGTTGTGGTGGCATTAGCTGACTGAAGCAGGGCCATCTAAGCTACAAAGCAAAAAGTTTGCCTTAAAAATAAACAAATGAATAAATAACGAAAAGAAACCTGAAAACATCAGTATAAACTTGGAACAAAACACAGAGTAACCATAAGCCAGGACGACAACAGACCGACAGCAAAGGCCAGGTTAAGAGTGTATAGCGCCCCTAGAAGCAAGACTATACAAAACACAAATGGCACGAACAGGAAACCACAACAGAAGGCGAAGTCGGGAAGACAAAAAAGGAAAAACTAATGAGTGAAACGAGAAAGGCATTTCATAAAAAGCATTGGATCCTATATCACTTCTCAAGGCCCTAGTCCATGTCCTTGTCCTAGAGAGTTTCGTATGCTCTGTAACAATGGATAAGGTACCGGTGGAAACCCGTAAGCCTTGTCATGCACAGGCCTATCACATCCTGGCTATCTGACCAACCAGGGCATGCTGTACACAGCTGTTGAAAACAAAGGTGGTGGTAATAACACTGATGAATCACTACTCCACGCCCAGCTCTTCATATCATCCGCTAGTCATAATCCTCCAAGAGTAATGGAACTAACCTAAGCAAATTTAAATATTTTTGAAAATCTTGAAAAAGGATGATTTGAATAGCAAGAGCAAAAGTGTGAATGAACTGTTTTAAAATTCTATATAACTTTTAGGTATTACACACAGAATATACATACAGATATGACTTTGCTATCGATATGTACATGCTTGTCAATCACGTTTTTTAATTAAAAAAATTTAAGAATCTTTTATTTTAATTTTTTAAAGCAATTTTAAAATTTTATATGTATGGGTGTTTCATCTGAATATATGTCTATGAATCTGGTGCCTGGTGTCCAGAGTGACCAGAAGAGGGAGTTGGATCCCCTGGAAGTGTAGTTACAGATGGTTATGAGTTGCCATATGGGTACTGGGAATTGAAACTGAGTCCTATCTAAGAGTAGCCAGTGCTCTTAACCACTGAGCTTCCTCCAACCCGTCAATGTTTTTTAAGACTACTTTTGGTAATCAAGGCTTGAGAGACGCTATTATGAGTTTCTTAAGCAGTAAATATCGACTGACAGCTTTTTACAAAACTAGAAATATAGCATTATTGAATATTTCCGGTAAGTCAAACGACCACTGAATTTAAATAGAGAAAAACCAAGTTTCTTTTGATATTAACTAACAAGACAGTAGTGCATTCTAGTACATTCATTAGACACATTTATAGGAATGATAAGCTATGTATTAACATAACTTCTGTCTTAGTTAGGGTTTCTATTGCTGTGAAGAGGCACCATGACCACAGCACCTCTTATAAAGGAAAACATTTAGTTGGGTAGCTCACATTCTCAGTGGTTGAATGCATTATCATCATGGTGGGACATGGTGGTGTACAGACAAACATGGTCCTGGACAAGTAGAGAGTCCTAACATCTTGACTCACAGGTAACAGGTAGTGGTCTGTGATACTGGGAGTAGTTTGAGCATACATGAGCCTCAAAAGCCTGCCCCCACAGTGACACATTTCCTCCAACAAGGCCACATCTCCTAAAAGTGCCCCTCCCTTTGGGGGCCATTCTCTTTCAAACTACTACAACTTCTAACTTAAAAATTAGTGTAATTTTTGTTTTAAAGTGTAGCCAGGTGTATGGTACATCCTTACAATCCCAGCACACATGAGATAGAGGCATGAGAAATGTGAGTTTGAGGCCAGCCTAGGCTGCACAGATCTTATCATAGTGAAAGTATATTATGTCATATAGTATCTAGCTTGTCAGTGTGTATTGAGGAAGCAAGCTTAGGGCCTAGCCTAGACTATTTTGCATTCAGTGCTAGGGATAAGTCGCTATCTCAGAAAAACTTTAACATCTTAGGGGTGAGTCTTTGATGTGAGAAGCTCCCTCTGTGATCCCTGCCCCTATCCCGTCTCCTCAGGCCTAACACTATTCACCTAAAAGGTACGAGTTATCAGTCCAGGACTGAGGCTACCAAGCTGAGTATGACCTTCAGTCTCCCGTCAAGGCTCACTGGCTCTAGTGGGCAAAGACACTGTCAGTACGGGTTCCTAGGAAACACCAGTTTATTTCAAATTTTCAGTTTTCCCAGTTAAGCAAAAATGTAAAATGGCATAACTAATTTTCAACATCCGTTTTGAACATCCAACTTTACAAAACAAATAGGACAAAAGGGCTATTTTTTTAAAAAAATCAAAAAGCCAAAACAGGAAGTCAGATCATGTAACTATCCCACTTAAAATCTTCCAAGAGCTTCCAAACGTATTTTGAATAAAAACCAAACTCTGTACCATAACCAATGACCTCTGCGTGAGGAGGAATTAGACAGCAGCTGATCTCATTTCATGTTACTCTCGTCTTATTCACTGAGGACAGTTGCAAGCCTTCCTTCAAGGAACAGAACGTTGCTCCTGCCTTTAGGCCTTTTCTCACCATTCAGTCAAGTGCAGAACCCACTTGATCCTCTCCCTGTCTTGTTCCACAGATCTACGGCATTTATATATTTCTTTTTCTGCTAGTATACCACATTTTCTAAAAGGAGAGTGACAGAGCATATACCTTTTATATTTTATTTGCCAAAGTCAAGTAACACAATAAAAATCAAGTGTATAGTATGCATTCAATAAACATGTGTGAATGAATCAGAGAATTACTTAGTGTTTGAGCTAGGATTCAAACTCAGCATCTAATCCTGGATTGCTGGCAAAGCAGGACTGAATCTGCTTTATTTCTGTATCCTCCTCATCCGACACTGCTTATGTAAAATATACTATTATTATATGCTTACTGAAGAAAGGAACATTTCAGATTCCAAGCCTTGAATGTTTAGGTGCCAGAGTGACAAAAGCAGCACGGGAGCACCTAAAAGAACAAACTAGTTCATACCACTCTCTTCCACGGCACTGTCGCAATCCTACCCACCGTCTTCCCAATTTAAGAAAGTTCCTACTCTGATTTCAAGACTCACGGCTTGTTTTTGCTTATAAGTCTTCCCCAGAACTAGTGGAAGAAACAGAAGAGGACTTCTAAACTCTACAGCAACTCATTCCCATCCTTTAAACGTGACCAACAGTCTCCAGAGCCCTCACCCTTCTTCCTTCCCATCCTCCCCCAGCTAGCAACATCTTTCTTACATCTTTCCCATCCACCGTCTTCCTCCCAAAGCCGCCTCCTCTTTCTCTCAACTCCTTTGTTGTTTTAGGTCATTAAGGAGAGTAGCTTAAAATAAATTTAAAAAGAAAGGACTGGTATGGTAATAGATTGTACTCCTCTTAAAGTATATGACTATGTCTTTAGTACTGCACACCCCTAAAAACCTGTTCATTCACGGGACTGAGAAGTAAGAGTAAGACATAAGTAACATTTTAATTACCGAATTACTCAGATCCTCGGATCCTAACGACAGGATATTTAAATTTATTCAATCTATCATAAAATGTACAAATATTTCATGTCAATAAAGAAAAAATCTAATGCAAAGCTGGAATCCTTCAGTGGTAATGTTTCACACACTCAAGCGTTCTCTTTATCCTTTTATATGATATTCCAACAGGCCTCACAATCAAGCTGCAAAAATGTTCCATATATTGAGCAGCCTACAGCTAGCTGGCTGTCCAGTCTATCAGACTTTTATATCATAAGAAAACATTAATTCCTACAGTTTTAAAGCAGTACTTTCCATTGGGTAACACAATTTATAACTGACATGGTTGCTACACAGAGGTACATGAAACATTAGGTAGGCAATGGGAAATCTGTAAGCCAATAGCATGGGCCAAGGGGAATAAAGACAGACTTAGCGTGCGCAACCATGCAAGTGCAGAGACTTCAAAGGCTGTGGTGCAAATATTATATAGGACAGCAAAGTGCTAGTTATTATTATACAAAGCATCATAATTCTTTGAGAACACAAGAAGAGGTACAGGCATCAGAGGTATTTATTAAAGTATAGACATTAAAAAATAGCTATCTATAGAGTTCAACACAGCTGGTCCCAGTGTATTGGTGTCTATAATATACTAGGAAATTGTCACAAGAACCAGCTATTTTATTCTGATCATGTTACTCCTCCAGCGACTTAGTTCTGCAGTTGGTAGATAGAACCACAGGTTATTCATTGCATCTAAAATTTCTTCATTAACTGGCTAACTTAAACTCCAATGTTAACAGTACAGGAAAGGAACCATTTCTGCTATTTAAGCAATGAAGCTATTTGGAACAATGTTTCCAAGTCTTTAAAAGTTAAAAAAGCTTTACAAGTATATTACAGAGATTTCTTTAGCTAGATTCTTTTAAAAATTACATACTAATAATAAAGATCAGCCTGTAACTATTCCTTCCAATTGGAGAGAATCTGGGAGTGCAAGGGAACACTACATAGCATGGCAGACATCTACTCTTAAGAAACAGAACTCTGTATTGTTCTGCTAACAGCATTTAGCTAACAAGTAGGGTTACTAATGGACAGAAAAAAAATACATATAATGAAGCACTGAATAGCGGACAACAGCCATGCATACTCCGCTGGTCTATAGCTACTGGAGAGAAGAAAATCAGCTCCCTAATTCTTGGGCGGCTATTAAAAAAAGAAAAAAGGACTCCTTTCTTGTTAAAGCTCAAGAGAATATGAAGAGGAATGAAAGAGAAAAAAACTCAGACTGATTATGCTGTCAATTTTAGTTGTCATAATGTGCTTCAGAGATAAAACATTCCTCTGAATGGCAATTGAACAGATGGAAATTTTCATTTTTGGTTAACTGGATGGAAGAATTGGACCAGTACCTAAAATGACATTGAAAATGAAGCTCAAACCCCCTCCCACAAGAAGGAAACAGATGCATCACTCCAGATACAAAATAAATTATTGAACAGTGCATATATTATATTGGCATCATTGTATCCAACTGTACATCTGCACAGTGTTTTAGTGTCCTGGTGAGAGAGCAGACATTTCTAAAAGGGAAAACAGGCAACCACTGAAGTGAGTCAGAGAAGTAAACCATTTGGGGAAGAAAAGCCAAAGCAGCACTTTACTGAATTTGAAGTTATTCATGCTGAGAGGGAAAGGGAACCATAAATTATACTTTTTCCAATGCCCTTGAACTTCTGCAATGATTAAACCGTGATAGATTTTGAAACACAAAACCACATTTTCAGAATCTTAAATCAGAATGAATATGAAATAATATTAAGACCCTAAAGGATTAGGAGCAAATGTCCTCCTTCCCTAACCCAACAGATGAGTCGGATACTGAACAAGACCACATTACTGATCTTAAGCGAGGACTAGAAAGGAGTCACAGAGTAGGGGAATAAAAAGCCTACGTGGTGACTTAAAGTTAAGCGAGCCTGTGAGGATGAGCTGGAAAGGGACAGTGGCAGCACTGCTCTGGTCCTCTCCAGGCCCACCCTGTCCACTGCTGGAGCTCCCGCCGTCCTTCCATCAGCATTGCCTCCAGGTCCTAATGCAGCTGGAGAGAACACCGGGTTTGAGGGCAAACGAAACAAGCAGGGTTTGCCATCTTGTTTCACTTTTAGAGGTAATCTGAGCTGGCACCGGACCAGCGATGCTTGTGTCATCAAGGGTGACATTACAGGAAGGTCTGACCAGGGGCTGTAGGTGATGCCTGAGATGCCAAGTCCTGAGGTTAGTGTCTAAAAGAGAAAAACACAAAGGGGAAAATGTCTCTAATATAAGACATCGCAGTGGTAACAGAAACTCTGACTTCCTTTTATTTATTAAATCATTCATCACAATGTAATAAGCTTTAATATCTAAAGAGATAGAATATTTATCACACATAGCTTCCAACCAAACTATATTTAATAAGGATTCACTACCTTGAGACCAATAGTCTGTCTCCCAGACTGTCAGAACGGCACAGGTGAGAAAAATATGTTCAGTGCAATGCCACCAGATATTAATGGAAAGCAGACAGCACATGGGCACAATTACAAGTCTGGAATGCTGATTCACAAGCTTCACAATGGTATTTATAAGTAGTATTTAGTTTAGAAATAAAAGTTGCATGGGGAACTGCTACGAATCCTTCTTTACACCCTTGCAATCATTTTTAAATGCAGGCAATTGTGGAGTAGGGAAGAGCTCATTAAATACACAGGAAGACAAATACAACGTAAAAGCAAAAGTAAAAAGAAGGTGGGCCCTTCTGGACTTATTAGAGAAAGAAAAGCCTTGAGGGGAATAGCTGGGGATATGGGATAGGAGAAATAGAAAGTAATTGGGGATGGGGAGCGGTGTTGGCTTCTTCCCCTGGGGTATTTCTGCCAAGGAAGGAGAATAAGAATAGAACCTTAAGAATAGTATCGTGTGGTGGCTGGATGCCCAAAGAGAGGCTGTCGTTAGAAAAAGGCCATAGTGTGATGTGGTAATGATTCACAGAAGAATGAGAAAGAAGGTGGACCAGAAGTCATACTTTGTCCCTCCGCCTCACTCCAAAGCTGTGCTGGTCCTATTCCTCACTCTCAACTTGCAGCACCTCTCTTACCAGCTGCAGCTGGTCTGCTGTTAACATGACTGGGCCTCTCTCATTGATCTATGACCTATAGCACACTCATGTGCAAACTTCTGTGTACGCTAGATGCTCTCTCCCCAGCAGTCACTGGTCACGGGATGTCAGAGGAAGCTGATGGATGACCCATCAAAGAGCGGAGTGAGAAGTTGCAATTGACCCAGTGAGGATGTATACACAGATCCCAGTTCCTCCATACTGCAGGCTGATGGCAGGTCAAAAGGGTCAACTCCAAAAGGAAGCACTGTTTCCATTTCAGTAAGTTTGACTTTTCTAATTAAATTTATTTTTACGAATGTTTATTTATTTATTGTGTATGAGCACACACACACACACACATTCTCTTGTGTTATGCCATGGCATGTATGTAGAGGCCAGAGGATAACTTGTAGGAGCTGGTTCTCTTTCTACAATGTCGGTCACAGGTATTAAATCCAGGCCTGGGGCATCAAGCTAGTAGAAAGTGTCCTTCCCAGTTAAGCCATCTTGCTGACCGCAAGTTTCTCTCTCTCTCTCCTTTTTATTATCATTAGAGAAACACACCTAAGATTATATCTGTATGACTTCCTATCAACATTTATTAACATGAAACACAAAATAACTTATGAGTAAAGCATTAGCACACCACTTAAAAAGTGCTGAATGTATTAGTACTCGAGAGGCAGAAGAGACAGTCAAGAGGCTGAGCTTCCCTCCATCAACATAACATCTCAAATGGGACAGCAAAATGTCTCAGTGCCATTAGCAGAACCATGTAGTGCACAGTTATCATTAAATCCACACATGCCCACTGAAAGGGATGATCACTTCACTAGCTCAGCTTTGTGAGGGTTTGCAGATTTTTCATGCTAACAAATTATAGAAGCACTGATTCTCCACTGAGTTTTATTATACTCCTTAGCAAGCAATTATAACTATATTTCAATTTTTCCTTTATGCTGTCCTCTAACATTTTTATTTAGTCTGCCAAAATTCATTATGTGAATTCCAGACCAAAAAAGGAAATTTTTCTAGAATTGTAAACATTATCAAATTTTCTATTATAAAAAGCAAAATCTTATAATAAAGCAAAATATATTATTAAGATATTAATGTTTTATTCTTATTTTAATTTTCTATGTGTACAGGTGTTTTGATTGAATATATGTCTATGCTCTAGATGTGTGTCTGGTGCCAGCAAAGGCCAGAAGGGGGGGTATCAGATCCCCTGGAACTGGAGTTCTAGCTGGTTGTGACCCACTACAGAGGTGCTGGGAATCAAGCCCAGATCCTCTGGAAAAACACCAAATGTTCTTTTTTTTTTTCAGTTAATTAATTTTTTTGTTTAGAAATTTTTTTCATTTTACATACCAACTCCACTTCCCCTCAATCCCCTTCTCTCCCGCCCCATCCACTCCTCAGAGAGGGTAAGGTCTCCCTTGGGGAGTCAAAAATGTCTAGCACATTAAGTTGAGGCAGGACCAAGCCCATCACCCCTGTATCAAAGCTGAGTAAGGTATTCCACCATAGGGAATGGGATCCAAAAAGTCAGTTCATGTACCTGGTCCCACTAACAGACCCCACCCCCCAAACAGATCAAGTCACATAACTTTCACCCACATTCAGAGGGCCTACTTCAGGCCCACGAAGGTTCCCCAGCTGTCAGTCCAGAGTCGGTGAGCTCCCACTGTGCCGGTCAGCTGTCTCTGTGGTTCTCCCCATCATGATCTTGATCCCCTCCCTTGCTCATATGATCCCTCCTCCTTCTCTTCAACTGAACTCCAGGAGCTCAGCCCAGTGTTTGGCTGTGGATCACTGCATCTGCTTCCATCAGTTACTGAATGTAGGTTCTATAATAACAACTGGGGTAGTCACTAATCTGATTACAGAGGAAGGTCAGTTCAGGCAGCCTCTCCACTATTGCTAGGATTCTTAACTGGGGTCAATCTTGTGGATTCCTGGAAATTTCCCTAGCACCAGGTTTCTCCCGAAGCCTATAATTGCTCTATCAAGATATTTCTTTCATTGCTCTCCCTCTCTGCCAATCTTCCACTCGGCAATCTCAATCCCTCCTGTTTCCATTCCCCATCTCCTCCTTCCCAGTTTATCCAGGAGATGGCCCTCCATGTGTCCCTCTTAGGGTCCTCCTTTTTACCTAGCTTCTCTGGGGTTATAACAATCACTGCTCATTAATATCTCTTACTATCAATGGACTCAATTCACTTATAAAAAGACACAAGCTAACAGAATAGGTAAGAAAACAGAACCCCAGCCTTCTGCTGTATACAACAAACACACCTCAACCTTAAAAAATCAGTACACCAGTGTTCTTAACTGCTGAGCCATCTTTCCAGCCCCAGAATTTTTAATTTTTAAAGAACTTTGGCTAAATAGTTCCAGAAAAAAAACTACAGCATAGTTTTCCCAAAACACACAGTACTCTAAAAATACTAATATGAGCAGCATTATTCGTCCTTGTTAATACAACTTAATTGTTCACCTTTTGCTGAGTGTGCCAGGCAGGATGAAAATTTAACATTTTTTAGGCCCAATCTAGTTTCTAAACTTATCCCTTATATAAGTCTCACTAGAAAATAGTGTGAATTCTTCAGAATACTTTTAATTCACTGCCAATCCTATCTATCCCTGTCTTGATCTGGTTTAGATGGCCAGGCCACATTGCTAGAACTTGCACTCATATTGTATTTTGTTTATTTTTATGTGCATTTAAGTATGTCTGTGTGTGGGCTTGTGTATTAAGTGCGGTGTCCTTGGAGGGTAGAAAGGGATCCTGAATTCCTTGCAGCTGGAATTACAGGTTGATTTGTTGCTTTTAACTGAGATAAAATCCACATAACATAGATTTTACTATTTTAAAGTGGAAAAAGCAGTGGTAAAAAGTGCACTTGCAATGAATTCACTTCCTTACCCAGTTCCAAAGTAGTTCCATTATCCCCCACAAAAAAGCAAACCCCTAAATTGTAAGCTGCCACTTGTGCACCACAGTTCCCTGTAGTCCCAGCGGCACTTCTGCCCGAGTGTATCTATCCACTCTGGTAAGGCAGATAAATGAAATCGCACAGTATCAATCTTTGTTTGGCTTCTTTCACTTTGCACAAGACACTCACTGGTTCATCCTCACTACAGCAGGCATGAATCAGGAGTATCACATTTTGTTTATCCTTCTTCTGTTGATTGATGGACACTTGGGACGCTTCTCTATTTTGACTTCTGTGAACATTGTTTTAAGGCATTTGCCTGAGTATACTTTCTTTTTGGACACACATCCAGTAGTGGAATTGATGATCTGGGTGGAGATTTAACACTAAACACTCCCTCTGAGGGGCTACTAAACATGTCCCAAGCAGTACACCATCATCAGCTCTCACCAGGATCATAGAGAGCTCCGATTTCCTACCCTCATCATCATTTTCTTTTCTTTCAGACCAGGGCTTGAACCTAGAGCCTGGCATATGCTAGACAAGCATTCAACAACTCAGCCACAGCCCCATCACCTAGCCCTTTTGTCTTAGATTATCATTATTATTATTAATCATCTTCATTATCATTAATAAATGACTGTTTGGCTCAAGGCAAGGTTTCCCTAAGTAATTAGACTTGCCTTGAGTTTACTTTGAAACGAATTCACTGGCAGGCCTAAAACTGTAACCTCCTGCTTCAGTCTCCCAAGTAGCCAGGATTATAAAAGGCCTGTGTCACCAGGCCTAACTCACTTTTTGTCCTCTTTGAAGGTGGTAAAGTTCTTGATTTCTACTTTTTCAAAGAAGAAAGATGGCCATATTTCTATGAGCTTGTTAGCCATTGTGTTTCATCTTTACAGAAAGTTCTAATGGTCTCCATTGCCTTTTTGTCCCCAATCTTTACATCACCAAGTTAACCCAGTTCTAACTTTAGACGCTAGATACACTATAGGATTACAGGTATTTTCTCCCTCCTGTAAGTTGTCTATGAACTTTCCAGACAATGTCTTCGATGAATACAGGTCTAATGTTGATGAAATCTAATTTCTTGTCATTTGTGCTTTAGGAAGCCTGTCTAATTATCATTATACATCGACTCCAAGGTTAAGGAGGTTTACCCACAGGTAGTACTTTTAGATGTTTTATAAGCTTAACTCCTACGTTAACAGTTATCCATTTTGCATATGGTGTCTCAGTACCATTTGTTGAAGTCTATTCTTTCCCACTCAACAGTACTGGCATCCTTGTAGTAAGATTTATCTACTTAAACTGTGTAAGTGCTCCAATGCTTAAGGGTCTCAATCTGAAATACTGCGAGATCAAAGACTTCCCATCAGCTTAGTTACAGTCACACCCGGAACCTGAGTTACACCATCACAGGGATGATACTCCGAGCTGACACTGGTTTCAGCACCCTCTTCCTGGAGCTGACATGAAGGGAAAAGGAAGTTCCTTAGGGTCTCACCAATCAGTTTCAGGCACTCCAGCAGAAGTTTCTATGGCCCTGTGACAGAATTACTAATTTCTTTCTTTTCAGATTGCCATTGCTGGAAGGAGAAAGATAACAAAAGAAGGAAAGGCAATTGAAAAAGGCACGAGTTTCTATTTTCAGAAAATCTATACCACTTTAAACAACAGTCAATAAACTTAGAGCAAAGGACCAAGAAGCAGCTCACCACATAAGCATGGCACCCATAGCTATCACGAGCACACTCATACCACTCACGCCCAGTCCGTGTGAAACACGCTCTTGTATTTAGGTCTCTGTTATGAAGGCTTTATTGAAAGTTGTGTGAGTGTGTACTCTCCATGCCCTTATGTTCTCCAGCTTATGAACTGAGTAACTAGTACATAGCAACGGGCTAAAGTAGTGACGGGAGAAAATCCAAACATGTTTTTAAATTGTAAATTACATTTATTCTATGTGTGTGTTTGTACACACACACACACACACACACACACACACACACACACACACATCATAGCACGCTTGCAGAGGTTTGAGGACAATTTGTGGGAGTCTCCTCTTCTTTGACCCTGTGGGTTCTAGGTAAGAAACCCAGGTTGTCAGGTTTAGCTGCAAGCACCTTTAGTCACTAAACCATCTAGCCCGCCCCAAAGATGTTTTTGAAGCTTCCTGGAGACTAATTTTCAGATCATTTTAAGGAAGAAAAGGCGTAAGAACAAATTATGTGTTCTTAATCTTTACAGCATACCAAAAAGTACAGAAAATTATTCTTTTCTCCTTTATTCTTACTAATCACCTAATAGCTAAAATCGTAGTTCAGGAAGTCCTGTTCGGCCACGTTCCTAACTCCCCGCTGTTCTCAACACTGGACAGCATTGTGTGCTTAGTCACAACTCACAATAGTGCCCTGACCAGGAGATCGGGCATTTGGAGCACTGCTTCTGACGTTAACGTACAGGTGGATTGTCCGCGAGGACGCTATTATGATAAAGACCATCTCAGTAGGCTGGAGTGTGGCCGAACATTCTATAAGACATGCAGAGACAGAATGTATGAAATTCAGTCTCAAGGACAGACTACCAGGACTCCTCACCAAAAGGAAGTCAACTGTACAAGGTAAAATGCCAAGGAAATCCTTCAGGTTTACAAGGACACACCTCAAGGGCTTGCATATCCTCAAAGGGACTGCTTTCCTCTGTATTCTGCTTCAAGAGAAGGCTGTGGAAACTCTGCCAGAAAGGTAATGAGGCAAGATGAGCCAAAGTCTATCTCCCAGGTCCACCTCAGTGTTAATAAGCACTAACGAAACAGCTGCTGTGTACTGGCATCACTGGAGTGCTGACAACAGAAAAGTATAAAAACTTCATTTCAGGAGCATTTGAAAGGTTTAAAGAAGTGAATGACTAGGAAGCCTAGGCACACACCCAGAGAGGTTCTGACTTTAGAGTAAGAGAAGCTAAAGCAATCACACAAACGCTAATCAAAGTCCACCACATTAGATATTAGAATTAAAGTAAAATGCTGAGTATGGTGTAAACCACCACTCATGGCAGGAAGATTACAAGTTTGAAACCAGCCCAGTCTGTATTAGGAGTGCCAGGCCAGCGTGGGTTATGTGGTGAGTCCCTATTTTAAGAAACCAAAAGGAAACAACAAGACAAGAATTACAGTAAATAGATATTATACTAAAACAAAAAAACAATTTAATAAAATTAAAGAATTTATACTTCATGATGTCATCTTTTAAAAGATCTACTTAAAAACAATAATCATTTTTATTACTTAGAAGTAGATCTCGCTACTCTCAGTATCTGCTGTAAAATGTTCCAGACTTGACATGACTATATCCTTTTAATTGATGGCATCGATTAAAATAATAAACACATAGGTGGTTAATGGTTGCTGGAGAGGGAGAGTGACTCTTGAGTGGATTAGCTGCCCTAGGTTAACATACATCTCTAAAAACTCCTCACTCGTGATCCTGTAAGGAACCCCAATTAAACTCGCTGACTCATCAGGCTGGACTTGGAGAGGGCCCCATCTTTGTTCTGTCATTAGTCCCCTATCTGAACTGAGTAGATGTTGTTCATGCCGCCCTAGGAAAAGTTAAAGCCACAGTTCTGAACAAAGTGATACACAGAAACTCAAGGCATGCTATGATATTAGATTCTGTCTTCAGAGTCCGTGTAGAACAAGCGAGCCTCCCACCACCTTCAGTCTTAACAAGCCACAGCTCAAATGACAGCTAGCAACACTACCCAGCCACCGTTTCCAACTGACTTCAACCATCTGCTCTTGCCCTTGTCAGTAGTTTGCAAATCTCTATGTCCAAATCAGATTTCTGAATTTCGGGCTAATTTATATAATGTTCTGAATATCTCTATTTAGATGTCTAACCAAAATCTCAAGTGGAAAAGATTGAAGATGTGGTCTGTCCTCCCCAGTCTTGCTCCTCCTGCAACTGCTTAAACAAGAATCCTCAGGACACTGTTTTTCGTATCTCACTTCAAAAAACAAAACAAAACCAGCAACCCCAGATAATGGGGTCATACAAACTGCGATCTCCCAACACAGTAAAACACACACACACACACACACACACACACACACACACACACACACGCGCGCGCGCGCCTTTGTGAGCCTTTAAAAGGGACCACAGCGCCCTGGTGGTACACTCTACACCTTTCTGCCTTAAGGCATGATTCCTTGGTCTGAAACAAGCTCCCACCATGATTAACTTCAGGAGAGGGCCAAGCTAATGAGGTTGCCTGTCCAACCGGGGCCCTAAGCTCCACAACCACAAGCTAAAATAAACTTTTTACTTCACAAGCAGCCTGCGCCATGTGTTTTGTTATAGTGTCACCAAGCTGACGAAGTGACCGGCACTCCTATGTTACACAATATTATTCAACCTGAATGTCCATCGTCAACAGATACTGAATAAAGAAAATACAGTGTGTATACATGTACTATTGCTTAGCTGTTTAAAAGGGAATCACAAATCCTATCTGTGACATCACAAACAAGCTTAAAGGATATTATGTGGTGGTAGTTTGAATGAGAAATGTCCCCTAGAGGCTCTGAACACTTGGTCTCCAGTTGGTGGTGCTATTTGAGTAGGCTTACGCAGGAAATGGAACCAGCCAAATGACAGATCTGGAGAACATCGTAGGGATTCTATTGCTGTGAAGAGACACCACGACCACAGCAACTCTTGTAAAGGAAAACATTTCACTGGTGCTGGCTGGGTAGGCTTAGTCCACTATCATCATGTGAGAAGCATGGCAGCATGCAGGCGGGCACGGGGCTGGAGAAGGAGCTCAGAGCGCTACATCTTGATCTGTAGGCAACAAGAAATGAAATGCCCCACCCTGGGCGTAGCTTGAGCCTGTATGAGACCTCAAAGCCTGCCCTTCCAACAAGGTCACACCTCGTAACAGTGCCACTCCTTACGACCAAGAATTCAAACACACAAGTCAAACCTATTCAAATAACCACAGAGAATGTGCTAAAAAAAAATGAGAGAGGCAAAGAAAGACAAATACAATACAATCTCACAAATATGTGAAATACAAAATCAGTTAACTCGAAGACACATAAAATAATGCTGCTGCTTCTCAGGAGATGGTGAGTTATGCTGGGAGCTGGGGTGGACAGGATGGACGAACGTGTTGACTACATGGACTGGTGGCTATGGCTAAAACCAAACCACGCACTACGAACCTGACATTTGCTATGGGGCTTGAGGTATTCTCACTAAAGAAGGAAAAACAGCAATTATGTGAGTCAGTACACACGTTAGCACAGTCTACAGTGCAAGCACCAAATTATGCTACATACTAGAAAGAGCTTCACAGAGTCAAAGACAATAATACAGAACTACAAGAACACTATCGATTTTTAATTAAGAACATGGTCAAGAGCGCAGCAGGATGGGAATATGAAAAATAATTCAAACAATAATGGATATATTAAAGAGCATTATAAAAGTTTAGAAGAAATGATAACTCCCTCAAATTTTGAAAAGAAAAAACCCACTTCTTACTCTCACCAAGAGGCACACGTAAGAACGTGACATCATGCGATCGTAACTGTCGACATAATCCCGACCAGCACAGCTACATATAACTTTCTCAAAAGAAACCTAAGGAAAGCTGATAGTGAGAAAATAATTCATTCTGAACGGTAGCAACCATCTTACAGCTGTAATTAGGGGCTAATGTTCCTGAAGATTTACACTTTACTTTTCATGACAAACGTGTCCATTTCTCACAGCACCATCATAAAACTCCTTAGATATTTTTTGTTTTAGTTTTTTTGAGGGAGGGTTCCTCTGCGTAGGCCTGGCTGTCCTGGAACTCACTCTGTAGACCAGGCTGGCCTCGAACTCACAGAGATTAGCCTGTCTCTGAGTACTGGGATTAAAGGCGTGAGCCACCACCAACCAGCCTTATATACATATTTTAAGGGTTATTGAATGCTGTGTATATTCATGAGCAGCTTAAATTCATGCATTTAATAATTCTATTTACCCATAGGCAGTTCACTATACAAATGGCTTCTGGATCTTAAGAAACCCTAAGGTGGAACCAACATTGAAGAAGACAGAAAATACATTAAACGGGGGGTGGTTTTCAGAGCAAAGCCCTAGAGAGACACAGATGCAACTAATGTATGTTTACTGCCTCGTGTCTTAATAAATGAGGCAATATAAATAATTCTATGTGAAGTATTCAGCTAAGTTGGAAAAACTAATCAGCATTTAGGGCAAAGGGTGCAGTTTGTTATTTACACCACAAGATGGAGCCATTAAACAGATGGAATGCAAGATAAAAGCATGATTGAAATTATTCAAGCTATTTTTTTAAAAAAAAAATCATTCAAGGTATTTTTTAAATGTATATATTCCACACAACATTTTGTAAAAGTTGATTTAGAAAAAAAGGTTAAAATAGAAACAAACCTGAATAATGAAGCCTGCCACGTAATTCTGAAGTTATTTACACCAGCCCTCACTCAACCGTGACATCTAAGAGTAAGCATCGCAGTTGGTAACTGGGGAGGTAGCTTGGCCTTGAGCAGCAGCAGAGATGACTTGCTGGCCTGAGCAGCTCTCTGAGAGTCAGACGAAGAAACCAATCAATCTGTTTTAAAATACTGGAGAAACTGGGCCCTGGGTAAACACGATACAATAGGGTGGCTTTAATGAAGCAACACTCTTGTTTTTCTTAAGTCCTGTAATTTTCCCACAAAGGCAGTGTCTCCTGACAAATGGTAAGAAGTCAGTCTGCACACAGCATTTACTAGATATGATGATCAGTACTCATACTGACCTTACTGTCCTAATATAAAGCAGCTATGAAGCCCTGGGAGACAGAGAGCTAGCAACTCATTTCCAGGAAATACGTTTGGCCTTATTTAAAAATAGATATAACACAGTTTGTCAATCACCCACAATTAGTCTCCATTTCAGCACTAAGATCCCACACTCCCCTGGCAGGAAAACCAAGATTAGGATTCAGTTGCTGAATCTCATTTGAAAGCCACAGGGCAAACAGTGGGTCTTTCCCTCTTTGCCAAAGTACCATTAGTATTTAAGTGTGTGAACTTCATACACAACTGAGGGGATCCAGGAAACAATATTTTAAAAAAAGAAAGAAATCTTCGAGAAAAACTACTGACAGCAAAGTATTTCTTACTGCCACGTGGCCCCTTGTTCTCTGTCCACCTTGTGTATTTCCCTTTCCTCCCATGTTCATTATGTTTTGCTGCTGCTGCTGCTGTTGAGGTAAATAAACACTCTGATCCCACCTGGGTGTGTGAAAGAGGTGATCATTCCTTCAAATCAGTTTAAAGAAAAAAGTAAAGAAACTGTCAACCTTGATTTTTGGAACAATGCTGCCATCTGCTGGAAAAACGGAAATATTTTCATTCGTCCCAAATGCTGAAGAGTCAAGCGTCATTCCGGGGAACTTTATTACCACCTTCCAAATATTTACAAAAAAAAGAAGCTAGACTTTCAGTTCTGCGTGTTTACCTTTCCATACTCTTTGTAACGGTTCCCACTATGGTGAGCCATTAGATAATGAATGTGAATAGGCTGAGATCTTGTAGTCAATGCACCTTTACTAGAAACACAACAGTGGATGGCGCAGGTTTTGAATAATTAGATGATGATTCTAAAGGGAAACTGTAAAGCTAAACATCCCTCAGAAGTCTGATGATGTAATAAAACTCAATTTAGCGGGTCTGAAGGGCAGGTCCCGACCTGGCCCACACAAGAGGGTGACTGCACCATGTACAGCCACTCTTATTACTGGTAAGCATATTTATTACTCCAAGGCTAATCTGACTCATTTATTTTATTGTATCTTAATTACCTACTCTAATATTCTTTGAGATTCTTCATCCATCTATGTGGTTTGTTTTGTTTTGACTTTTAGAATCCTGGACAAAAAGGTAATTCATTTAATACTGCCTTTGCAGTACCCACCAACTAGGTAATACTCTCATTTAAACATGGGGTCATCGTTTCATTTCCCCATATTTAGCTGAGTTTCCTGTGTCTGGGTATAAAGGCATTAAATAATCAACATTTAATGAAAGAATGGTAACTACAGTTAATTTAAGTTCAAGAAAATGACAGAGAAAAGACTGGAGGTTATGAGACAGTGAGAACAAAAATGGAAGAAAATGTATTCCTAACTTGTGTTACAATACAACTATGTAAAATTCAAATGAATAAAACCATTGATTCATGTTTACCTCATAATCTCCCCAAATCCTGCTCAATTTATATATAAAAGAGGCTCAGTGCTATACTATAAAATGGATCAACATTCCATCAATAGGTCTAAAACTTCACTGAAATCAGTATCCTCAACAGCCACCCTGGGATAGTCTCCTGTAACTAGCTCCAGCGGATCCCATGCCCTCTTCTGGCCTCTGTGGTCACCCATATACTAGTGACATACAAACACACATGGGGGAGGAGGAGGAGAAATAGTTATAAAGAGAAATGAAAATAAGGGCTGGAGAGATGGCTCAGCACCGGCTGCACTTCCAGAGGATTGAGGTTCAGTTCCCAGCATCCGCATGGTATTTATAACTTCAGCTCCAGAGGACCTGACACCTCATGTGGCCTCCTAGGCATAGCAGGCACAAACACACAAACAGGCAAAACACCCAAACACCAAAACACATATAATAGAAATAAATAAAATCTAAAAAAAAACCCATAACTTTAAAATAAATACATAAAATAAAGTCTACTAATCTTAAAAAGTCAATAAACATATTCTAACATATAATCAACAGAAAGAAGACAGGAAGAAAGAAAACCATTATGTCTCACACACACAAAAAAAGGAAATAATGTAAATTCATATTATTAAGTGAAAAGCCAATCTAAGAGGGTTATATACTATGTAATTACAACTTTATGGCATCTTAGAAAAAAATGAAATTATAAAGACAGTAAAAGCTAAGTGATCACTACAGATTAAGTAGATGGAGAAAATGGGGAACACACCAATGTGAGACACCGGTAGTGTAAAGGGACTATGTTAGTAGCTTCCAGTCAGCTTTTCTGTAAGCCTAAAACAGATCTAAAAGTAAAGCCATGGGTCAGTCAGATGGTTCCAAAAGCAAAGGTGCTTGCTTCCAAGCCTGACGACCTGAGTGTGAACTCCAAAACACATACAGTGGATGGAGAGAACAGACAATCCCAAACTGTCTTGTGATATCCACAAGTTCATTGTGGCACAGGCGCCTAAAACAGATCTAAAAGTAAAGCCATGGGTCAGTCAGATGGTTCCAAAAGCAAAGGTGCTTGCTTCCAAGCCTGACGACCTGAGTGTGAACTCCAAAACACATACAGTGGATGGAGAGAACAGACAATCCCAAACTGTCTTGTGATATCCACAGGTTCATTGTGGCACAGGCATCTCACACACACACACACACACAATAAATAAATAAATAAACAAGTAATTATTAATTAAGTCAATTGAAATTTCAGCTTTTGCAATTTCAGCTTAGTTCTCTGAACTATCAGAGAAGAGCAAGGAACTATTAAGCTTACAAAGGGAATCTTTAAAACTGGGTTAGAAAAATGGTTCCATGGTTAAAGTGCTTGGTGTTTAAGTGTGAGGACCCGAGTTCAATTCCCCAGCACCCATGTAAAAAGCCAGCTCTGATAATTGTTCTTATTGTTTTTTTGTTTGTTTTGTTTTGTTTTTCGAGACTGCCAGTCCACTTGTGTTTGGCAATTTTGGAGAAAACGGTCTGTTATCTATTCTATCTTGGTGAGGTCAAAGTTTTATACCTAATTAACTTTTTATCATAGCTTGTATTTCCAATCTAGACCTTAAGACATATTCTTTCATAAACAATTGAAGCTTCATGTCTCTTCACCTTGATAAACTTTACATATCTTTTGTGAGTGTCTTTTCCAACTTTGGTAACAAGGAAAATTGTAACAATAAATATCTATTCTTCAATCTCAAAAAAAAAAAAGCCAGCCGGGCAGTGGTGGCGCACGCCTTTAATCCCAGCACTCCAGAGGCAGAGGCAGGCGGATCTCTGTGAGTTCGAGGCCAGCCTGGTCTACAAGAGCTAGTTCCAGGACAGGAACCAAAAGCTACAGAGAAACCCTGTCTCAAAAATAAAAAAAAAAAAAAGCCAGCTCTGCAGCATATTCTTGAAATCTCAGTGCTGAGGAGGTGGAGACTGGAGGATCCCTAGGACATGCTGGCCAGCCAATCCAGCTGTAGCAGAGAGCTCTGGGAAGGCAGTGACTGAAGACGCTGACATTGATCTCTGGTTTCCATACACAGGCATGTGCACAGGAACACACACAGAGACACACACGCACTCATTCAAACAAACAAGGTAGATAAAAATCCCATCACTGGGACAGCAAAGGCAGGTGGACCTTTTTGAGATCATGGAGCTCCAGGCCAGTCAAAACTACATAGGAAGGCTGCTTCAAAGAAGAAAAGTACCCTTCATAATATCAAACACAATAAATTTCTAAACAAATAAAACAAAATATATGAACACTCCTTATGCTGAAAACTCTAAGTGATAAATCAAAGAAGCAAGTCCAAAATCAAGTAGACTGTGACATTAAATCTCACTCTCTTAAAGAGACATTATCTAATTTATTTCTTGAGTTCCAAAAATGTCTCCTGATGCCAGGTAAGTATATTTTTGTTTACATTTTACAGCGCAAGTTGGAGCTACTGAGCTTGTATGGAGATTAATAAGTGTTATAAAAGGCTAAAAATCAGTCATGCCTCTAGAGAAATGAAAACAAACATTCATGCAAAATCCACATGCGAATGTTTATGGCAATTCTATCCCTAAGCCCCCAAAGTTGGAAGCAGCCCAAGTGGTCATCAATGGGTCAATGTACAAACTACAGTGTATCCTTGGCATGGAGTACTAGTCAGCAATTTTATACACACACACACACACACACGTATATACCAACCACTGAAACATACAATGACTCTCAAAGGCATTATTACGCAGAATAGAAGGTGCCATTTTCAAAAAGTTACATACGTTATGACTCTCTCTGAATATTATTCTCATAAGACAAAATGATGATTGATATAATAATCAGCTACCAAGGTTAGGAACTGAGAGAACAACTACTAAGGGTTAGCATGTGCAAGATGCTGAAGGCAGTGCCTGTTCTGTGTCCTGACTCATACAGTTAGATCAATCTCTGACATGTCAAAATGTGAAATGTGGACCGATTTATAGCATTTGAATTTGGAAAGCTTGCGCTGTGTGTGAGTTCTGTGTGCATTGCACACACCTGAGTGATGTGGGAGTGTCATATATCAATCTTTTTATTTCATTGGTTAAGTAATAAACAAACTGCTTGGGTTCATAGCTTAGAACATAGGTGGGTGGAGTAAACAGAACAGAATGCTGGGAGGAAGAGGAAGTGAGGGCAGACGCCTCAGCAGAGACGCCATGCCCAGCTCCCGGGCAGACAGACGCGATTCAGCTCCGACCCAGGATGGACGTAGGCTAGAATCTTCCCGGTAAGCGCACCTTGGGGTACAACACAGATGATTAGAAATGGGCTAATATGTGAGAATTAGCCTAGAAGAGGCTAGATAGAAATGGGCCAAGCAGTATAATTATTTCGGGGCATAAGCTAGCCAGGCAGCCGGGGTGCTGGGGACGCAGCCCCGCCGCTCTTATTACTACACCTGAGTGTGCCAGTGTACATGCCTGTGCACACACACGTGGAGGGCAGAGCTGGATAGCAGATGTTTCCAGTATATTCTCTACTTTATTACCTTGAGACACTGTCTCTGAGTTGGAAACTTGCCTCCTGGCTAGTCTGCCTGACCATCCACCACCCTGCCTGTTCCTGAAATGCTAGGGTTGCCAGGTAAACAGAGCCATGCCTGCCTCAGGCCCGCCTAGCTATTTATGTAGCTGCTGGGGATCGAAACTCAGACCCTCCTGTTTGCTGAACGAGTATCATAAAGAGTGGGCCATTTCCTTAGTGCTTGGAAACAAACAAATAAAAAAAAATAAAAACTGAGATTTCAGGACTACCAACTAATTAACTAAAAAAGAAACAAGGGAACCCTCCAGCCTGGCTGCTGATGATATACAAGGATAACAGTACTTTTGTTTGTTTTTGTTCTTTGAGACAGGGTTTCTCCGTGTGTCCCTGGCTGTCCTAGAACTCACTCTGTAGACCAGGCTGGCTTCAAACGGGGATTAAAGGTGTGTGCTACCACACCCAGCTTGATAAGTCACTTTGTTTCCTTCCTTCCTTCCTTCCTTCCTTCCTTCCTTCCTTCCTTCCTTCCTTCCTTTTTTCTTTTGAGACAGTGTTTCTCTGTGTAGCCCTGGCTGTCCTGAAACTCTGTCAACCAGGCTGGCCTCTAACTCTCAGAGACCCACCTGCCTCTGCCTCCCGAGTACTGGGATTAAAGGCATGTGACACCACCATGGTCATTTTATTTCTTACAAAGTGAAGCATACATCTACTGGCTGATAAAGCCATTCTCCTTGCAGACCCTTTAAAAGAGAGCTGAACTTTATCTATATAAAGCCATAACTACACGGATGTTAATGATTAATTTGTGGCAGCCTTAAACTGGTAATAATCTAAAGATTTGTGAACTGGTGAATGAATAAGCAAACTACATTACATTCCATACATTGGAACGTTAGCATAGAGTTAACATTTTGGTACACAGGAGGGTGAATTTCAAAATTATCATAATTGAAGAACTCAGAAAGAAATCTGAAGAGTTACTATACGTTTTCACTGATAAAACTTGTAGAAAATGCAGAACAATCAGTCCATCATGTTAGAAATCAGATCCGTGGTTGTCCGGGTATAGGAAGCAAGGAGACCATATTTAAATGCTCAGTAGGTTAAAAAAAAAAAGTCCACGGTAGTGAGTTATAGAAAAGGGCTAAGCAGGGTCAGGAGAGAGAGAGATGGCTCAGAGATTAAGAGTGATTGCTGCACTAACAGAAGACAAAGGTTCAAATCCCATCTCCCATCTTTAACTCCAGTTCCAGGAAATGCCCTCTTCTGACCTCTATGGCATACATACATAAATACAGGCAGTACACATAAAATTTTAAAAATCTTTTTTAAAAGCTAAGTAAAAACAATTTTACATAAACATTTAACATACTTAGTAAGTGTGAAAAGTAGACGAAAACAGTGTTAAATGGGTTTTCAGGTGTCCCAGTAGTGACACTATTACTGTCTCTTTAATGTAAGACCACTGAGACAAGGCGAGAATAAATGACTTGTCCCTCGGCTACCTCAGTCAGAGGTTCTAATCCAACTTCTTTCCTCTTCCACGTCTGAGTCTCTACACTGGAGCAATAGAGAAAAGCAGAAGACGCTGTGAAAGCCGCTAGCGGCGTGGTGTCAAACAACAACAAAAAGGAACTCCTCTTTTGTTTGTTTTGTTTTACGAGACAGGATTTCTCTGGCTATCCTAGAACTCGCTCGGTAGACCAGGCTGGCCTCGAACTCTGAGATTCCTTGCCTCAGTCTCCCAAACGCTGGGATTAAGGGTGTGTGGCACCGCCGCCTGGCTAAAATGAAGCACTCCCCGCCCCCCTCCCAAACAACACGCTCCACTTCTTGAAAACATCTTTAGAGATCCTTCTCTGAAATTGACCTGCACAGGGTCTTGGGACGCAGACTCCCTGGAAAGGAAACGGGAACTGCTAATTAGAAAAGATCGGTGTGTGTGGATACTTCATAGTTATAAGATAAAGATGGTGACAAGGGCGAGCGCCCCAGCCACAGCGCCACTGGAAAACGTAAACTCTTAAGACAGACAGCCAGGAGCAGAAAACCAGGCTGGCTGGGCACTGATGCAAAAGCTTTACCCGATGCTTCCCAAACACCTCTGGCAGATCTAAGAGGACTCGGTCCAGGCTTCGTCACCCAAGGCAACGACCTAGCCCTCGGACGCCGGGAGAAGGGGCCGGGACACTCGAGGCCCGGTCCCGGATAGCGGCGACAGACACCGGCCTGGGAGGCGCACAGCCCCGCAGCCGCTCCTCGCTCTCACCTCTCCAGTTCTTGTACTGGGCGATGTAGTAGTATTTGTTCCCGAGATGGTCCGTGCCTACGTGCTCCCTCACCTCCTTCGACAGAGAGCTCCACAAGGAGCGCAGCACAGCCCGCCACCAGCCCATGCCGCCGCGCGGAGCTCAGTGTCCCTGGACTCGCGCCCGCCGGGAGGGCCCGCCTATACGAGGCCCCGCCTACCGCTCAGGTTCGCGTTCTCGCGCCTCCCAGTAACGCCGCTCCCCGTTGGTTACGTCACATCGCCGATGAGCCAATGGGAGACGGTGTTGCTACACCTCGGGCCAAGTTGTGTCATGGCGGCACCCAGGCCTCGAGCCGGTGAGCGGAACCGAGATGTTGAGTTTTCTGTCCGCTCGACAGTCGGGTTTGGAGGACCCTCTTCGTTTGCGGAGAGCGCAGTCCACACGGAGGTAGGGAACGCCTTGTCTTTTCCTCTAACGTACGGAGTGAAACTCCCGAGCAGGGACTTAGGATGGCAGGACCGTTGGTCCGAAGATGAAGAAGTCGGCAGGTGCCAGAGAGGAAGACCCGCGTGTGCACGTAGAGCAAAGTCTGAAGGTGGAACGCCGGTCGCAATTATCGTAGCTTGCCGTCTGCTTGAAGAATGAAGTTGAAAGTGGGTGTGGGTCGAGTTAGGGAACTGTCGCTCCTGGAGAGCTGATGGGCGTTCATACAGGGAGTGAGGTTGCAGGTGGAATGGATAGAGCTGGGAATTATCGAAGAAATAGATCGATGTGTGGAGTTTGAGGCTCAGAGATATGCCTGTGGGTCGAATGCTGGTGGCGTACTCCAGATTTTCCCAAGGGGAAGCCGTGCTTGTAATTTTGCACTATTTTGAAATACCCCATAGGATCCCTGAACATGACAACTGACTTTTCACCAAAGCACACTGCAGCGGAAGGTGGGAGGCAGCCTCTTCACGTGACCTAATCTCGGGATTTCTCGCTCATCATTTTTGTCATATCCTAGCCAATCAGATGTGAGTCACAGATCTGGCTCGCTCAAGGTGAGCGAATTACCAAAGCTCACCAATACTAAGAATTAGAGACCATTGAAAGACGATTCCAGGCTTCCAGGATCATTGAGAAACAAACAAAACCAACAAATTGTCTACTTTCAACAATTACGCTTTATATACTGAAATATAATTATATTGCGTTCATTTTTACATTTTAGTGTTCTGTATTTAGAATAATACCTTCCAAAATGTATTTAAATTGTTTTAACTAAATGAGTTAACAGGCAACCTTTTTATAGCCACATTTTGTTGAGTTCTAAACATGATCAGCGCTGTTTGTATCTGCTCCTTGTGTTTTCTCATCAGTCCGTGCAGAAATGACTCCTTTCTAACTCACTTCTGCATTCTTGGACAGAGACAGAAGTTTTCATTTCGGAGACTACAAGAACCTAACATCAGGATTGCCCATCTTTCTGATTATGTGACTTGTTACTCCAACTAGTTCTGGGGTTTCTTCTTTATGTTCAGCAAAGGAAGCACTGGGAAATGAATGACCGTGTTTACTTCACCTTAATTTCAGCTAAAAAACTTTTTTAAAAACAGCATTACTCTTTTTCTCCTTGTCGTTAATAGTTAGTCTTATAATAATTTAAGTAAGTAAGCCACAGAGGATCTGCAAATGTGGGATTCAAGTCTTAATGTCCAAATGTCCTTGTTCTAAGGAAGCCCTGAGGTCTTTGTCAACAGTCTGTGACCTAAATTTCTTGTTTCATTAGAAAATAAAAGTTACAAACAAGTAAGAGGTCCCACTAGATTAATCTACCTGTCAACGAAATTCATTTCTCTGTGAAGTGTTATTCTCAAAGCACAAAAAAAATTTGTGCTTCTGCCTGCAAACTTGTATCTTAGCAACACCAAACACTTTTCCCCACCAGTTGTCTTGTGTGTTTATAATAAAATGGTACTGGCTGTGCTTGGATTGAGACCATTGATGGGATCTGAGGCTTTTCTGCTTTATGTTCAACCCTGGAGGAGCCAAGTCTGAGACCTAAAAGCCCACCCCCATGGTGACACACCTCCTCCAACAAGGCCACACCTATGCATCTAATAATGCCACTTCCTATAGGCCAAGCATTCAAACTTGAGTCTATGGGGGCCATACCTTTTCAAGCCACCATGACATCTGATGACTGCACAGATTGTATCCCAGTATCTTTTTCCTTTGTAGATAGATTGATATCTATCTATATCAATTGGTTGCTTTTTTTTGAGATTTATTATGTTTTATTTCTCCAATAAATATAGCAACATGTGCACAAATTTTGATTTACAAATGCAAAAATGATGGTAAATACCCCCACAAGGGTTCAATTCGTACTTTCCCACAAAACAAATTTGCAGCAATTCTAGGTGTTTTTTTGATTTAGGACACAAAAGCAAAGAAGATTCGACTATAAATGTTTCCCTTTCAGTCTTACGCTGAGATGATTGACAACTGCTGCTGCTTTTTCTCTAGCAAAAGTTCCTGGTTTATAACACATGTGTCAAAAGTTTCCACCTGGGGAGGAAGGCGTATGAACAGATGTTTACGTGGGTAGCGTGTCTCTTGGGACACCAGGGTTGCTTTAAAGCTGTCTTTAGTTGTCAGCAATTTGGCTGTGGCGTGTCTAGATGTAGCGTTTTCTAGGTTTACTCTACATGCATCTGTTTTACTTCTCGAGTTTGTAGGTTCACAGCGAGTTTTCAGTCATTTTTCCTTCTGGCTGTACTGCCTGCCCTGTGTTCTTTCTCTTGTCCTTCTGGAGTCTGGTTAGATTAACCTTAGTCCTGTTTTACTTGTTCCTTTGGTCCCTAAAGTTCTATTATGTCCTCTCTCCAAGTCTTTTCCTGTATGTTGTTAGCTTGTGCCAGTTCCCATCTGCTACCGAGTCCGTTAAGTGAGTGTGGACGTGTTTATAATCTCTCGCACAAGCATTTTCTACGACTGCCTTGATGTGGGGCTCCAAAGCCATGCTGTCTTAGCTATAGCTCCTCCTGATTGAAGTTGTAATTTCCATGGCTCTTCATATGCAGAATAAATAATTTTGAATTTCATCCTGAATACTTTGAGCACTTGCAGGGTGTGGTGTCCTTCTTTACTCTATAAAGAATATTGATATTTTTGTTTCAGTAGTAACTTATCAGATTAGATATAGGCTATGGTTCCTACCTCTCTGTAGGCTGTGCTTCAAAACCACTAGGTCTTCCACAGTGCATGACTCTCACTGGCCAGGCAGTGAACTAAGTTGCATGTGGTTGAGTCTGGAAATTCTTTTGCGGAGTATTCAGGATTGAATCCATGCATGTTGCACTTGAGGATGAGTCTTGGAGTTTGTGAACTGTTTTATGGACTCTCCTTCTGATCTCCATCTTTGCTGTGATTGCCCAGTTTTCTGGAACTCCCATCTTGGTCCTTCAGTCAGCAAATTTGGCCTATGGTTACTGTCATACCACACATTTCATGTTTGGGCCCAAGGCAGAATTCAGAATAATAAAGACATGTAAAAAAATCAAGACACTAATGGGAAAAAGAAAATAATTCACTTCGTTTAAACTGCTGCAGGAAGAAGTATAATTTGCATTTCTATGCTCTCAGAGAAATGAGAATCTTTTAAATTGTGTAATTCAAACTTTTATCCACTGGGTGTCCTCAGTCAAGTTTATCAGAATCTTTTTCTTGAAAATTTATCCCTAGATAACTTTTTAAGACTAAACTCTTTAAATGAAATTTAAGGTAATGTTTCAAGTGAAATATTTGCATATAGTTGTTGGGAACTTGTTTGAGAGGCTTACATTTACAAATCGGAACACCTTTAAATATGGTAAGAGACTAAAGATTTGCAGTAATCCATGTAATCTTGGGAAAATAAGGAATTTGCTTATGTTAAAGTTTTTCTTATTGCTAAGTTTTTTCTTTTTCTCTTTAATTTTTGAAGGGTCCTGGGACTGGAGTTAAACAAAGACAGAGATGTTGAAAGAATCCATTGCAGTGGAGTTAACACTCTTGACATTGAGCCTGTTGAAGGAAGATAGTAAGTTGTGTCTTCACTTTTCTATCTAAATGAGATGCAGTAAAATCTTGTCTTTTTAGATTGATTAGTAGAAATCAGTTATAATATGTTAAAAAAATTTAAATTGTTGCATTTGTTGAGCTGGCATTTATTCATTTGAAATAAAAACAAAATCAAATATGCAAAATGTTGCCAGCTCGATCAATACTCCAAACTACTGTGGCATAGATATATTCATGTTAAATCAATAAACCCAGGAATTTATGTTATGCAGTAGGTTTCTAAGTGCTGGGATGTGTCTTGGGTGCTCTTTTAAATATAGTTGTTACTGTCAAGAAATCTAATGGGAACTAAAATAGAAAAGCAGAAATGTATTTGGCAAATTAAGTTTGAAGCATCAATTTTCCTGAGTTTCTTTTTTACCAGCTCTGTGACCTGTGCAATTACCTAACCTTCCAAATTTCCAGTTGCCATAGCTGTTTGATGGGAATGATCGTGTTTAGCTTATTTGTCATAAGAATTTGAGAAAATCTACTGAAAGCAGCTTCACATGCATGTTGAATTGTTTCAGCTCATTGTCCACACCATAGCTAGTCACAATGTGTCGTCACACCACACTACTCATATAGGAGGGGTTGGGGGACAATGCAACTCTCCGGCAGAATATATGATTTGCATGCACAAGGATCTGGGTTCAATCTGGAGCAGAACGGGGAGGAGAAAAGAACAGCAGTAAGGAAGGTGAACTCAGAGCCCTTCATGAGGGCTGAGGCTGTAGTTCAGTAATGGACCCTTAAATAGCATGCACAAGGACCTGGACTCAAGCCCCGCACTACAGGAAATAGAACAAATCAGTCTTTATGTGCTCTCCAATTAGACCTTGTATATTTAAAAAAAAAAATGAGAAAGAAAGAAAAAACTAAGGAAAATAGTTTCTCGTGCTATAGTCTGTTCAGCAGTCACCCTAGAGTTTTGTTTTAGTAAAGTATTGTCCTTCGCTTTAACGTAAGTCAGGATAGGCCTGGCAGAATCGCACTTTCTGCTTTTACCTCTGCCATAATAGTGGTGTGTAAGAAATGTGTGGTGAACAGAGTTCTCCATTTAGCACGTGGCTAAATTTAAAAGATGGTACACAATAATTCTTTCCTTTTCCCTAGCTTTTCAAGGCAAAACATAGTATTTCCTGTTCAAAGACAGTTGTGGGGCTCGCATTTGTAAAAATAGGTGCAGATCCAAGGAATAAAGGACAGATGATTTCTTTTGGTCGTTGGTACCAGTGGGGAGAAAATATACTAGTGTTCCAGCCCAGCTGTTTGGCGTAGTGTAACCTGTTAGCAGAGTCAGTCTGAACTGGTGAATTACAGTTTACATATGTGTGGAGTATGTTTGAGGAATATAGGCTGAAGAGCATTTCCACGGGGCAGTCGAAGTCTGAACCACTCAGCATAGTAGCACTCCCTTTAATACATGGTAAAAGATACAATTGTTTATTTCTTTGTTTGCTAAGACATATTCAGTCCCACTCAGGAGCAAGAAGAAATCAAGATGAAAGTATATGTCAAATCGAAAACCAAGTCTTTTATTTCCTTAACAAACATCAGTGTACATTTAAGTTGTTGAAAATTCTTTTACTATTTATCATCTACTATGAACGCTGTAGCAGAAGCACTAAAAACCACAGTCACAGCCAGAATGCACGGATCTGGTAGACCAGTCTGCACTTCCACAATTAGGTGTGCTTTTAAGAAGACTACCTATACGCTGCATTTTTGTAGGTTCAACTACAGAGAATACGTTTGCATACCACCTATGAAGATTAAATTTTGTATATCTTATAAATTCTAATTTATTCACCTTCTGTAAGTTTCCTCCTTTAACATAAAAACAGTGCCCTACCTCTTTAATATTGTTGGCTGAGGTTTCTGTCCCACCCAGTCCTGCAGCCTTTCAGCCCCAAAGAAATACACAGAGGTCTACATTAATCATAAACTGATTGGCCTATTAACTCAGGCTTCTTATTAACTCTTATAACTTATATTAGCCCATAATTCTTATCAGTGTTAGCCATGTGGCTTGGTACCTTTTTCAGCGAGGCAGTCACTTCTTGCTTCCTCTGTGTCTGGATGATGACTGCAGACTGACATTTCCTCTTCCCAGAATTCTCCTGTTCTCATCACCCTGCCTATACTTCCTGCCTGGCTACTGGCCAATCAGCATTTTATTAAAATACAATTGATAGGTTAGAGACCATCGTCCTACAGCATAATATGGTCATGATTAGCAGAATTCTAACCTCATAGTTAAGTAATATTGGTGTAAGATACTAAACAGAAAGTCATTTAATTTCAAGAAAGCATGTCACACCTCAGTAACAGGTGAGGCTGGAAGGAGCTCAGTGTGGCCCTTGTAATCATTCCTAGGAACTAATAGGTCAATGCTCCCTGCAGAACAGAGCCCCACACTGAAGAATAGAACCCAGCTTGAGCAGTGTGGTGCTAGAGACACGGGAAAGGACAGCTCACCTAAAAGTTTAGGACATGAACAGAACCAGAAAAAATTCTAATTAAAAACGTTTGTTTTTAAGTATCTTTCAAAAGGAAAGAAAATACATTTTAGAATGAGGATTTTTCTGAGAATAAAAGTTTAAATGTTATTCTAAATCTGGATTATAAATTCTAAAATATAAATTCTAAACCTAAACTCTAACTCCATTCTGAAAGAATAGGAAAATATGCAAAAATAGGATATGAGATGTAAGAGCTAAGAGAATAAAGAGAACTGATGGCCACTGCAATGACTTCATGCCTGACAGGTTATGTCATAAAATGTGAGAATGCTAATGTGATATTGCAAAACTAATGAAAAGTCAGTTTGTTGTATGTATGTGTGGTACACATTCATGTGTGTATTTACATGTGTGCAGCTCCTGAGGCATCTGAACTTTGGTCATTATGTTTGTGTGGCGGACACTTTACCAACTGATCCATCTCTTGCCTAATCCCCAAAACATGGAATCCATGAAAGAATAAATTCAAATTTAAAAATCTCAGAAATGAGGTTACCAAACAATGGAAAATTAGAAATAAAAGAAAAATATTTCAGAAATGAGACAAAGCATAAAGAACACAAGCAAATCACCACAGGTGTAATTCCTTAGAAACAGAAGGCAAAAGTGTAGAGAACTTAAGATTAGGAAAGAAGGGATGAAGGACCAGGCTGTAGTTCAGTAGTGGAGTGCTAGCCTTTCATGTGTGAGGCTATAGGCTCAATCCCAGCACTAACAACAGATGTGAAGGTAGTCAGACAAACAGAATAAAGGCCAAGAAGACCCAGACTGCATATGACAAGAGTCGACACAGAAAACCAATGCAAGCAAGCAAAATAACCTTGAGACTATAATAAAATAAACCTTTTTACTTGGAGTAAAATCTACAACTAGAACCAGGCATGGTGGCAAACACCTTAAATCTTAGCACTCGGGAGGCAGAGGCAGATGGGTCTCTGAGTTCAAGGTCAGCCTGGTCTACAGATCTACAACTATGTGTAAGGGAAAAGGTTACACTGTCAGTGTGTGTGTAAGGGAAAGGGTCATACTGTCAGTGTGTGTAAGGAAAGGGTCACACTGTCAATGTGTGTGTAAGGAAAGGGTCACACTGTCAATGTGTGTGTAAGGAAAGGGTCACACTGTCAATGTGTGTGTAAGGAAAGGGTCACACTGTCAATGTGTGTGTAAGGAAAGGGTCACACTGTCAGTGTGTGTGTAAGGAAAGGGTCACACTGTCAATGTGTGTGTAAGGAAAGGGTCACACTGTCAGTGTGTGTGTAAGGAAAGGGTCACACTGTCAATGTGTGTGTAAGGAAAGGGTCACACTGTCAGTGTGTGTGTAAGGAAAGGGTCACACTGTCAATGTGTGTGTAAGGAAAGGGTCACACTGTCAATGTGTGTGTAAGGAAAGGGTCACACTGCCAATGTGTGTGTAAGGAAAGGGTCACACTGTCAGTGTGTGTGTAAGGAAAGGGTCACACTGTCAATGTGTGTGTAAGGAAAGGGTCACACTGTCAATGTGTGTGTAAGGAAAGGGTCACACTGTCAATGTGTGTGTAAGGAAAGGGTCACACTGTCAATGTGTGTGTAAGGAAAGGGTCACACTGTCAATGTGTGTGTAAGGAAAGGGTCACACTGTCAATGTGTGTGTAAGGAAAGGGTCACACTGTCAGTGTGTGTGTAAGGAAAGGGTCACACTGTCAGTGTGTGTGTAAGGAAAGGGTCACACTGTCAATGTGTGTGTAAGGAAAGGGTCACACTGTCAGTGTGTGTGTAAGGAAAGGGTCACACTGTCAGTGTGTGTGTAAGGAAAGGGTCACACTGTCAGTGTGTGTGTAAGGAAAGGGTCACACTGTCAGTGTGTGTGTAAGGAAAGGGTCACACTGTCAGTGTGTGTGTAAGGAAAGGGTCACACTGTCAGTGTGTGTGTAAGGGAAAGGGTCACACTGTCAGTGTGTGTAAGGAAAGGGTCACACTGTCAATGTGTGTGTAAGGAAAGGGTCACACTGTCAGTGTGTGTGTAAGGAAAGGGTCACACTGTCAATGTGTGTGTAAGGAAAGGGTCACACTGTCAGTGTGTGTAAGGAAAGGGTCACACTGTCAGTGTGTGTAAGGAAAGGGTCACACTGTCAGTGTGTGTGTAAGGAAAGGGTCACACTGTCAATATGTGGGTAAGGAAAGGGTCACACTGTCAGTGTGTGTGTAAGGAAAGGGTCACACTGTCAGTGTGTGTGTAAGGAAAGGGTCACACTGTCAGTGTGTGTGTAAGGAAAGGGTCACACTGTCAGTGTGTGTGTAAGGAAAGGGTCACACTGTCAATGTGTGTGTAAGGAAAGGGTCACACTGTCAGTGTGTGTGTAAGGAAAGGGTCACACTGTCAGTGTGTGTGTAAGGAAAGGGTCACACTGTCAGTGTGTGTAAGGAAAGGGTCACACTGTCAGTGTGTGTGTAAGGAAAGGGTCACACTGTCAATGTGTGTGTAAGGAAAGGGTCACACTGTCAATGTGTGTGTAAGGAAAGGGTCACACTGTCAGTGTGTGTAAGGAAAGGGTCACACTGTCAGTGTGTGTGTAAGGAAAGGGTCACACTGTCAATGTGTGTGTAAGGAAAGGGTCACACTGTCAATGTGTGTGTAAGGAAAGGGTCACACTGTCAATGTGTGTGTAAGGAAAGGGTCACACTGTCAGTGTGTGTGTAAGGAAAGGGTCACACTGTCAATGTGTGTGTAAGGAAAGGGTCACACTGTCAATGTGTGTGTAAGGAAAGGGTCACACTGTCAGTGTGTGTAAGGAAAGGGTCACACTGTCAATGTGTGTGTAAGGAAAGGGTCACACTGTCAGTGTGTGTGTAAGGAAAGGGTCACACTGTCAGTGTGTGTGTAAGGAAAGGGTCACACTGTCAGTGTGTGTAAGGAAAGGGTCACACTGTCAGTGTGTGTGTAAGGAAAGGGTCACACTGTCAGTGTGTGTGTAAGGAAAGGGTCACACTGTCAGTGTGTGTGTAAGGAAAGGGTCACACTGTCAATGTGTGTGTAAGGAAAGGGTCACACTGTCAATGTGTGTGTAAGGAAAGGGTCACACTGTCAGTGTGTGTGTAAGGAAAGGGTCACACTGTCAATGTGTGTGTAAGGAAAGGGTCACACTGTCAATGTGTGTGTAAGGAAAGGGTCACACTGTCAGTGTGTGTGTAAGGAAAGGGTCACACTGTCAGTGTGTGTGTAAGGAAAGGGTCACACTGTCAGTGTGTGTGTAAGGAAAGGGTCACACTGTCAGTGTGTGTGTAAGGAAAGGGTCACACTGTCAATGTGTGTGTAAGGAAAGGGTCACACTGTCAATGTGTGTGTAAGGAAAGGGTCACACTGTCAATGTGTGTGTAAGGAAAGGGTCACACTGTCAATGTGTGTGTAAGGAAAGGGTCACACTGTCAATGTGTGTGTAAGGAAAGGGTCACACTGTCAATGTGTGTGTAAGGAAAGGGTCACACTGTCAGTGTGTGTGTAAGGAAAGGGTCACACTGTCAATGTGTGTGTAAGGAAAGGGTCACACTGTCAGTGTGTGTGTAAGGAAAGGGTCACACTGTCAATGTGTGTGTAAGGAAAGGGTCACACTGTCAGTGTGTGTGTAAGGAAAGGGTCACACTGTCAATGTGTGTGTAAGGAAAGGGTCACACTGTCAGTGTGTGTGTAAGGAAAGGGTCACACTGTCAGTGTGTGTGTAAGGAAAGGGTCACACTGTCAATGTGTGTGTAAGGAAAGGGTCACACTGTCAATGTGTGTGTAAGGAAAGGGTCACACTGTCAATGTGTGTGTAAGGGAAAGGGTCACACTGTCAGTGTGTGTGTAAGGAAAGGGTCACACTGTCAGTGTGTGTGTAAGGAAAGGGTCACACTGTCAGTGTGTGTGTAAGGAAAGGGTCACACTGTCAATGTGTGTGTAAGGAAAGGGTCACACTGTCAGTGTGTGTAAGGAAAGGGTCACACTGTCAATGTGTGTGTAAGGAAAGGGTCACACTGTCAGTGTGTGGGTAAGGGAAAGGGTCACAAAAAGCCCAAAGGAAGACTATTTTTTTTTCTTTAATCTAAAATATTCTGAGAATTAAGCCTTTTCCTCCACTCAAACTGGTTTTCAAGGCCAGAAGGCAGACATCATCAGTAGCGTACAGGAACTCTTGGAGCCCTGCAGTCCTTAGCCCTTCTTTGCCTGTTGCTGGCTTGAAATCAGATAGCTAGAATAACCAGGACAGAACTATAAGGGTTTAACATGACCAATACTTCTGGAAAGTAGCAATACTTTATGTAAATGTATAAATTTGTAGATCTAGGTATTGGTTTGACTACTGGTATCACATCACAATAAAGAAACCAGTTTTAAGTAAAGGTTATTTTAATTCAGTCTAAAAGTCTAAACTGGAAGTTGCAGAGCAAATGACCTGGGTGTTAGCCCAGATGATAAATCATAGAGATGGAACAGGTCAAGGAAGCAAAGAAGCACAGAGTGGGTGAAGGTCTGTGTTCATTTAAAACAATTCAAAGCCCTTTATTCATGATACACTTTGGAGTGGTGAATTATGCAGTGTTCAGGAAAGGAAGCTGGCGATATTAATGAGTAGCTGAAGGTAAAGAAGGGGGTGTTGCTGCGGAAAGGGCCTTGTGGATGCCTGAAAAACCCTTGATGACATAGATGTGCCTGTTTTTAATTGGGCAACTGTGTTTTGTGTAGTAGTGAGATAAAATTTGGAATATCTAAGATTTAGTTAAATTTGATCCAAAAGAGATCATTCTTCAAAAAGATTTTCATCTCGTAAAAAATGTTTTTTAAAAATGGTACCCTGAATGAGGTAGAAAGATAGAAACAGTGAAAATAATGAATGTGAAATATTGTGTATATGGGAAAAATCAAAGTTCTCGCTTTTGTAGGCTTTGTTCTGAATTTAGTGCACTGTTCACCACCTACTGTTACTTTCTAAATTGAAAATATGACTGCCAGGAAAGTCAGTTAAATGTTACAGCATCAAATTCTATGATTTTTTTCAGATAATGTTATGAAAAAAACAAAATCATAATTAGAAAACAAACAGTCAG